>NC_143531.1:26971718-27271718 GCF_031878675.1 Megascapheus bottae
CCTGATTCTCCCCCTCCCTCCCATCAGCTGCCCCTGCCACTGCAAAGGAATGCAGTACCAGATTCAGACCTAAGAGCAGCTGTTATTATAATTAATCTTATGGGACCAGTGATTAAAACGATACTTTACACCTCTTCATTTCCTTTCTTAATTTGACATTTATTTTTCTGGAAAGCCAACGCAAAACAATAGCATCTGGGAGCTGCTTTATTTAATGCCTCAAAATACCTCTTCCCAGGAGGGAGCCAGGAATTTTTTTTCCTATTCTTCAACTCTCAAAATAAGAAAAGAAGAAGAAAACTAAGGTTTTAGAGATTCTCCCAAAAGATACATTGTATTATTCTACCCAGGCTGTGGCAAAACACCGGCTGAGTAGGCAGGTCAAGCAGGAAATGGTAACTTCTCCTGGCTCAGGAAGCTGGGACCAGAATGTTGGGAATGCTGGGAAATAACAACCAAATCCCAAACGCTGTACAGTAGCAGGAGAGGGTGATTTTTTTTTAAATGATGTGTGCATTTAAAGAGAAAATGTGCTCAGGTCAGTGCTCAGTCTCCAGCGTTGAGAAACACATCCTATCATTCGGTTATATGCATCCTAAACACTGTATTTTCCTTATTTTGAGAACATTTGGCTTGGGTAAGAGAGTTTTGCCCTGCATCTGTCTTTCCCTCCCCAACCATTCCCTAAGCAAAGGAAGGATTCTCGGGTTTGTTGTGTTCTGTGACTTGATCTTTAAAGTTGACCTTCTGTTTCCATCAGAGCCTGTTCTCTCCTTTCTGTTGGCTCATTTCTCTGGACTCTCATGTAACAGACTGACACACAGACAAGATGCAGGGGGGGTGGGATCTTTATGGAATGTGAATACACCGACCTATATCCAGCAAGAGTGAAGAAATAGAACATTACTGAAACAGTGGGATGGCAGCCAGGAGAAAGGCTTCTCATGCATCACATTAATGAGGAAGGAGGGCCCAGTGGGGAAAGAGTAAAGCAGGATTTCTGTACATAAATTAAATACAATAACAGTCACATTGGCGGTAGAGCAGGCACCAGACACAACCGTTAGCAGTCTGAGTGTATGTGCGTATCTGTGTGTATGTGTGTGCACGTTTGTTTGTGTGCTTGTTTGCCAAATCATGTTACAAACTATAAAAAAGTATTATCAAGGCTTTATTGATAATGAAGTTGAGGTTGTTTATTTTTCAGCATTTTATCTAACTCAGACATGTTCTCCTACTGAGCTACAGCCACTCCCCTGAACGATTGCCTCCCAAGTGCCAACAGAATTCTGTCCAGGTACTTTAAAGTTGTGCCACATCAGGAGAGTGGGAATGTTCTAGCATCTCCGAATGAGAGAATGCAATAGAACAATTATATTACAGAAAGGATGCAGTTGGGGGTGCGGGGGGGAGTTGTCTCAGCTTCTACCTTGCAATGTGTGTACAAAATAGCTTTAAGTGGGTATAGAGTCCAATGTGAAAGCTAAGTTGTAAAACTTCTAGATGAAAGAATGGTAATAGCTGCCTGCATCTTTAGGGTAAGCAAATATGTTTTTAAACCAAGCAGGAACCATAGAAAAATTGACATATTGGATTTTATCAAAATTTAAATTACCTGCACATTCAAGGGTATATTTAAGGAAAAGAAAAGTCAGACCACGGGCGGAAGGAAAATATTAGCAATACATATATCTGACAAAGAACTCCTAATCAGAATATGGAAGGACTCTTTCAACTTATACAGCCCAGTTTTTAAATTTTCAAAGTTGCAGGTGACTGGCCTGCGTCAGGGTCCAGGGAAGTATCACGGGGTACTTGTTTTGGCTAATCATTCTTCCTTTTTAACCTCTGTCCCACCAACTCCACAGAAATACAACACACACACACGCACGCACACACACACACACACACACACACACACACACACACACACACACCCTCCTCTGGAAAAATGTAGAGTATAAATAAATAAATTATTACTATTGAAAGAAGTGTGAGGTACTTACTTAGGTACGTTACAAAATATATATATATGTATGTATGTATGTATATATGTATATACATGCTGCTTAAAATGCCAGGGACAAGAAGCTCCATTTTATTAGTCATGGAGGAAATGTACATGAGCTCTCCACCAGATCCTTCAACGCAGCAGCTAGAGTGGTTGACACTAAAAAAGCCAACAATAGCAAGTGTCAGCAAGAACGCAGAGGCACTGAACTCCTTACACTCTGCTGTTACAAGTGAAAATGGTGTACCCTTGCTGAGAAACAGTTTTGGGGTCTCATCAGCAAGACTGCTGACTCATTAACTCGAACCAGCGTCGTCCACCACGGAGATACCAACTGACTTCAGAAGAAACTATGGAAATTGTCTTTATAACAAAGGCAGAAACCATGTAAGGGGCTCCTGCACCCAGACAAGCTGGTGACACAAAGCCAAATATGTGGAAGCCAGACAGAAAAGTGCACGGAATTCATTGACCAGGGTCACCCTCCCACCAGCAAAGAATGACATTGTAGAAAAGTCACAGCTCTGAACTTGGTGGTGATCAGGGGAAAAGAAGAGAATAGACACATTCAGCATCTCGACTTGTGACTGATGTGCCATTTAATAGAGAACTGATGGCTTGACTTCTTGTGATCTGAATTCATCCATGTGTGGTTAAGAAGAAGGAGGGGAGAGGGGAGGGGAGGGGGAGTTGTCAGCTCTGCACTGCTATAACTGTAGCTAATGTTACCTGAGACAAATCAATTAATAAGAGAGGCTTTTGTTCGGGGCTCCTAGGATTAGAGATTTCAGTCCTTGGTCATGTGGCGCTGTTGCTTTGGGCTTGTAGGGACCATTTCATCATACTGAGAGCCTGTAGAACTGGAGGACCATTTCCCTTCATGGCAACCTAGAAACAACAATAACAAAAACGAGAGGAAGGGAACAGGGTCCCAGTATCCTCCCCCAAGACATACCCCCCACTCCTCCAAGGATTCACCATTTTTGGCTGAGCCACCTTAGACCTTGATCCTTCTGTGCACACTTCCCATCACTTGGAATGACTGCAGAGAAAAGGAAAGATTGAGTGAAGGGCACGTACAAAAAAAATAAAGATGGAAGACAGATAACTAGATGGCAGATAGGATAGCAATAATAGATGCAGAAAATTGATAAGCAATAGATGATATATATAGTGATAATAATTAAAATGTCCACAAATAACAGATAGATGATATAGATGATAAACGATTGATTGATGGTAGATAACAGATATAGTAGGGCTAATAGATGCAAATAAAAGATGATAGATACATAGAGATAATAGATACATAATAGAGACTGATGATAAATACAGGTGATCTATAGAGCTTATAGAAGATAGTCATGCATCCAATTTCATATGTTTCCTAAATGCCTAGTTTCATTGAGTATTTTTGAGTGCTATCATTGTCAAGTACTATATCCCTTATCCCTTTTCTTCCCAGAATTGCTTTGGTTGCATTCTGTCCTTGGAATGAAAGATCGTTGCGAGCTTTATGCACTTCTTGATCTGGGAAACAGAGCTCATTTTAATGTTGTTTCCTTGTGACTCACCCCATTTCTGGTTCTTGAGGCTGTAACTCTTTATTAGTTCTTTTTATTTTTCTCCATCAGAGCATCTTAGGAATGCATCACCCTTCATGAAATTCATAAATCTTCCTTCCCTGTGCCTGAATGCAACACACACACACACACACACACACACACACACACACACACACACACACACGCACACCAGTGATAATCAGAAGGGAAGTATAGCCACCATTGTTCTCTATTACTTAGACATGTTTGTGAGTCTTGATTGCAGGCTTTGTCATACAATGTACAAGAGCTTTGTGGTTTCAAGCTGCCTCTGCCTCCACGCAGTTAGCGCTCCTCTTCCTGCCCACACTCCCTGGCTTGCCTCTTTATCCCCGCCTCACTTAGACATCTCTGACATCTGCCCACCCAGAGAAGGCAGCTCCAGCCACGTGTACAGGCTGTCACCATTTCCTAAGAGGTTCATCATCTTACTCGTCTGGCAACAATACAGATCATCCTTCGAGATTCCGTGTGGACGTGACACCGGATAAGACACCTTGGCACAGCCTGTGGATACACAACCTTCCCCTTCTCTCCCTCTGCTGTCCCTGGTGAAGACATTGTGCATCCTTTGACTTGTATTTTGTTTGACTGATTGGTTGATTTTGTCCATGTTTGGGGCGTTGTATAGTATTGTGAGGAGAGAGAGGTGAGAGGTGTGTTGGTTGGTTGACTGGTTAGCTGAATTTGTTGAGGTAAGTTCTCAGTAAGTAGACTAGAAGGGCCTCGAACACTCTTCTCCCACCCTAGTCTTGTGAGTCTTGGGGTCACCGGAATGTGCCATCGACCCCAGCTAACACTATCCATAGGTGAATGTATGTTGTATATTTCTGTAGACTATTTAGGAGTAGAACTATAAAAGGGGGTTTTAAGAAAGTAAATATGAATTCTTAGTTAAGTCTACATTTCCATATGAGGTTATTGTTTGTAAGGCAGGCGCTAGTGGCTCACAGCTGTAACCCTAACACCTCAGGAGCTAAGATCTGAGGATCACAGTGCACGGCCTGCCTGGGCAGGAAAGTCTAGGAGGCTCTCATCTCAATTAAATCTCACAAAAAGCCAGAAGCGGTGCTGAGGCTCAAATGCTAGAATACTGCCTTGAGCAAAAGTTGCTCAGAGACAGCACCCAGACCCAGGGCTCAAGCTTCAGGAACTGCAGAAAAGAGAAGAGAGGAGGGGAGGGGAAGGAGGGGGAGGGGAGGGGAGGGGAAAGGAAGAGAGGAGAGGAACAAAATAAATATTGTTTGTGTAACTACACATTCTTTGAAAATTCATTCCAGTGGTTATAATAAGAACATTGTGCTTTAGGGATCATAATTTATATAGATACTCTCTGTCGTTGGACTTTTTTAAGTTTCTTGCAAAGTCTTGTTACTATAAATAATGCTTAGATGAATTCGTTTGTTGCAACAAAGTCTTACAAGGTAGTCCAGGCTGGCCTCAAACTCATGAATCCCTTCACTTAGCTTTCTAAACGGTGCCACCATGCCCAGCTTAAATGACTGTTTCTGCATGTCTAGTTATTTCTTTATAATATAGTCTGGACATGAAATCATTAGGTAAAAATTTCACTGCTCTAACAAGTCTGCCTTGAAGAAGCTTAAAGCAAATTGGTGTTCTTCAGTTCTGGGAAGGATGAGTAGGGGCAGAGTGCAATAACTGGTTAAAACAATCCATGATATTTTTTCAAAATGAGTAGAGAAGCAAAAGTATGAAATTCCCAATGCACAAGAGTCATTAATGTTGCTGAGGTGAAAAGTCACAAGTGTGATCTGAGTACTGCACCTGAGGCATGGGCATTGATTCGTGTGGTCTGAGTACTGCTCCTGAGGCATGGGCATTGATTCGTGTGGTCTGATTACTGCTCCTGAGGCATGGGCATTGATTCGTGTGGTCTGACTATAGTTCCTAATGTGTGTGTATCGACTCGTGTGGTTTGAGTACTGCTGCTGGTGTACATGTATTGATTAATGTGCTCTGATTATTGTTCTTGGTACACACGCATTGCTTTCCCGTGTGTGCCCTGTAATCATGCACAATACTGTCTCAAATATAAGGCACCAACATGCTTATCTCAAGCTACTCTTAACTATGACATTATTTTTTTTAAGACTAAGGGCTACGAAAGGCAAAAAGAATCTCTCCTTTGTTTGCCTTCTGTTTATGTTCTCATAGTCTATGAATCTTGTAATGGTAGTACTTGCCTGTTTTTCTACTGATGACGTTTTTGACATATTAAGAATGCAATCCTTTATAAGTTGTTTTTGCTAACTCTTCAGTCTGATATATGTCTCTTTTAACACTAGCTTAAAGGTTTAGTGCTTCTATAGGTGTGATATACAATTATCAGTCTTTCATGAATCACTTATTTCCCTTGGCCTCATATCAACTACATATTTTCCTACTTAGAGATATAGCTTCATGACCTATTTTCTTCTTAGCTCTATAGAGTGTTTTGTTTGTCTTGTTTACATTTAATGTTTGCACATTTAGAATTTATCTTGGCTACAGAATGAGATGTAGCTCACACTGTTACCAGTTTTTCCACAACCTTCCCCTGGGCATTACAGGGAAGGCTTTTAGAAGCACTTTTAGTGAACTACACAAAATGAGTTTGCCCTCTTCTCCCAGGTGAGCAGGAGCCAGCTGTAAGCAGCGACTCGGACATCTCTCTAATCATGGCCATGGAGACTGGACTCTCTGATGTAGAACTTTCCACTGACCAAGACTGTGAAGAAGTGAAATCCTGAAATGGTGACTATAGAACACAAAGACGGCAGGACCTGAGGCCACAGAAGGACAAGAGCTCCAAGACCGGGGACCTGGACGCTCCGGGTGGCCCCGCACCAAGGTGGTAATGAAAGCAATATCCAAAGTCTCCTCATCAGGACTGAGTTTTCCCGGCTCGCCAACAGGCCACAGGCCTCGCAGCTTGGAAGTTGAGAGCTGAGTTTGCCCTCCCACGCCCTTGTAGACAAATGCACATGAGAAGCTCCGAAGCAGGAAACCCTCAGGTGTTCTTAGTTTTGTTTCCATTATCTCCAGATTGTATTTTTTTGGGGTTGGGGGGGGGATTGTGTGATTTCCTTAGAAATTTCTTTTAAAAGACTGTGTTGTCGTTTGCACGGCTCCTTTGTCTCTCCTTTGATTCACTCCAGCACTGTTGGGGAGCGTAGTCTAGGAACAGCAGTCGCTGCCATGGTCCGCTTGTATTGCACTTGAGGTCTCTGGCCTGGCACACCCACCTGGCACACAGGTGGGAGGTGTGTGTGGCTTTGAGAAGTGTGGGTCACCCGAGGCGGTGTGAGCCCAGCTGTCCGTCAGAACCCAGCTTCTCCTCTGGGAGTCTGGAGAGTCCTGACAGCCAGAGGTCCCAAAACTAGATTCTGAGTCTTCAGGGCCCCCTGCCCGCTGCAGTAAGCTAGGTCAGCCATGCTGGCCTCTGCTGGCTGGCCTCTGCCCGGGGTCACTGCCGCACAGGAAGGGCTAGAGAAGAAGACTTCAGTTTGGAGGAGTCTTAAAGTCTTCGGCTAAATTTCTGACCTTTTAAGTCCCCTCTGGGCCAGGCTTGAGGATCTTTGTGAGTTATATCCTAGCTATGAACCCAGTACTGCATCTTCTTCCCAGGGAGGCAGTACTCCCCACCAAGAGAGCAGTTCACCCCTCCATGGTGGATTCAGCGGAAGGGGGAGGCTGTGGAGCACGGGTCCTTGATGAGCAGACCACGTGGGAGAACGTAGGTGATTCCTTCATGGCTCACCTGGCCTGGCTCCCTGAGAAAGTCCAGGTACCAAGGGAAGGAATGAGGCGTGGGTGAGTCAGAAAGGGCGGTGTGGGAATTTGCTGCATCAACTCTATCCTGAGACAAGGAAGAGGGAAAGAAAAGAACTGTCAGGAAGTCTGAAGACCTGCCTGGGCTTTGTAGCTGTTTCTTGCTTTGATTTCTATTTTTTAGTAACTGTGACAGAGCGCGGGCAATCTTGTCATGAGCCAGGCTCTCCCTGCGAGGAGAGGACTGAGGCAGTGACCTGAGAGGCTGGACAATCAGAGCTGGATTGCTTTTGCTTCCTATACAGCTTAACTGTGGACCTGGGCTGTTTTCATATCGTTGATGGGCGTTTTTCTACCTGGTCACGCTGACATTCCTTTAGAAAACGTTTGGTTCTGCTGTAAACCCTCGCTGCCTGCTGGAATGCGTGCCCGGCAAGAGGGAACAGGGCTTGCTCTTCTTTTCCCTCCCTTCCGGGGTTTTCTGTTTGAGGGTTTCTGAATAGACAGAGGGGCAGGGGAAATGATCACCACTTTCCAGAAGGGTCCCATCTTCCGAAGATCCTAGGGCTTCTTGTGACGAATTCCAGTCTCTAGGGACAAGAAATTAGGCAAGGCAGTGTAAGGAGGGCTCAGAGCCAAGAGATGGGGGTCTGAGAGGAAGTGTACCCCATCTGTGAAGTGGTTTGACCTGATCCCCCGTGGATTCCCAGGTGAGCACATGATTGTGCCACGTAGCAACAGGCGTCTGAGCTGGGGGCCGCAGAGTCGCTTAGCGTGGCACCTGTAGTAACGGCCTTTGGGAAATAGAACTTTTATGGTGCTGAGAAAAAAAAATATGAAAGTGCTTCAAGTTTAAAATCCAAGGGGTCCTTGGTTTGCTCTGCTTTGCTTCCAAACTGCTGTTAGGAGTTTGCAGCCTTGAATTGTAGGTCCTGCCTTGGAACTTCTCGTCTCGAAGGTGTTTCTTTGTCTCGGTCGGCATTGACCTGTGCCATTCCCACCCTACCCCCCATCAGCTGCACCCCAAACAGACACTGGTCTTAACTTACGTTTAGTAGATCTGAGAGAATTTAAGAGCAAAAGAAGTAGAAACTGTACTGCATTCTTCTCAAACAGGGCTCGGGTTTCCTCCTCTTCAGCAGCCAGGCAAATGGGAGATTGTGAGGATGTGGAAGCAGCCCCTGCCCAGTTGTCCCACAGAAGGCTGGGTAGAGGGTGGCAGGTCCCAGCCCCATCTGGGGGCCCTGTGGACTTGACCCCAACGAGGCCCTGCCACAAATTCCCAAACCTGGGAGATTCTCTAAGCGAACTTGGAGCTATTTCCTCTGGCCTTGGCAGTCCAAATGGAACAAGAAGAGGGAACCCTTTCAAATAATTGAAGAAGGATCATCCTCACCATCTTCTTTGCTGCTTTCCCCAAAGATCCAGTGAGCTGGTGACCCACACGTGCGTGTCAGAACCTAAGCAGCGCCGCAAGCACTCTGCAGCTGCAGAGGCGTGCTTCCCTGTAGCAAAGGTCTGCACCAACACTGTCCAACAAAAGTATAATACTTATCATATTTTTTCTACTACCCACATTTTAAGAAATTCAAAAAAGAACGGGTGAAGTAGTTTGAATAACCTATTTTTATGTAAGCCAATATTACTGTTTCAACACGTGTCTGATGTAAGAACCTGGCAGTGAAATGTTTTCCATTCTGTGTTTCTACTCAGTCTGTCCTGTCTTTTTCTAACCTTGCTGTGTCTTGTACACTCATGCCACACCTTGGCTTGGGCTAGCCACATCGCCAGCAGTCACCAGCCCCTGGTCAGACCAGGTCTAGATCGGTCCAGTATGCTTACAAGACTCCCTGATCCTCACAGAAGAAAAAGGCTAACACTCAAATACCTCCAGACAGAGCTGGACACTGTTCCAGCTGCCTCGTGAAAGACCCAGAGATCCATTTGTTTTAGGATCAATAAAGATCAGGCAGACTTTAAAAAAAATGCTCTGCTTAAACTTTGTAACTACCAATGTCTAATAACATTGATTGCTACTTCTCATCAATCTTTCTAATTCACATCAAGCATGTTGATGTGGTGCTGTAACAAAACTATAGTTCTCACTTTGGTGAGAAACCTTACACTGATACACAGCCCTTAAACTCCAAAGAATTGCAGGCTGACTTTACCTCAAGCCCTGGTTCTTCCTTTCCATGGTTGGCAGAAGACCTTTGACCAGTCCCAGACTCCCTAGCCTTATTGCTCCAGCTATAACTCACACGTTTGGAAGGCCAGATGGGAAATTATGTATTGGTTCCAAATACAAGAGTTCGGGGGTCTTATTGGCAAAGGATCTTAGGAGCTTGTGGCTGGCCAGCCTTCCCGTGGCGATTATGACCTCGTGAACAGCCAGCTTTATACACAAGTCAGAGCTGCCAATCACCCCACTCCTGTAGAGAAGACAAAGACTTGCATTATTCAGGATTGCAGGTCACTTTCCGGGATTACTTTGGTGTGAGTAGACTTGTTGAAAGAGCTGACTCTAAACAACGCGTTCGAATCTTGATTGTCCCGGGATCACCCTGGAAGCTGCACTGTGATCCAGCTGGGAGAGCAGTGGGTGGGAGAGCAGACACATCGCTGTTGTCACAGCTCGCAGGGTCACTCTGAGTTAAGGAGCCTACTCTCTGTCCAAAGAGGGTGTTTTTCTTCCTTCTTTAGTTGGTTGGTTCATTGATTGCCGGATTGATTTTGGCAGCACTAGGAATTGGATGTCATAGCCTCACCATGCTAGGCAGGCACCCTGCCACCTGAGTCAAACCTCAACCTGTGTTATGCTGGTTCATTTTTTTTGCCAGTCCTGGGGCTTGAACCCTGGACTTGAGAGCTGTTCCGGAGCTCCTTTTGATTCAAGGCTACCTGAGCCAAATGCCACTTCTGTTTTGTTTTTTCTGAGTTTAATGGGAGATAAGAGTCTGACAGACTTTCCTGCCTGGGCTGGCTTGAAACTGACATCCTCAGATCTCAGCCTCCTGACCAGCTAGGCACCGAGCTACGCTAGTAATTTTATTTTTTTTAATAGAGTCTCTTCAACCTGTTTCTGCCAAGACTGGCCTTGAACCACCATCCCTCCACTCTCAACCTCCTGAATAGCCAGGCTTACAGCTGTGCCCCTAGTACACCATCCATGCTTGCTTGGTTTTAGCATTTTCCTTGCATATGCATATTCATGAGTCACCATGCATATTCATGAGCCTGGGTGTGGTCCTCTCAAATATGGGGGTGCCCAGTAATCACCTTAGTTGTCACCTGAACGTCCTCATGAACCCAAAGTGGTGACAGTTCAACCTGGGAGTCTGTCTTCAGACAGTAAACCTTACATAGCATAAGAATTGAAAAGGTTATGGTTTTTTACTTCCAGCATTTTCTATGTATGTGGTACCAAGGAATCGAGCATAGGTTTTCCTACATGCTAGGCAAGCACTCCACCACTAGGCCAAATTCCCGGTCCCTTAAAGGTTATTTCTGAGTGCATGGTCTCTGCTCTATACAAAGAAATTTCCCTGAATCAAAATGTTCAGGAAATATGAAATACAGTTACTTCTTATGGCATTGAAGCCAGTAGCATTTTTAGGTTCTCTTACCTGGGTTTCTTTCCCTTTTCTTCATATTTCTCTGTGTCTTTGTCTCTCTCTATGCACATGCATACATGTGTACACAAACACACATTCTCCCCATCTTCCTTATTTCTTCATTTCTTTCAGTCAGAGCAAAAGCACTAAAGACTGGCTATCTGTATGGTCACTACCAATACTGTGGTAACTGTTGCTTGTGGCATTGTTTGTTGTTTTTCTTCTTTGTATTGTGTGGTGATAGCTATATTTTTGCTTCTGATGAAGAAATCTATGTACTCTAAAGACAGCTGGGGTCTTTCACTTGTCTTTGCCAGTTCTGGGCCTTGAACTTGTAGCCTGTGCCCTGTCCCTGAGCTCCTTTTGCTCAAGGCTCGTGCTCCACCACTTGAGTGACAGCGCCACTTCTGGCTTTTTCTGAGGAATTTATTGGACATAAGAGTCCCACAGACTTTCCTGCCCAGATTGGCTTCAAACTGCAGTCCTCAGATCTCTGCCTCCTGAGTAGCTAGGATTGCAGGCCTGAGCCACTGATACCGGGCGCTATTGCCTTTTATTCAGGTTTCTTTATCTAAAACCAATACCCACAGGTCACAATTGTGGAATGTTTCTCTAGATCTATTACCTTGCACCAACAGATTGTGTGACCTTCATGCTTCACGGCAGGCCTGTGGGATGAGAACTAGATGTTTATGAGCTCATTAAGTCTGAGAAGCCAATCTGAGATTCCCGTCATCACTGGCTCTTTCCCTCTCCCCATTTTTTTCTCCTCACCACACAAACCCAGCGCCTTTGTATCAGGGATGGTCAAGTGTAAAGACTCAGAGTAATATCACAGCCTTCCATTTTGAGGGTTGGGCAGGGCACTGAGTTATCATCTCAGAACAAACGAAGCAAATCTAGATCCCAGAAGTTACCAAGTCCTTTCACTGCAAAATCTGCCGGTTCTAGAGGGAACTGTTGAGGTCTCTCTCTCCCCTCCTCCCTCCCCCCACTCTACGTTTCTTTCTTGCTCTCTCATTGTAAGGCTTAAACTCAGGCCTGGGAGCTGTCCTTGAGCTCATTCTGCTCTACCACTGCTCTACCACCCAGAGCCACAGCTCCTCGTCCAGTCTGGGGATGAGTAACTGAAGATAAGAGTCTCATGGGGACTTTTCTCTGCCCAGGCTGGCTTCAAACTAGGATCCTCGGATCTCAGCCTCCTGAGTAGCTAGGATTGTAGGGGTATGTCACAGGGGGCTAGCATGTGTCTCCCTTTTCCTATGCTTGATAACCGAGTGGCTTTTTTTTTCAGGAACCTCCAAAATCAAAGACTTTCTAATCCTGGGTGGCAGTTGCTTTCTGCGCTTACTATAGAGCCATGTGTTATGTGTCCATATTTCTCGATTGGTGGTTAATGATACAGTATAAGGTGTACATGGCAATGGCAATGGCAGAATGTCTGTGCGTTTGTTGTGTTTTTGTGTGTGGTAGTCTTGGAGAAATGTTACATAAACCAAAGACTGATCACAGACCAGGTGGACTGGCTGAACTTTTCCTAATGTTCTCAGAAATAAAAAGTCAACATCAGTCATCATGAAACCATAGGAGCTTTACTTTCCGTAGGCCA
Source organism: Megascapheus bottae (assembly GCF_031878675.1). Taxonomy (NCBI): domain Eukaryota; kingdom Metazoa; phylum Chordata; class Mammalia; order Rodentia; family Geomyidae; genus Megascapheus; species Megascapheus bottae. Next base: position 26,984,328 of record NC_143531.1, read on the forward strand.
TTGATTGACCTCATTAAGTCCAGAAATCTAAAATAAATTAACTGTGGCCTTAGTACCACATTCTTTTTAGAGCTTAATGTGTCATCTCCTCTTTACCTTTCAAGCCAGCGCTTTATTGAACTCAGAATATTGTTCCTTAAGCATGTGAAGATTTTATAAGCAGCCAAAGAATTTTCGTGTGTCAGAGCTAGCTCATTAGAGGATAACCTGCTCTTTGCCCGCACCCTCGGCTAGCAGAGCCCTTGAAGGATGGGTGAGTGCAGTTAGCTGGTCTGCGTCCTGGCCTTGGTGTTGAAGGTGTGTGAGTTCAGTGTGCTAGTGTGGGGGCAGAGCGCCCTCTGCTGGAATAAGACCATTATTCATTCAGCAAGTCCACTGGACTTGGATCTCCATTTCCTCCTCTTGTTTTGGGCCTTGCCGTTGCCCAGTTTCCTCAATGGCTGAGAAGCTGGTCTACATTTATCGAAAGAGGAAAAATGGTCCCGCACGCTGCAAAATCACAGGAGAAGATGTCACCGTTGGCACACTGTTGAAGCGTGTGGTTGGCACGGTTGGAAAGAAGTTGCCAGCCGGGTAACTTTGTTCAGATTCCTCCATGTGAAGCTGCGAAGGAAGATCTTCCATCAAGGACTTCTTCCAAGCGAACATCCGTGGGATGCAGCACTGATGTGGTTAGCACAGGAGCGTAGTGTATCTGCGCCCTGTTCCACGCGAGGACCTCGAAAGGCAGGAAGGGGTGTGGGGATGCGTGAGAGGGGAGCGGTTATTTTCATAGTGGGTGTCCCTTCTTTTTACAGAACTGGAAGTCATTTCGTATCTGTGACCAGTTTCATTCCATCCATTCCTGGGGGGAAATAAAAACTTTTTTTTTGCCAGTCTTGGGCTTGAGCTCAGGGCCTGAGCACTGTCAGCTTTATCTCTGTTCTGGACAGCAAAGGAATAGTGGCTTGTCCAGTGGCTTGTTTGTGCATAGTCGTTGAGCTGAGCTGTTTGCTGTTCTTTTTTTTCTTTTTTTGTTTTTTGCCAGTCCTGGGCTTGAGCTCAGGGCCTGAGCACTGTCCTTGGACTTTCTCAAGGTTAGAGCTCTACCACTTGAGCCTCAGCACCACTTCCGGCTTTTTTCTATGTATGTGGTACCGAGGAATCGAACCTGGGTCTTTGTGCATGCTAGGCAAGCACTCTACCACTAGGCCAAACTCCCGGCCTTAAAAACAATTTTTTTTAAGGTTTTGCTCTTCAAAATGTTTGTGGTTTGAACGAAGGTTACTCTGTCCCTGGGGGAGCTCCCTGAGCCATAGGGCCTTGGCACTCTGTTTTGCAGGATGCACACCACAACTAGAAATTGCTCATTTAAATCAGGGTGAAAAAAAATCCAGCTTCTCCGAATCCCTTTGTGTAGCACACCATTTTTTTCTTATTAAAAAAAAAATCAGGGCTGGGAGTTTGGCCTAGTTGTAGAGTGCTTGCCTAGCATGCACGAAGACCTGGGTTCGATTCCTCGGCACCACATACATAGAAAAAAAGCTGGAAGTGGTGCTGTGGCTCAAAGGTAGAGCTCTAGCCTTGAGAGAAGTCCAACGACAGTGCTCAGGCCCTGAGTTCAAGCCCCACAACTGGCAAAAAAAAATTTAAATCTTCCAAGAATAAATTTACAGTTATGACAAAACCAGATATGATATCATAAGTAGCACACAAGAAGGAAGCTTCTTTGTTTATCCCCCCCTCACCCCTCACTGGGAGCTGGATGAGTTCACTGTGATGTCACCATCCACAGGTGACATCTTGGCTCTGTGGCCGTGCTGCAGGACAGTGAGGTGATGACAGGTGACCCTCTCCCCCCTCCCCACCCCGTCTCCACAATGATGCATCTGTTATTCCTTAAATCAAGAGAATGGGCTTTCTTGATTTATTTGCTCTCTGGCTTCCTTGTGATTTGAGAACTTTGACCTTGGGCTTTGAGTTAGCTCTGACCTGCTGGACTAAGATAAGCCATGAATTCTACAGCCATCTTGCCCAGACATCTCATTCTGTACAAAGCCATGCGCATCCTGCAGGATTCATGAAAGTGGTATTTGTATTAGCTGGTTTGGTTTCATTTTTTTGTTTGCTTTGTTCCTGTCTTTCCGTTTTTCTCTTGTCACCCACCACCCTCCTCCTTTCAAAGCACTTTATGTCTCTTGCAATACAAAGAAATTGGGAGGAAAGAAAAAGCCCTGGCTTTGAACGAATTTGTCTTCTGTTAGGAGACACAGACATTATTGGCTGTATTCTCTTCTGTGTGTGAGGAGGACAGTTCCAGTTGTCTCACACAAGACTGATGGTGAACCATTGGCCAATCATTGAAAACAGGTGTACAACATGCCTATTTTTATTATATAGAAGACGAATGTACGTACCCGCTATTGTGTTCTCACATACTGGTTTAAAATATGTTGCAACTATAAAGGTTTTACCACAAGGATTGTGAGTTACAGGAAATTTCACTGCAAAATGTTGTTCATTTGGGGTTGTTTTGGTTGTTTTTGTTTTTCTTTTTTAAATAAAATGGAACTGGATTCCTGCCTTAGTGTTTTCCATTGCCCCAGGTCTGTCACCGTTTCTCGGGGGTAAATCGAGTCCCACTAGAGCTCCCCAGAGCGCTGCTTTTCCAGAATTGTGCGATGATTTGGGAAGCTTTGCTCAGAATGGCGGGTGGACATCACGCAGTCTTCCCAGGTCCTGTGGCATCTCCTGTCCCCAGATTTCCCTCCTGAGCACGGCTGTGTGAGGCCTCCACGCAGGAAAGAGCAGTCACATCCTGTTTCTAAAGGATTTTAAACAGCAGTTCTCCGGGAGGAGCAAGGATTTGAAGGAAACACTTCCTAGCGATGGGGTCTCCAGGGTGGGAAGGTCAGAGGGGGAGAGGCTGTGCTCCGGACAGGGTTGGCCTTGCTGGGCCTGGAATCCTCCATGAGGCCCCTCCGAGGCCTCCCCCAGCCCAGGAGGTGGGGTTCCGTGGCCGTACTGACTCACCTGGCCACACCGACTCACCTGGCCCAGCTGCCAGAGTCTTGCTGCAGTGACTGCACCCAGGCCAGGCTGGGTTTGCCGAGGGAAGACACTGGTGTCCTTGGGAACCAGTCCTGGGCCATGCTGGAAGGCACTTTGGACCGGAGGATTCTGCCATGGCCCACTTTATTTCACACAGAGACACCCACGGGGGGCAGTGTCACCCACCCCTACCCAAGGGCCTGAAGCTGTCCCCAGGGACCCAGACACCATGGCCACCCCCCAGGAGACCCACGCGGGGCCTGCAAGGTGACAGTAGAGTCCTCAAGTCACACGGTGAGACATAGGGGGTCCAGAGCAGGTGTTTAAAACGTCAGCAGGCCTTCCTGAGGTCCCGATGCCACCGCCACCGTGGCTGGCAGAGGAGTCGGGCCTCCTCCCTGCACCCCTGAACCCCGTGGAGCTGGGCTCTGCAAGGCACACAGGCTCCCTGTGTGAACACATCCGGGCTCCCGAGAAGCTCTTGGCCATGTTTTTCTCCATCTGCTCCCTTTGGGCTCAGTGGGGAAAGAGTCACCCAGTATGCACAGAATCACCCAGGGCCTGGGTCACCCGGAACGAGTGTGTCCAGAGGACTGGGGGCCCCTCGGGGAGCACTGGGCAGTGGGCTGGCTGACCACCCACATTTCCTGTCCCACCTAGGAGCTCCATCCTGTGTCATTGGTGGGCGGGATCCATGGAGCAATCCATCCCTTTGCGAATGGAAGGTTGAAAACCCCCCAGAGCCTTGCATGAGCCAGCAAGGCCAGCTTTGCCAAGGGACTTTTGCCAAGGGGTGGAGGTGGGGAGGAGGGGGAGGGGAATAAACTAAACGATTATTGAAAAGGCCCAGGAGTACCCACGGCTCTTTGTGCTGAACCGCGTTCATCCTTTGGAGCCGTTGGGAGCATGTCTGCTCCTTTTCGGTGGCTGGGTCTCCCCTCCTGCTTTACACTGGGATGGAGACTTTCATCTGAGTCTCAGAGGGGTCTGATCTTGTCTGTGCTGGCACTATGGAGGTTCACCACACACACACACACACACACACACACACACACACACACACACACACACACACACACACACTGCTCTTAGGCCTTGTTGTTGTAGAAGATACCTCTGGGAAAACACAAAGCTCTTACCAGAGTCAGGGATCCCAAACCAAACGCCCCTCTATGCCTTCCTGAAACACCCTACATTCTTTGTTCTTGAGGACCTTGTATTCAACCACCAAGAGAGACCACAGCCAGTTTTCAGTGGCTTCGAAATGCCTTGGTGGCTATGTGTGCACCACACAGCTGTCACTGAGCTTGCGTGCTGGATGGGAGTACAGGGTCTCCCTCCCATCCCTAACAACGCAAACTTGCTTCACAGAGTGGAAATGGCATCTATACAATCTGGAAACCAGAGAGAAGCGAATGTCATAGTGTAAGAACACAGCAGGCCCAGCCCACAGAATGATATTCCATCATTCACCTGGTACACCAGCAAAACGACCACCAGATCTGTCTAACTGCAGAAGACAGAAGTGCCCGGAACGGAGGTAAAATGTCAGGGCCCAAACCTACCTAATACCTGGGGCTTCCTTTACAACAGTGAAAGCTCAAGGCAGTCCCAGCTTCTTATCCCTCTCTTCCCTTTGTTGGTAAGGAAGAGGAAGAGGAGGAGAGGGAGGCTGGCAGCGTTGCAGCTGCCACTGGGGTTTTCAGACCCCATGCCAGGGTTGCCAAAGCAGCCAGCTCCTTGCTATTTCCATACATGGTTAGGTAGCTGCTCTTTGCTCGACAAACTCAGGAATGGAAACTAAGATTTACTGAAGAGAGAGAGAGAGAGAGAGAGAGAGAGAGAGAGAGAGAGAGAGAGAGAGAGAGAGAAGGAAAGAGACTATTGCCAATAAACAGGAACAATGCTGATTTAGGGGAGAAAAAGCTAGACACAGACACAGTGTAGAAGCCAGGCTACACACACACTACCTTGCAGGTCCCTAGTGAACATTGCTTTTCAGCTCACACGTTAGATCCCAGTGTGTGTTATTACCTCCTAGACTCGCGGCTGCAACACACCACTTGTTATTACACCATACTCTCCAAATTGGCTCACAAATGAGCCTGCTCCCCTTCTAACACCAAGCTTCGCGTGGCAGAAAGTGAGGAGCAAGAACTTTCTCATGTATTATGGGGGCCAAGCCAGCTAGACAACTTCCCCCAGGTAACACATAACCAACCAGAAATGACCCCCAACTAACACTAGCCAACAGCACACTCCACACCTCCCTCATGGGAAACAGCTCCACTCATGCAAAGACAAGAGAAATTCTTGGTCACCAGAAATGACAAGAACAAAAGGACGGAGGCCTCTGCAGGGCCAGGAGTTTGGCCTAGTGGTTAAAGTGCTTGCCTAGCATGCATGAAGACCCGGGTTCGATTCCTCGGTACCACATACATAGAAAAAAGCCGGAAGTGGTGCTGAGGCTCAAGTGGTAGAGCTCTAGCCTTGAGAAAGTCCAAGGACAGTGCTCAGGCCCTGAGCTCAAGCCCAGGACTGGCACCAAAAAAAAAAACAGCAAACAGCTCAGCTCAACGACTATGCACAAACAAGCCACTGGACAAGCCACTATTCTGTTGCTGTCCAGAACAGAGATAAAGCTGAGAGTCAGCAGCAGAGACTTGGTTCAAAGTGATGGAGCGGAGAAGCCGCCAGCCCTCCACGGGAAAGCGCTAGCCAGTGCGGCTGCCGGAGGAGTCGCTGCTGCAGCCTTGTTCTAATTGAGATACAGACCGGGGAAGACAAAGGCTCACCCATCTCCAGGACTGCTAAAAGTGGTCTTGAGCCAGGCACCGTGGAACATGTCTGTCTCCTCAGCACTGAAGAGGCTGAGGCAGGAGAATCATGAGTTCAGCGTCAGCCTGGGTTCTGTCACAAGGCCCCATCTCAAAAGCCAACAAACAGAAGCACAGCTGGTCATTACCACTGAGTCATGGTGACATTCGACACGTTTTATCTCATGTAAAATACAAATAAAAAGACATTTAAATTCCACTTATAAAAAAGAAATCCACTATCGTTATCAAAACAAGTAGAACCGTAAAAAAAAAAAAAAAAGCAGAGAACAAAGAAGCCTGGGAAGACAAAGCAATGCAATGTCATGTGGTGACCTGGTTAAAATCCTGGGAAGAGTACAGTAAGGAAAGTCACAAATAATGAAGTGAAAATGGTGCAGAGTTGATGGTAATTTGTCACTGTGACTCCTTAATTGTGATAAATGTGTTGTGTAATGTCATACGTTGGCAAGTAGGTGAAGGATACACTATAGTTCTCAGTATCATCTTTATAGAACTCCTATGAGCCTGCAATTATTATAAATATTTTTATTTTAAAGATGCTGTTATTAAGCATAAGAATCCATTGAATTAGCTGAAATGTGGAAGTCGTTTTCCAATGCTATTGCAGAATGTCCTTTTTCAGAAATGTTAGGAACAGAACAGAGAACATTTCAATAGTCTGAAGAGTTTAGCCCCTTTCGCCCTCCTCCTCATTTTGCCCTCCTTCTCATTCCCTTTCTCTGCTTCCTCCTTCCTCCTCCTCCTCCTTTGGTTTGCTGTTGCTGGTTGGTTGGTTGGTTGTTTTGGACTGGTTTGTTTGGGCTTTTGTTTTAAAACAGTCTCACTACTTATCTCAGGAAGGCCTTCCTCTGTTCCCTAAGTGTTGGGATTATGAGAAATTAGTCCAAAATATTTCTTGATATCAACTCCATTTTTAAGGCTATGTATTTGTGATTTGAGTTCACAATGACAATGACTTTTGAATGCAGCGAGTGGAAAACGCAACAGTGCAGTCTAGCCTTCATAAGTATGTGTGCGTTATTCAAGAGCGAAGAAGAGTCACCACCACAGCTGGTGGCTCTGGCTTCAGTTAACCTCAGCCAAGCGCATCACAGAGCCCCATGTACCAAGCCTTGTACAACACAGCTGGCCCCTTATGCTGGCTTTCAAGCAGGGGAGCCATTTCTCCCAGGAGGGGGCGCTGCTGCCCACCAAATAGAAAAGCTTCTGGACGTGTTGAACAGCTTGTGGGATCACTTTGAGCAAGAATCATCATCCAAAAATGGTCTCCAGGGATCTCATATAACAGCAACAGGAGAGCGGATCCCACACAAGGTGGTGGGGGTGGAGGAGGATTTGTGGAAGGGAATTCAGGAAGGCGTACTGCACTGCGTGGGCTTGGGGATAAATCCCTCCATGCAAAGCATGCCTAACGACTTTTCCTTGGAAAACTCACCCTTCATGAACTCAGGGTTATGTGCTTGCCCTCACAGCTCTAATGACAGTCCTTCTCCATAGGACTGAACAATAGTTATCGTCCGGAATTTACTCAGTTGATTGTTAGACCAACATCAGTCCTCTCTAGGTTGATAATCACACAATATTAGGTCCATATTGTTGTACTCTGTACATCTCAGTACATCACATAGCACCTGGTGTAGGGGAGATTTTCAGTAAATATTGGTTGAATAAATAATTGAAGGATTGAACATGTATTCTGGCCCACATCTATTCGTTTTACTGTTCTCACCCAGAAAGAATGAAACACTTCCACACAAGAATTAGATCTAGTCATATAAGGGTATTATATTAAGCTGTCTAGCAGATTTGGAGAAAATGGATATAGAAAGCAAAGTACTAAAATATTACTTGTACAGTACAGAGGAAAAAAGTAATATCGAAGAGTAGGAGTTAATTGTAATAACTGGGGGGGGGGGAAGTAGCATGAGCTACATCATTAGAGGAGAAAATCCAGGAAGCCATCTGCTGAGCCACCATGCTAACAGCAAACTAGGCAGCGCTTCTCTGTGTTGATGCAGAAAAAACGCAAACCGCAGATGGATCCGGAGAAGACAGGAAGCTGTAGCTCCTGACTTGGCTCCGTCTCTTCTGGGTAGACGCAGGTCCTGCCAGACACCCTCCGTGCAGGGCTCTGTTGAGCCTGGTGACAGCACTTAGTGTTCCTTCTTCTCCAGAACGCCCCCGCCTCTGGCCAGTGCTGGTGTCTGCCTCAGCTTCTCTGCCTGAGCTTCCTCGCTGTGTGGCCTAGCCACGTAGTCCACAATCGCATTTCCTGCTCCAAACACAGGAAAAAGCAGATATCTGAGACGTGACAAGTCAAGACCTGAGCTGGGAAATAACTCGGCTCGTTCTTGCTAGGCCTCTTCAGCGGGTCATACATGTTTTATTATTTTTTTAATGCCAGCCAGACACGGTGGTATGCTCTTTTCATTCCAGCACTTAGGAGGCGAAAGCAGGAAGAGCACAAGTTCGATGCCAGCCTGGATTAGCAAGAGTCTCAATTAAAACTTAAAAAGAAAATATAAGGTGATAATTGGTAAAGAGGAAAAGGATGATGATGATATAAGCCCATGTGAATTTATATTGACAGTTTCAATTGCGTTCTATGAAGTTTGTTAAAATAAATATACCCTTACTGTGTTTGTGTGCATCTGCTTTATGCTATAGTGAATCTCCGGGACAGAAGAACAGAATGTCAGTAACCACGAATTATTCATGTATCCATACCACATTGCACTAGAGTCTCAGAAAGCACAGCACTCAGGTTGCAGAATGCTCTTCTCCCAACGAGACGAAATCCAATTTCTGCTGAGCCCATCAAGGTGAATCCAGAGGCTGGTGGAGACAAAAGGGGTGGCCACATCTAACACTACTGCCCCTGGTGGACACAGATGCTGCTGAGACCTTGAAATCCCCAAATAAAGCTAAGATTGCTCAAAATAGGAATGCTATCCCACCCCGCCCCATCTCACCCCTTCTACTGCCCTGCCTGACTTCACTCTTTCTGCCCATAAGGGGGCGCCGTACTCCAGCCGGGTGGAAAGAGACTTGGTTTCCCTTCCCAGGTTTGCAGCCTGAATAAAGCCCATTGGTCTGTTTTGACTCTTTATGCATATTCCCAATACTCAAAGTATTTTTTCACAGAGAGATCAGAAAAATAAATTATTCTTCCTATTTGCAAGCAACATATAATATAGAAAATTCCAAGGAGTCTAGAAAAAAAATCACAGCATTGACAAGAGAATTCAACAAAGTCACAAGATAAAAGATCAACGTGCAGCTCTCTATTTCTGTACTTGACCACTGATCACCCCAACATGAAAAGGTGATGTGTCTATAATCCCTGCTAAGGAAAACAGCTTTGACCAGGCACTGTGAGGATCGAGGTTCAAAGCCACCCTGGGCCTAAAGTCCGTGAGACTCTTATCTCCAGTTAACCACAGAATACCGGAAGTGGCACTGTGGCTCCAAGGGTAGGGCGGTAGCCTTGAGCTGAAGGGGTCTAGGACAACACCCAGGCCCAGAGTTTAAGCCTCATGACGGGGGGGGGGGGCGGGGGGGGGAGAGAAGGAGGAGAGGGGAGGGGAGGGGAATGGAGGAGAAGGGCGGGGAGGGGAAGGGAGGGGAAGGGAGGGAAAGGGAGGGGAGGGGAGGAGAGGAGAGGAGAGGAGACGAGAGGAGACGAGAGAAAAGGGAAGAGAAGAGAGCTTTGGCATCCGTATGCTAAAGCAGCTGCAGGACCAGTTCATACACAGTCCTGGAAACTGTACCTGCCCAAAGGAACCTCCAGATGGCTGGGGAGACGTGTTCACCCGTGTGAAGGAGAGAATGTGGTTGTGATGAGCCACCCTGAGGAAGTGTGTTCAGAACCACAGGACCCCTGGACAAGGGCAAGGCAGAGGGCAGCAGTGAAAACTAGAAGGTGGTTTGCAGCCCCAGGCCCGTTTCTCTTTGAAGCAGAGGAAGCCCAAACCTCTGCCACAAAACAAGCCAGGCAACCTCTGAAATCAAACCAGCAGACAAGCCGGGAGCCCAGACCACCCATCCGCAAGCATCAGTCCCTAAGGCGGAGATCTGCCTGGGCAGTGACTTGCCCAGTGTCACAGGCCAGCACCAGACAGGACACCGTTTTCTCCTCATACTTAGAGAGCTGCCCTGTGGTGCCATGTTGCAGAAAGACCCCTCCTCCCCACTGAAGGTAGTGGTTCTGAGTTATCAGATTAAAGTAGGGATGTCAAAGCAGCCTGCAGTGAGCCAGAGAACCTGAAGACCAATTAAAAGTCTGTGGTCAATGGGATCTGTGATATCCAGCCAATGTCCAAACGATGTCCAGTCCACATCCAGTTCTTAGGCCCCTCCGAGTGAGAGCAGAAAACAAAGGATGTGGCTTCTTCTGGCAGACGAGGGCTCCAATTACAGAAGGGTCAGTTTACATGGCTGGCTGGCTGGCAGCTGCCGGCTTTTCCATGGAGCCACCACTGGAGGGCCTGGGCATCAAGAGGCATTTGGTGATAGAAAGGGTGAGGGTACCATGCCAGGGCCCAGGTGACAGATTATCGTCAGTGGCGGAAGAGGGAGGGCTGCGCAGTTGGCAGGCCCATCTAGCAACCTCGTTCCCTGAGTGGCTTGAAGGATCTAGGGCGGCTGGTGGACTGTGATCTGCTGATATTGATTGTTTCCTAAAGCAGTGGGCAGACAGGCTTTGAAATGGAGCTACAGCTTGTAGGCTTAGAGTCTGGAAACCATTGAGGTTAGGGGTTTCTGGGTCACAAACATGCTAGACCGGTGTCTGAGACCAACTTAGAGTGGGAGAGGTTTCGACTCAGGCAAGCAGAGGACTCCAGGCAGAGACAGGGAAGCAGCTGGCTGAACTACACTTCAGAAAACATGGTACCACTGCTGGGCAGCTCAGACATGCGTGTCTGCCAGTGGGTCAGTTTTCAGGGTGATGTGTAGAGGGGTTACAGTTACATTCGTGAGGTCGTGAGCACCTTTCTTCTTGAACATGGGAACCCCTCCCCACGTTTTTCTCCCACTTTCCCTCCTCCCAGCCCTCCCAAGTTGTAAAGTTCATTTCCAACCTACTGTCTTGTGAATATGACTGTTTCCCCAGCTCCTCCTTTGTCCTTTGTCTCATCATCTTGTCTTTCCCAAGATGCATGTCCACTTTTAGCTGGATAGCCTATGGCTCCAGGAGAGGAAAGCCTTTGTCTAAAGGTGAAACGGCCATGTTTAGATTTGCAAACTTGATGTTCCGTGCCATTTTCTCTCTTCCCCACCATAAATACCCAGCCTTACCTGCCATGTTCTCCCTGAAGGCAGCTCACTCTCCCAGACAGACGTTCTCACAATGACACTGGGCAATGACAACCGCTTCTGCTTCCTCACCTGTTAATGTTCTTGTGTGTTTTCTTAGAGGGACCAGCATGACAAAACACACAGACGTGGGACTCCATCAAGCAATGCCCGGGAGGCAGAGGGTGGACTGTGGTTGCATAACACATAAGAGAAGACTGCAGGAATGCAGCGGGCTGGGGGTGATTATTGACCACCTTGCATTTACACCATCTCCTGATGGCCAGGGAAGGCCACAGGATTCTCTTTAAAGGGAAATAACAAATTCAACTGTGTGTTTTAGAATGCATCTAGGTAAAGACTAGAGCCAGTAGCCTGATATTTATTTTAGTATAGCAGGATAAAGTAGGGAGAAATATTTCCTGCTTCTTCTTCATAACTAAAGGCATTCTGTGCTACGGCCACAGAGCTCTTCAATTGTTATTCCTCCTGACACAAGTCTTGTATCACTTAACCAACTTCTCCTCAGCAAATCCACATAGTCCCTTGACTTGTCTGGGCTTTTCTCTTTTAGATTTCTACACAGAGGTGAGGGTGTGTGGTCCTGGTTTTTCTATACCTGGCTTATTTCACTAACCATAATGTTCTCCGAATTTATCCACATAGACATAACAGACTTTTTCCCCTTGTTAACTCCGAATGCGTACAATCGTTTAGTAGAAGTATTTTAAATGGCCAAATAACTATTTTGTTCCAAAAGTATTTTTGTTGCCTATGAAATAATCTCTACCAGATGGTAATTGTTTTAAACATTGCTTTACATAAATTAATTCGTTTTATTTTGAAAGGAACAGTAGGGGTCAGATGTGTTAGTAGACACCTTAGAATTCCAGCACTGGGAATGCTGAGGAAGGTGGATCATGAGTTCGAGATCAGCTTGGGCTACATAGTGAGACAGTATATCAAAGGCAAAAAGATGTATGGAGAGGTGAAGGTGGGGGCAGACCAGTGGTAGAGCACGTGCCTGGCATGTGTGAGGCCCTGCATGTGGTCTCTAGCTCTGGAGGAGACAGAAAAAAATGAATATCTGGGAATAATCATTTTGTCTTGAATTTTATTTTTTTAAGTAGTTGTACAAAGGGGCCTCAATCGATCGTGCCGGTTTGTGAGTCCCAGCACGTTGATCGATGTCACCCCTTAATTTCTCCTTTCACCGCCACAGACACTGAAGCTACATACTTCCAGGCCACGGTGGAACAAGAGACGCCTCACCTCAGATTCCTGGGGTGAGATCCAGATGTGGCCTTGCTGGGGCTTGCGCTGAGATGAATCCATCAGCATAGCCCAGGTGTCCTCACAAGAAGGAGAAATGGGGTCCAGATATGAGCAGAGGGATTGCCATGATGCAGGGGGGGGCAAGGGGGGGGCTTCAGAGAACCTGGCCCTGAGGTCCGGCCTCCAGGACTATGAGAGAACCCATGCCTGTGTGGCAGGTGTCACCAGCCCGGGGTACTTTGTCATGGGGACTGTACATGCACAGTCACCCGACATCCACGCCAGGGTAAGGCCTGGTGAATTCGGTTACTCTGACAACAGTCCTGTGCAGGAGAAATGAACAAGAGTGGAGGCTTGTGAGGACAGATGTCCACTCAGATCGGGAGGGGAGAGCTCTGCCTCCTCCAGGAGAGCTTGGCTGTGGACCCCTGGGGGAGAGAAGGCCTCTGACAGCCCCAGGCAGTTTCTCTGGCTTGGTGCCCAGGGTGAGACCAGGGGGGACAGCTGTCCACTCAAAGAGAAGCTGCCAGCTGGGACTGGGGCTATGGGGACACTGTTGTCCCCTCCTGGGCTGGCTCAGCTCAGGTGGCCTCCAGGGAGCCCAGCCTTCTGTTCTCAGCAAGATGGTCCCATCTGTTCCCGTCTTGAGAAAACCCACGACCAGGCCATTTGATGTGCTGTGCCGTCCTGTGTCTCTCCCTCTGACCTTTCCCGCAGAGGGAACTATTTTGTTCTCTAGTTTCCCTGGCAGATAATTCTAAGAGGTGCCTTCATTCTTAGTCTAGCAGGTGCTGAGGTTTCCCTTTTTTAAAATGTCTTCCCCTCGCTCCTCTTGCCCTCACCATGGCAGTTCATTCTGTGGCCACCCATCCGTCTGGCTGTTTTCCTGGCGTCCTCTCAATGCATTTCATATTTACATCTGTGGTCTTGGAGTGGAGCCCATGGCTTCTGTGAAGTGGACGGCCGGGCTCCATCAGAAGGAAGGAAGAGGACAGAGAGGGCCTCCCCTCCCCCAAACAGCACACAGGCTTTGGACTTGAACAGAACCCTCCTGTGGGCTCCAGCTTGCTGACTGAATCTAGGAGATTCTGAAATCCAAGCTTCTTCAAAGATGTGAGTCAATTCTAAGTGCTGAAAATAGCCCAATAAGGGGCTGAGTGGAGCGGTGAGAGCTCATCTATGACCTCGCTAATGACAAGCATGGACACCAGTCAGGAGCCAGACCCCATCTGAAGAATAAAGCAATCAGGGCTGCGGGCGGGGGCTCATGTGGTACCGTATCTGCCTAGCAAGCTGCAAGCCCTGAGGCCAAAGCCCAGGACAGCTGTGTGTGTGTTTGTGTGTGTGCATGCTCACACACACATGTGCATGCATGCATGCATGTACCTATTTCACAATGAACATGTAAGTGTATATCAAAACATCACATTGTACATCTATCTACCTGTATATACTTTATAGACATATATATATATATACTTTTATCTGTAAATTGTACTTTCAATAAAGCTTAAAAATAAGAAGAAAACCAATAGTACTTGGGACTTGCTTACTTTAGCTTTTTTTTTTCTTTTTCTGCCAGTCCTGGGCTTGAACTCAGGGCCTGAGCACTGTCCTTAGACTTTCTCAAGGCGAGAGCTCTACCTTGAGCCACAGCACCACTTCTGGCTTTTTCTATGTATGTGGTACTGAGGAATCGAACCCAGCTCTTCGTGCATGCTAGGCAGGCACTCTACCACTAGGCCAAACTCCTGGCCCCTACTTTAGCTTTTAAGATAAGACTACAGGCTACAAGAGAACTTAATAGGTTACATTTTCTGCATAATTTATTACAATAAAGGCTGTACCTCTCTAACATCATTGCATTATTACAGCACTACACGGAGTAAATAGTGTACCCATTTTACAGAGTTTTTTCCATTATTGGACTTTTTTTGAGACAGGGTCTCAAAAACAAGGAATGGCTGTAAGTTTCCTGCCAACAGGCGAGAAAGACGTGGCCTACAGAAGCACTGGTGTGCCTTAGACAAACAGCCTTTGCAGAGAGGGTGGCGTGGCACTTGACTTTGCAGGGAGGAAGGAGGACGTTGGCGGCAGGAGGGTGGCAAGGACCTGGCCTTTCACTTCCTCTCTCTGATGGCAGATGTAAATAAGCAGGAAGACCGTGGAGCAGACTTTCTGCTGCTCTTTAAACAAATTAGAGGTATTCAGCTGGCCAAGGAGCCAGGCCCTCTCTGGAGCCACATCCTCACCTGCATCCCTAGCTTGGAGCTGAATCAACTTGCGCATTTTCTATCCTGATAAAGGAAATACTAACTCTCGTGGGCTAACTCTTCTAGGCAGGCCCTCACAGTTTGATTCTCAAAGTCCAAGCCTCTTCCAACCATTACTCAAAAATTCATGTCTGGATTCCTTCTGAGAGCTCTGGGAAACAATCTGTTCCAGGCTTCTTGCCTTGGTTTGTAGATGTCTCTTCATGTTTTCTCCCTTCTATGAGCATCTCTGCCTAAACGTTGCCCTGTTTATGAAAATACTAGATCTATGGGTTAGGGCCCATCCAGATAGCCTCGGTTTAAAGATGGGCATCTCTGTAAAGACCCTATCTTTTCCTAAATAAGGTCGTGTATAGATGTACTGGTGTTAGGACTTCATATACAGATCTGGAGATACAGCTCATGAGAGCAGGCACATGGCCAGCCATGAACAAGAAAGCAGACAGCGCCCACCTCCCAGATCCCAGGATTCTAAATGTACCAAGCACCCTGGTTGTAACGAAGGAAGAACCGCTTACAGGGGTCCCACAACCTGGAAACAAATACCCTCACTCTGAACCATCAGGCAGTGTTCAAGAGGGGCCCATGAGTTCACACCCACCGATTTTCCCTCCCTGGTGCCTGCGGCAGTTATCATTGTCTCCAAACCATCCCCTCATATCTCTTCAGAAATACCTAATGCCCATTTCAATTGTTAGTCATGTCTTTCTGTGCATACTGTAAGTCCTGCGATCTTCTTTGTCTGCTGGTCTTTCCTTCCCGGCACTGGCATGGGGTTCTAGTTTTAGAGATAATACCTGTGGTACAAAGTCAGCTACGACGTCATCACACCCACGCAGCACTGCCAAGAGATAGTGAATTCCCATCACGCGAGGAAGAGCTCTGCTAGGCGCTGCGACTCGAGTGCAGCATCACACACTGCTGGGGACATCCTCCTGCCTTTGTGCGTTTCATTCACTCTTACAAGGAGAAACCTACCCTGGACATGACTAATCTGTCTCCTACTTTTGCCTATGAAAGGTATCAGACAAATCAAAGTTGTCCTTGGCAACATAAAGTTGATGTCCCAAAAATGGCAGAAATATCCAAGTCCTGTTTGACTCTTTTTTTTTTTTTATTGAAGAGATTCCTTTTAGTTTGGAAAGGAGGAACAGGAAACTTGGACATTAAAAAAGAAAAAGGAAGACAATTTAAAACAAGACTGCAAAACCTCTAAATCAATCTTATTGGAATTACGATTCATTATTTATAGGAATTAGGATTCATTATTTCAAGAAAATATGCAGAAAGGATCATGCTGTCATTGGCTGATTGTATCCGATTTGTTAGAGCCTTTCCCACAGATCCCCAAATACACATGAATCTAAACCTCATTCCCCCGCGTCCCCTGCCCCCAGCAAAGACGCTACAGGGGTGGTGTTAGAATTTCCCAGCACACCGCCTGCCACCTGGCTAAACTTCTACCCTGCTGCATTTTCTTGTTTGTCTTTCAGAACATGTCTAAAATCTGAAAGTCCTTCTTCAGTTGGCCTCACCACAACCAGTTGGGTCTAAGACGTCTACTAAACAACTTCAAATTTTACTATAACTTAATTACCATATTAAGTGACACACCTGCTGCCTGTAGTGACAAGATCACAAGAGGAATGAAAAGAGGTAGTGCCTGAATTCTGGAACACATATACCTACTCCAGGAAACAATAGGTATGTTGTCTATACTTTTATTAATCTGCCCCTCATTCGCGACCTCCCCATCTCTGAGGGCCTGAGAAGTTGATGTTTGGGCCAGATTGTGTATGTGTATGTGCATGTTTGTATCACATGATCAATCAACAGAGCCATGAAGTCCTGTGTTATAGGAATTAGGTTGAACCACACACAGTTTTTCTTAGATAACAGAAGCAGTAAAATTGGGCATAGAATTTGGTAGTCTACAAAGAAGAGGAAAGTTCTCAGGCCGGCTGCTGCATCTAGACCGGAGTCCTTTCTGCACTGTTTGAACCCAGAGAGGATAGCTGGGTCCCTCCATCCTTTGGACAGGTGTGTCACTTCCACAGCCTGGGGCTCTCACAGGCTGCCCTTCCACAGTGTCCACCCTAAAGGCAGCTCTACGGGGTCAAGCGCTTGCACTCCATCTGCTCTGCCGTCATCCTAACTCTATGATTTCCATCCTAGTGGTTCAGATGCATTTTTAATACCTCCTTGAGAGAGCAACCAGCATTGATGAGCTTCCTTGCGGGCTGTCCAAAGATCTTCACTGGGAGAAGGATCTCTGTAACCAGGACAAATGTACATCATAACAAGCTGAAGGTCAGGCCAAGGGCAGGAGTGGCTAAGGTAAAGCAAGTTACAATGGTTAGTGGTCTGGAGACAACCACGCACAGATTTTGAGTGTTGTCTCCAGCTGTTTTGACTCAGAGGGCTATTATTTGGGGATTATGGTTTTCCAGAAAACATTTTTCAAGAACACACACACACACTACTCCCCCAAAATGGAAATTCTACTAAAAATTTAACTGTTCATTGTTACAGGATTTAGCATGACTTTTCATACACTATCCTTGGCATTTTTAATATGTTCACAAAAAGATGGTCATGGTGGCCTCGTTTGAAAAAGCATGGAAAATTGTAACTCAGAGATGCATTTAAATAAATATGGTACATGATATATGGAATATATCACTATGCATGGTGTATGTAATATGTACTACTATATCATAATTTATATATTGTATATATAATGCATATAATAAATGTATACATAATGTATATAGTGATATATGTAATGTATACATGATGTTTGAAATATTATGCAGTGATTTTACTTTATTTTACTTTTATGTGTTGTTTTTGATCATTGCTGCGGTTGCTGGGATATATATATATATATATATATATATATATCACATTTTCTTGATCTGTTTGTTGTAGGGCATTTGGGCTATTTCCATAGCTTGGCTGTGCAACAATGGACATGGCTAGACAAGTGTCTTTACTGCATCCTAACGTGCCATGCTTTGGAGAAATGCCCAAGAGTGGTAGTGCTAGATCCAAAGGGAAGTTCCGTGTTTCGTTTTGTAGAGGATTCTACATACTGACTTCCATAGTGGTCGCACTAATTTGGATTTCCACCAACAGTGTAATATGGTTCCTTTTTCCTGCATCCCAGCCAACATTCGTTTTTGTTTGTACTCTTGATGATGGCCTTTCTCACTGGAGAGGAAGGTATCTCCACGGTCATTTGATTTGGTTCTAAAAGCGGTCTTTAGCCCAGGGCTCTTCATGGCTGACCATGCTCAGACAGCCCTTCAAAAGTAACAAGGCTTAGAAAGGATAGAATTTTATGAGGAGAACCATGAATGTATTTATTTATATTCTAATACCAAATCCCAGCTAACTGCCCTTTGCTCGTGAGTCTTTAGTGATCTGATCATGAATTAGAGCAGGGTGGCAACACATCTGTGATCCATGACTGTGTGAATTCAAGGCTACCTTAGACTATATAACAAAACCTGTTACACACACACACACACACACACACACACACACACACACACACACACAAATTGCTATTGGAATATTAGCGTAAGCACTTTTGCTTAAGCAATTCATCACTTTATTAGGCCAATAAACACTTTACCTTTTCATTACATTAATAAGCAGGTTTTTTTCTTTTTCCACTACTTTTTGCCATTTTCACAAAGTGGTTAAAGAGCTCTCTAAGAGTTAAAACACAGAAGTTAACATCTGGAGACATAAGAGACATATAGAGTTCACAAGCAGAAGGAAGTTAATAATGTGTTTCTGTGGGGTATGCTGTATGTCACAGCCGGTTCCTTATCAATTGCCAGTGGACTCTTGGCATGGGTGTGTTTTAGCTGTCTGATTACACACTGGTCTCTCGTTAGAGAGGCTACAGAGGTACCACAGCCCTCCTGTTCCCACTTATCTCCACCCTGACCAAAGGAGAACTGAAAGAGGAACCTACAGACCAGTGAGCAAGTGCACACAGCCCTAAACACCCAGCTTGGGACCCTTCTGTGTGCAGAACAGTTAGTAAGTTCACAGCGATGTCCTGAGGCCCCACACTGCTCATTGCCTTGAGGACTCAGAGCAGATATCTGATGTCCTTCACAAGCTGGAACACCTGCCATCACACTGAGTCACAACAAGAGTTGCTATCGGCTCAGCTCTTCTGACCTACCAGGCATGTCATGCGAGGCAATTTCTCTCAAGTGACACCACTGACGAGGGCCTGCCACCATTCTAGAATGCACATGCCCTGAATATCTGCACCATTCTCACTGCCTTAATTATTCTTTGCCTCTCTGAATACTTAAAATAAAGCTTATAATACCTTACTTAAAGGATATTTTGAAGAGTAAAAGAAATAATAGCCAGACACCCATGGCTCGTGCCTGTAATCTTAGCTTCTCACTCAGAAGGCTGAGGTCTAAGGATTGAAGTTCAAAGGCAGGAACGTCGTGAGACTTTTGTCTCCAATTAACCATCAGAAAACCAGAAGTGGTGCTGTGTCTCAAAATGGTAGAGCATTAGCCTTGAGTGCTCAGGGACAGTGCCCAGGCCCAGAGTTCAATCCCCACAACTGACAGGAACAAAAGAAAAGAAAAGAAAAAAGAAAGAATCAAAATGCTTGCCACAGTGCCTCGGGCCCGGCCATCGTGAGCGGCTGTGGAGGGTTGCTGGCTCCTCCAAGTCAGAGGAATAGCTGACCTGGCTTCAACCAGGAACATCCCTGAACTGCACCCTCCCACTCCAGCCAGTGACAGCGCGGACACCGCGCTCGTACCATGCCTCGCAGGAACCAGCACTTCCTTCACGTCTGCCTCGTCTCCCACTTCTCCTTCCTTGCCCGCACAGAGGAACAAGCCAAGGCCTGGGAGCATTTCCTTACTGAAAGGTAATGATGGACTTTGAAAAGAGAAACCCCATGCAGTCTCACTCTGTATACGGCCTTTGTCCCGCTTGCGTGGTAGATAGAATGTACGTACGGGGATGGAAAACAGCTTTAAACACTAGACTCCTGTTGCTGGCTGTGCCGCGCTCCGTTCTGTTAAAGCTGCCAGGAGGAACTGTGTCTCTGGTTAGTCACGGTGCCTCATCTGCCTCGTGTCAAACAATGCGGAGATTACTCACACACGCAGTGAGACAATACTTCTCCTTGTGCAATGCCAATGTTTGCTCTAACTACCAGCCTTCAAGTTTTGACTCTAAAAGAAGCTGGCAACCACCTGCTGTATCTTTTTTTAAAATTTTTTGTCATATATTTTTATTGTAGTTAATAGAAGGGTTACATTACATTCACCAGAGAGGAGGTGCATTACTTCACATACATTGATACCCCTTCTCATGTCTTGGTCCCCATTTCCCTCTCCCCACCCCCGCCCCACATCTTGTGTTCCCCCCTTCCCTATCAGACTTCAAATAACCAAATGAGCATATATACAATATATCAGATAACAAGGTGAAAGACTGTAACCATATGAGATAAGCAAGGGACAGAAAAAGAGATGAGGGATAACACAGTACATTAAGGACAACAATCACTCATTATATGGCTTTGGTTTCTATATCCTGGAGGTCCTTTCATTTAGCATCATCCTATATAGCCTTATGTATCTAGGTTTTGCTCTATTGCAAATCTCTGCTAGGAGAGACCAAGGTTTCTACTGATTATGACAAATGAGGGAAACCATTGAGCCTATGTTCCTTTGAGTCTGGCTTACTTCACTTAATAGGATTTTTTCTAAGTCTTTCCATTTCCTAACAAATGGGGCGATGTCATTCTTTCTGACAGCAACATAGAATTCCATTGTGTATAAATACCACATCTTGTTGATCCACTCATCAACTGAGGGACATCTGGGTTGGTTCCATATCTTTGCTACGGTGAATAGTGCTGCAATGAACATTGTTGTGCTAGTGGGTTTAGTATGTCCTTGTTTCTGGACTGTTGGGTAAATGTCAAGTAGTGGAATTGCTGGGTCATAGGGGAGCTCTATGTTTAGTCTTTTGAGGCACTGCCATACTGTTTTCCATAGTGGTTGAATGAATTTGCACTCCTGCCAACAGTGTAGTAGTGATCCCTCCTGGCCACATCCCCTCCAGCGTCTGTTGTTATTAGATTTCTTGATCCTGGCCATTCTAACTGGAGTGAGGTGGAATCTTAGAGTTGTTTTGATTTCACCTGCTGTATCTTTAGACAGCCAGTGACACTCCTCTGGCTCATTCTCCTGGAGACATCTATACTGTACATGCTGAGGAAGAAGATTGCTTGACTTCTTTTTTACACTGAGATGGAGTCATCTTTACAATCATGAAGAAATCACTCTAGCATCTTTGGCTTATCTATATTTTAAGTCAAACCTTAGGTATATATACAGAAATCTTTTAGCAACTGAGTCTTTCCAGGAGGAAAATAGGGTATGCTTCTCTTCTTTACCATTTTCCTGTCTTTCTTCTGTCCTCTACCACTGTCTTCCTAAGTCTGTCAGGAAACCCCTGATGGAGCAATGTGTCACTCTGTGTTCAGTGACACACTTTGCCGCCATAGTTTCAAAGGATGGATCTGGGGTAAAGCCTTTATTCTGGTTTATCTTCATACTGGAACATTTCATACACTCGTTGCATATTTATCTGTCTCTACTGTTGATTCTTCAGTCTCTGGAGAATGGGGCAGCCATGTCGTCTCCTTTCTATACTCAGAGCCCATCCTGCCTGTCGCAGCTTGGATATAAAGTATCCCCTCATGGGTTCCAGGAGAGTGGTGTCATGCTCAGGAGGTGGGGCCTAGGGAGAGGAAGTTAGGTCACCGGGCTGTGTCCTTGAAAGGGATGTTAGAACCCTGGCCCTACCTCTCTCTCCTCCTTGCTTTCTAGACACCAGGAGGTGAGTGACTTTGCCCCACCATAGCTGCCTGCTGTGCTTCTCAGCCTCACCACAGGCCCCAGAATGAAGTGACCAGGGACCCTGGACTGAAACCTCTGGGATTGTAAGCCAAAATAGAACTTCCTCCTCAGAAGTAGATGATGTTAGCTATTTTGTCACAGAAGTGGAAAGCTGATGGATATACATAATATATAGTAACAAATAGCTCTTGAGTAGTAAGTAAATTTCATATCTGAATCCATGGGGCTCAGTATCCTATGTAAGAAATACACCTTCACTGGGAGAAATAGCTTTTTAAAGACTACATTGTTTTTCATAGGTGTGAGGCCAGAATGTGAATTTGGTACTTTCCTACATGTGCTTCTCCATGTCCCTGGATGAACCACGGTTCAAGATGGAGTCCCTCAGACTTCTGTGCCAGGGCTGGCTTCATTCCACCATACCCACCCAAATCTCTTCCTTCTAAGTACAAGGATTACAGGCCTGAGCTGCTGTGCCTTCGCTGAGACTTCCAATTAGACTCCGAGGACCCCAGTGTGTGGCGCAGACTGCACTTAGTGGTTATTTGTCTCTGGGTTCAGTGTGAGCCTCTCCCTTTGGTGTTCAAGGGTAAGTGGGGGTTGGCAATGCATAAAGGAAGAAACAAGTTTTCTTTCTGAAAGTTCCATTCAGGGACAGAATGTCAGTCGAACAGAGTCATAGCCATTAAAAAAAAAAAAGCAAATTGTCATTTTCATTGAAATAGAAATCAGTATGATTGAACACATTTCCCTTTTTATGGAAGATCACATTTCACATCCTAGAGAATTGCAAGCTACCAAAAAGAGAGAAAAAAGAAGAAAGGAAAATGTTTACCAGTTTGATTTTATGATGACATTTCTATGTAGGTCTGAAAGGAGAAGACATCACTGAGACAACATGTCCTGTGAAAGAAAGGACGGTGGCCCATGCCCAAAGGAAGAGAGTGGAAACTCTACTGTGTGGCTGAGATTACAGCCATAAGCTACCATGCCTAGTTGTGCATGTGTGTGTTTAAGATTTAGAAAGGATTTATTTTAGTATAACTAGGTTACAATGGGGAGAAACAGAAAAAGAGAAAAAAATCCTGTGCGGGGAAATAGAAATAAAAGACTCTTATGTTTTTTGTTTTTGCTTTGTTTTTGTTTTTTAATGAGAGAGAAAATAGATAATTGAGTCCTTGGTAAAAAAAAGAACTACATAAATGCAAAAGAAACCAACTTGTCTACCTAAGAGGAATGAGAAGACTATTCTACCAGTCCCAGAACCTAGAACTCTAGACCACATTGAAGACTTCCTGCTTTTATTGATTATGGTTGTATGGCTTGTATAAAATATGAGACATGTTGGGCATTGTCCAGTTAGTTTAGTGTTGACAATCAAGTAGAGGATAACACTCAGAATAGGCCCCTTTGTAACAAAAATGAACTTTTAGCAAGAATTGGTGAAGTGCCAGATGCCCTGTGGACATGATCTCCTTCCTGCAGCCAGACCCAAGCAGTGCAGCACCGAGAGACCTGGAATGAGGGATGTGCAGGATACTAGGTTTGCTTGCAGGGAATAAAGGAAAAATGCTACATTTATTCAATACCCAGTTATACTCAAGAGGATGCAGAACTTAAACAAATTGTCAGTAGGAGCTTGTGTGGATCTCTGCCACGAAGACATCCAGGTCCTGTTCCTTACTCTAGGAGTTCTCTGATTTTCCTCTATGTGTTTTCCCCTACACAGATTCCAATCCTCTGCCACCACCCAACAAGGTACAGGTATGTGACCAGGCCTGGCCAATTAGTGGGTGTCTCGCCATCCTGTCTCACCATGACAGGTCAGGACCCCGGACAGACTATATTATATGATGAATGGATGAATGAAGAGTAACCGATGAATTGTACAGGAAAAGGTATTTTGGTGTCCATGGATCCAAAGACGCTGAGGTAAATTTGCCAAGCAGAGCCAGCATGGAGGATCTGGTGTCCAGCCACAAGTGTGAGCAGGTGAAGAGCCCTCAATGCAGGACATTGCCGCTCACAGCCATAATCCTAGCTGCCTTAGAAGGCTGGGATCTGAGTGAGGATCACAGTTCAAAGCCAGCCCAGACAGCAAAGTCTGTGAGACTCCAATGAGCCACCAGAAAACGAGAAGCAGGCTGAGTCTCAAAATGGTAAAGTGCTAGCCTTGTGCAAAAGAGTTCATAGGCAGGGTCCAGGCCCCAAGCTCAGGCCCTGAAACTACTCCCCCCCCCAAAAAAACCCCAAAACCCAGCTTCCGAGGACTGCGCCGCCTCCTCCTGCAGCCTGCCCGGCTCCCACAGGGAAAGGCTCTCTGCTGAGGCACCCCAAAACACCCCAGTCACGCAGGCGTGCTGGCACCGTCTTCCACGTGTTGGCGTGCACCCTCGTGGTTTCTGGCT
Organism: Megascapheus bottae; assembly: GCF_031878675.1. Classification (NCBI taxonomy): domain Eukaryota; kingdom Metazoa; phylum Chordata; class Mammalia; order Rodentia; family Geomyidae; genus Megascapheus; species Megascapheus bottae. The sequence goes on from NC_143531.1 coordinate 27,008,378, forward strand.
GGCAGATTTTGTGAGGAGCACTGTGTGGTGTGATCCCCGGCTCTGCCTGGAGTTCGAGGCCTTGCCCAGCGTGGTGCCACGCGGTGCTGCGCGCTCTGCTCCCGGGATCGCGGCCACCGCACCCAGCGAGTCTGCTGCCACGTCATCCAGGACCCAAAAATATGCGACTGGTCAGCGCGGTGCTGGACACGGAGCCTCGGGGCCCTGGAGAGCCCTCGGGGTCCAGAGGGCCATGGGGAGCCCCCAGGGTCCTGGCGAGCTCTCGGGGCCCTCGGTGTCCTGGCGAGCCCCCGGGGTCCTGGAGAGCCCTTGGGGTCCTCGGGGTCCTGGAGAGCCCTCGGGTCCTTGGGGCCATGGGGAGCCCCCGGGGTCCTCGGTGTCCTGGCGAGCCCCCGGGGTCCTGGAGAGCCCTTGGGGTCCTCGGGGTCCTGGAGAGCCCTCGGGTCCTTGGGGCCCTGGGGAGCCCCCGGTGTCCTGGAGAGCCCTCGGGGTCCTCGGGGTCCTGGCGAGCCCCCGGGGTCCTGGAGAGCCCTTGGGGTCCTCGGGGTCCTGGTGAGCCCCCGGGGTCCTCGGGGTCCTGGCGAGCCCTCGGGGTCCTGGAGAGCCCTTGGGGTCCTGGGGATCCTGGAGAGCCCTTGGGGTCCTGGGGAGCCCTCGGGGCCCTGGTGAGCCCCCGGGGTCCTCGGGGCCCTGGCGAGCACTCGGGGTCCTCGCGAGTCCTCGGGGCCCTAGGGGTCCTGGCGAGCCCTCGGGGTCCTGGAGAGCCCCCGGGGTCCTGGAGAGCCCTTGGGGTCCTGGGGATCCTGGAGAGCCCTCGGGGTCCTGAAGAGCCCCCGGGGTCCTGGCGAGCCTTCGGGGCCCTGGGGGTCCTGGCGAGCCCCCCGGGGTCCTCGGGGTCCTGGCGAGCCCTCGGGGCCCTCGGGGTCCGGAGCAGAGGGCGGCCGGGTTAGCAGGTCGTCCCTCACTGGAGTGGACGCTCAGTTCCCCCGACGCCGTCCGGCCGCGGCCCCCGTCCACCGGTGGTGCGGCCACCCCGGGTGCCCAGCCTCTCGAGGGCGGAGCCCCGGGCCCCCCAGCACCGTGGCGGGGAGCGGTGCTGCGCCTTCGGGGGCCGGGAGTGGAAGGCGCCCCGCGAGGCGCGCCGCGGGCAGGTGGGGCGTGCGTGCTGTGGGGCCTCGGTCCGGCCCCCCGTTACCGCGCGGCGGGAGGGGAGGGGAACGAACCCCCCCCCCCCCCGCGACCATTGGCCGCGTCCGCTTCCCGCCGGGCGTCGATCGATCGCGGCGGGGGAGAGGCGGGGCGAGGCTGGCGCGGCTCCCTCCCTCCCGGCCCGGGTCCGCGCCGCCCGCGGCCGGCCGGGCGAGCCGCGCTGTCGTCATCCCCCCGCGGGGTCGGCGCGCGGGGAGCGGGGACGGGGAGGATGCTGCGGGCCGCGCCCCGCCCCGCCGCCCGCGCCGCGCGCCCCGGCTCCGCCCGGGCCTGGGGCGCCCGGTGAAGCGGCCGGGGCCTCGGGGAGCGCGTGCGCCCGGGAGTGCGCGCCGGGGCGCGCCGTGCGCGGGACCGGGCCCGCGCGGCCCCTTTGTGCGGCCGCGACCATGTGGGTGAACCCCGAGGAGGTGCTGCTGGCCAACGCGCTGTGGGTCACCGAGCGGGCGAACCCCTACTTCATCCTGCAGCGGAGGAAGGGCCACGCGGGCGACGGCGGCGGCGGCGGCGGCCTGGCAGGTGAGCAGCCCGCGGCCCCCGGGCCCGCCCGGGACGCCGCCCGCGCCCAGGCCCCGGCCCCGCGCGGCCGGGGTGGACGGGAACCCGGGGCGCCCTGGCGGGGACGAGGGCAAGGGAGGAGGAGGGCGGCTTCAGTCCCCTCGCTGCCTTTCTGGGCACAAGGCCTTTTGTTCCCCAGCAGAGGAGCTGCTGTGGTCATTTCCCACCGAGCTTGGGAGGGACCGGGGGATGAATAAGTGAAAAAGAAGAATCCTCTCGTGGCTCCGGGCTAGACTTAAAGCAAAGCGACTTAGCTGGCTCTGGTTGCTTAAAAAAAAGAAAAAGAAAAAAGGATTGGCTGTGTAACTATTTTAACTAGTTACTGGGTTGCTTCCTAAACCTTCTCCCGAGGTAGCCAAGACCTCCTCTCACCCTGGATTAGAAAATCCATCCAACCCTCATCTCAAGTAGCACCATATTGGAAAGAGCTCTCTTTATTGACTAAACAAGCTTGCATGGCCGGAGATTTCAAGGGATCCTGAACTCACAGCATAGGAGAGAAACCAGACCTCCGCTTCCCTTGTGTCGGTTCAGATGAACACAAACTGAAATAGTTGTTGCAGCAACAAAAGAAAGTTAGGAGGAAACACTGCAGAAAATAGAGGGCTTTGGACCTGTTCGGAGGTGAGGCTTATGATGTCAGCCTCCAGGAGCTGTGGCCTGCTGGGAAAACGTTTTCACTGAGCCTCCGGGAAGCATTCTTGATAAGATATGCATGTCATTGTGATTGTTTATACACTAGTTTTCTCAGGATTAAAAGTCAAGGGTCATGTAGTGCGAAATGTACTGACACCTTAGAAAGGCTTTGATAGCACATCAGGCTACCTGCCTTTTAAGATGAATTTCCTTGTTCCTTTTCTCTTAGAAGTTATGTAGCCATAATATACAACTTGTATTTCCACTACTGGGGATCAACCTAGTTTGGCTTTCTTGAAACCTAGTACAATGTATGAAGTGGCGAGGTTCACGGTGGAAAAGATTTCCGGCTTGAGTTCACCTTTGATACTAGTAACTATTGAGTGTCCCCTCTCTCTCTCTCTCTCTCTCTCTCTCTCTCTCTCTCTCTCTCTCTCTCTCTCTCTCTCTCTCTCGTCTCCAATTGGAAGTAGAAATAGCAGGGCTTCAGAGCCTCTTTTTCCTATTTCATATTTCACTTAGACTCCATGTCATTGATGACTTGTAAGATGGGTAAAATTATATCACAGCAATCACCACTGTTCTTTCTAGATCAATTGGAATTAGCTCCCTGGGTGCAAATATTCCAATCAACAAAAGCTATTTTCAACCAACAGATTGGCTACCATGTCAAATGCGGCAGGAAAATCGTACAAAGCCTTGTGCTGTGTTTAAGTGTATTCCAGGCCCAGTGAGAGTTCCTTTATTTGCTCAATAACTTGCTAAATCATTAATAAGGATTTGATGGCAGCTTTGCAAGTGCCACTGTCATGGAGCTCAGAGCCTGGCAGAAGACAGATGTGGTCAGAATGGTCACTTACATGAACACAAAGGTACTGCTTCAATGGGTGCCCTCTAAACCAGAATCCTACCTAGTGCACAGGGAGGGTTTAGAGAAAGACCACTCAAAAGACAGAGGCTGCGCTCTTGGAATATTGAAAGTTATAGCCGTGAGGATTTTCAGCCTAGGCCAGAAAATCACTACTGTTATCCCAAAAAAAAGGTGGAGCCCAGGAGAAGCGGCCACGGCTAGAGTTTCTTCAGCACACAGAGCGGACATACGCTTGCGGGCTTCTCTTCTTCTGCCCTTCCACCTTCTGCCATTACGTTTCCACCAACAGAACTTAGAGGAAGCCGGGTGGGCAGGGAGCCTTTGTCAGGTGGTCCCTCAAGACCAGCCTCCCAAAGACCGACCTGGTCGGAACAGCTTACTGAAATAGCCAGTGCAATCTCCCGAGGAGAGAAACTCGCTGTGAACCCAGCACAGGGATGGGCGTGGCCGTGGGGGCCAAGGGAATGACTGAGGAGTAAAGGAAGAAATGGGCGGTGAGAGAGAAGGTTATGGGAGACTGGGAGATCACAGGACTTTTCTAGAATGTACAATATGTGCCCAGTCAGCAAATGGAGGATGACAGACAATCAAGAAACCTGTCCAAGGTCGGCAGTGTGGATGGTCTTCGTGGTGTGGGGTGTGGATGTGGACATCGGAAACGGTGCGAAATGATGGACACGATGCAGAAAGAAGTTATGTATTGGGTTTGTTTAACCATTTTTCACTGAGGTTTCATACGCATGGATAAGTGTGTTGAACACAGTGGGGTGCAGAGTGAGGCTGGGAGTTTGGCCTAGTGGTAGAGTGCCTGCCTAGCATGCATGAAGACCCGGGGTTGATTCCTCATACATAGAAAAAAGACAGAAGTGGTGCTGAGGCTCAAGTGGTAGAGCTCTAGCCTTGAGAAAGTCCAAGGACAGTGCTCAGGCCCTGAGCTCAATCCCAGGACTGGCAAAAATTGAGTACAGATTGCCATAATAATCACAAATGAACACTTTGCAACTCACACTAAGATTATTTTTAAAAAGCAGACGATATTATCACTCTCTGAAGGGTTTCTATACTCGTTCCTCCGAGGGGAAAGACTGTCCTGAATGATATTCAGTAAAACCTTTTCTTGATTTTTCTCTCAGTTCCTCCCTCTCCCCACCCCCCAACACCATATTCCTAACACAAGATTTTGGCTTTGATATTTTGTTTTGTTTTGTTTCCTGACAAAGGAATGGGATGGAATCGTTGAGTGCATTTGCTTATCTGGATCCTTTAGCTCATTGTTCAGTTTGTAATAGAGAACATTTATCGACAAGCCGGAGTGCGTTGATCTGCCCTTTATCCCATGTCCTTGGTGAAGTTTTGGGTTGTCTATCCGGGATATCGTGGATGCTGTGGCTATGATCTTTCGTGATTCACAGTGCCTGGAACCTCGCGGTTCTATTTGGCCACATCCAGGAGGAAAGCAAGCCTGCAGGACACGCATGGTGAGCGCGGGCAGATAACCTCCGGCGGGTTCTGACGTGGTTGTCCAGTATGCCACGCTCCATGCCTTGGCCAGTGCCGTGAGTGTCGGTAAGTTTCTCCTCTGTGCTGGCATCATAGAAATACCCAGTGTGAAGTCGGTTTGTATGCTGGGGGAGTCCACTGTTCATGAAAAGGATTTCCATTTGCTGACTTGCCTGATCCTCTCCATACTGAGAAGAGAGGGTTTTTAAAAAATAACGATCATATCCAAATCTTATACCCAAGATTTGATTTTTTCCCAGTGTTAGGACTTGGCTGTCCTATGCAGGGTCTTTCTCTACTATAAAGGTTTAAGGGTTGCTTCTATATGGTTTTCTAGAAACTTTATAGATGGAATTGGTTTTGCATGTTGTGCAAAATCCGAAGTCCGATTTCCTTCATATGCTGTTAGATTCCAGCATACTTAGAAATGTCAACTTCAAAAGAAGGCTGTGGTGTTAAAAATACGTTTGAATGCCGTGGTGTTTAGACTGTGAACTTCATGGAGATGTAAGAGAGAAGAGGCACATTTCTGTTGCTGGGCCATAACTAGCCTGGCGATCCAGCCTGGGGGGTGAATTTATGAGAGTTTAGAATGAACTCATATGATCACAGACCAGTGAGCATAGAAATGGATGGTTTCATTTGAGCTAGAACATTGACCCAGCTGGGAATTTCACTTTTTACACCCATTGGGGAACTCCAGAACTGGGAAAAGTTTGTGTCTGGTAACTACACAAACAAGGATCTCCCTGGGGTGGGGAGGGGGTGGAGAGAAAGCAGTGGTTATTGTCGTTGCTGTCTTTTTTCTGTTTCTTCTTTCGTGCCAGTATTATGGCTTGGACACAAGGCCTGGGTGAGATGTCCCTTAAGCTTTTTTGTTCAAGGATGGCACTAAATTGCTTGAACTACTGGCTTTGGGGTGGCTACCTGGAGGTAAAAGTCTCACAGACTTTCCTGCCTCAGCTGGCTTTGAACTGGGATTCTGAGATCTCTGCCTCCTGAGGAGCTAGGATTACAAGTGTGAGGCACACAGCTTTGGCTTTGCCTGTCAGCATCAGTTTATTGCGTGGCTCTAGCTGTTTACTGTCTAGTTCAGCTCCACTGTTTCTCCTGCTCTCCACTGCAGAACTCCACTAAACACTTGCACTTGGGCAATGTTTGGGTGTAGGGAGCAGAAAGCTAGGAGACTCTCTGAGCGGGTGATCAATTCTCTGGCCTGCACAAAGAGCTGCTCCTGTCTTCTCCACAGTCCCATTTCCCTAAAACTTGCCTGGCAGGAATTTGCTAGTGAAGGTGAGAGTCAATGGCTGATCTTAGCTTACACTTTAAACAAAGGTAATCTCCCCTTAGCCTATCTAGTCCTGTGTTTGTGGTTTTTTGTTTGTTTGTTTGTTTTAGTGGCTTACTTGCCCTTAATGCCCTTCCTTTCCTTCCCTTTGTTTTTTTTCTGTGTAGGTACCAGGACTTGAACTTCAAACCTTAAACTTTCACTTGACAGTTTCCTCACAGCTGGTGCTCTACCACCTGAGCCATGCTTCCACGTCCTTCATATTTCTTGCAACAGGGTGTGGCTCTCTGTGTAGCCCAGGCTTCCCTGGAACTCATGATCCCTTTTACCTCAGGCTCCAGAGTGCTGGGGTTACAGGCACGAGGCTTCTTACACGTGGCTATCACTGTTACTTTTTGGACATTGAACCAGGCCCTTGTAGTTGTCTGTGAGGCTGAGGCTGTACCGCTGTGCTACTCCCAAACCAGTGCTTCTGTATGAAGAAAACACAGTAGTATAGATGAATTGTGAACTCTTTTTCATGGCCTAAGAATTAGTGTTTAATGAAAAATAAACATCATAGGTAATGTGCCACAACCAAAGTGTGTGAAGAAATCACATTCATTAAATCTCTTACTTTCATTAATCTTCGTTCCTGACATGTACATATCATTGTCCCAACGAAAATTGTAAAATACATTATTTCCGGAAGCATCCTTGTAATACATTTTCAAATCATCTATATGGTCTAAAGCTAAATTTCAAAACAGCTTTGTGGATGCGTAATGTCGTCTTAAAAGCATTGGGGGAGGGGTATGAGGCCAGGCTTGCTGACATCTGCTGAAATCTCTCTGTGGTTCAGACCTTTCTTTCTATTGTGCGCATAATTGACTTACATTTTACGTTTACACGAGCAGAGGATTTTATAGATGACTAAGTTTTTTCTCCCTTGACTTAAATCAGTTCAATGTTCATTTCTGACCCAGCATGCTTATGGGACTGGGGGAGAGTACTTAAGCATAGTAACAGAGGCCATCTCCTACAGGACAGTCTTCAAAAGGACCTTGGGAATTGTCTGCAAACACAAAAGAAATGTTGGAGAGGACACGTGTCCCTACTTGGAATCCTTTATGATGGAGCTAGATCAAACATTCTGGGTGTCTGTCACTGTGGATTAAAGCTGTAGTGCAATGATTGGGCCATTTGTGGTGATGGCTATCTTAGTTGCCATTTTTCTGGAAGGATCTCAGCTCTTCGTGTGGGGAACTGAGCTGCTTAATGTGTCTGAGCCTGCTTTGCAAAGAAAATGCTTCCTCCAGAAAGTGGGGAGTTCCTCCTACAGTCCCCCTCAGGCTTATTTAAAAGGTCCAGAAAGGCTCTGGAAGATGTTGAAAACAAGAGGCCCTTGTCAGCTCTGGTGTGTTAGCAGGATCAACTCTGTGTTCTCAGATGTGGCTCTCTTTGATTATGTGTCCTCCTATATCCAGTAAACAAAGCACCCATGACAGTGGCAGGGCCCCAAACCCACTGAGCAGCTAGGTGACAGCACATGGCCTGTATGGGTATTGTATAAATATTGGGAGCTGCTATCCCCAGGAACAGACAGCCTTTAGGAAGCTGGGAGGAAACAGGGAGGGAGGAAAAAATGTTGGTTGTAGTAACTATCTGGGATGGTAAGTTGTCTGGACAACTGCTTCTTTCTTTGGAAATAAAAAGATGCAGTATTATTATTGTTAAATTTTTTTTTTTGCCAGTCCTTGGCCTGAGCTCAGGGTCTGAGCACTGTCCATAGACTTTCTCAAGGCTAGAGCTCTACCACTTGAGCCACAGCATCATTTCTGGCTTTTTTCTATGTGTGTGGTACCGAGGAATCGAACCCAGGTCTTCGTGCATGCACTCTACCACTAGGCCAAACTCGCGGTCCCAGATGCATTACATTTATGTCACATGTAGGGCTAAATGGAAAGCTTTGGCTTGTCCCCAGATGCCATGTCCCTTTCTACTCCATGTCCTCTGTTATGATTTCATTATGATAATCAGAGCAGGAAGTGGAGAGAAAGCTGCCTACGTGTGGTGTACAGGCCATTTGTGTAGCCTGCCCCGGTACAAGCAGGCACCCACTGGCTCCAGAGAAGCAGGCGTACAAACAGGTGCAGCAATAAGTGAATGCTACTTAGTTGAGTGATATGGTTTATCACAGTTTGTTGAAATGAACAGTCATGGAATGGTGTCAGACTTGCAATCCACCCCAAACTGAAGGATACAGGAAAATCTCTTGAGAGATTTCACTGAAAACATTTGTTTTCCCTGGACAAGCCCAGACCTCACACCAGCTAAACGAAGGATTAAAACTAAGGTATTTAATAACTCTTGGTATTTAAAAATCAAATAATCATTTGGAAAGGGAATGAGAAAGGAGAGACTGTAGGAGAAAAGGGTACTGCCTCTATTGTAAAGGTCAGTTTTCCGAATTATTAAACACTTAGGACTATTTCTATTGCACACAAAAGACCTTTTCCAAGTATACTGAAAGATATCCTTTGTTTTTCCATTAGAGACTTGATTTACAGTTAGTAGAGGCATGATTGTCCACAATGAACAATGATTGTAATTTTTTTCTGGCAGTACTGGGATTTGAACTCAAGGCCTCACATTTGCTAGGCACGTACTCTATCACTTAAGTCAGACTCCCTATTTTTCACATGGAGTCTCAAGTCCCACTATTATCCTCCTTCCTCTACTCCTCCTGTAGACTATAATTAAGGCATGTGATGTGGTTGTAATTGTGTGTGTGTGTGTGTGTGTTGAAGGTCAAGAAAGGTGCTAGAAGATGTTGAAAGCAAGAGGCCCTTGTCAGCTCTGGTGTATTAGCAGGATTAGATGTGGCTCTCTTTGATTATATGTCCTCCTATATCCAGTAAACAAAGCACCCATGACAGTGGCAGGGCCCCAAACCCACTGAGCAGCCAGCAGCTGGGTGACAGCACATGGCCTGTATGAGTGTTGTATAAATACTGGGAGCTGCTGTCCCCAGGAACAGACAGCCCTTAGGAACAGGGAGGGAGGAAGGCTTGAATTCAGGACCTCGTTCTTTCAAGTGACTTACTTGCTCACAGCTGCCACTTGAGCCATACCTCCAGTCTGGCTCTTGTGCTGGCTAATTAGAGAGGGAATCTTGCATACTCTTCTGTCCAACCTGGCTTCAGACCAAGCTCCTCCTCAACTGTTTTTTAAATAGGCAGTGTCTCAACAAGAATTCTTATTTATCCAGGTGATAAGCACAGAACTCTTAGCTCCCATGACAGACAGGGGCCTGGGAAACTGGGGATATTGTGAGAGGCCACGGGTTACACCAGGTGTCATCCTGATACAGGTGATTATAATTTACTAATGCATGCATGGTAGCGGGTCATCCTGATACAGGTGATTATAATTTCAAAATAAATGTCTGCAGTTGGCTGGAGTGTATCATTATAAATCTTATTCATCCAGTAGCTCTGAAATTAGCTCTAAAATGTTCCCGATTCAAATAATCACACTTGCTACAGAAAACCTGGTTTCCTGCTAACAGTGAAGAGTGGGCCCGTGGCTCTCTCTTGCCAAGGAAGGCTCTCGAACATGTCAACTCTGTGTGTGAACTGGTTTTCGCTGGCTGGTAAGGGTGTGGCTGATGAGCTGATTTCAACTGATGGAAAATAAGAACTGACCGGTATGAGAACTGGACATGTCAGTTCTTAGCGATTCAATAGTATCACTGTTCTAATTGGGAAAGCGGGTCTGATTTCCCAGAAGTCCCCTGACAGCTCTTGGGAGATATTATATTAGTCTTTGATTATCCAGGCAGGACTGTAATGGTAGATTTGCATACATTTGCAACTGTAAAAAGAAAGCTATTCTTGTTTGGCTTTCTTTTGGAGCAGCCCCTGTGAGAGGTCTGTGACGGGGGCTGACAGCTGCCCATGGAGACATGCTATCCCAGAAGTCGGCAGGATTACAGGTACTGTGTACCCTGTACCGCTAAACCACTTCCCTTCAGTAACTCACAGTCCATTACGTATTATACATTATTTATATGTTTATCAGTCCTCTGTTGAGTTTGTATTTTCTGCTAGGACTGGCCCGAGGGACAGAAGTATAGTGGTTAACGAGTGTGAAGCTGTGTTTGTGTTTCAAAGCTCTGATCTGAGCCAGTGCTGTCCAGAGCACAGTGTACTGAGAAAAAGGTATTGTGTCTGAGTTTTGCCACAGGAAGCTTAGTCTCCAGCCAGAACCCAGGCTAGATTTTACCACTACCCCTCTCGTTAATCTCAGATGAGCTTCTCATTTTCAAACTGGTGTGAGTTGGTGTGAATTGAGTCTCCCTGCCGGAGCCAGCTGACAAGTCGGGATTCCTGATTTTAGGGGGTGAGGACAAGAAAAGAAAAAGACAAGAAACAGATGGGGTCGGGAGGTCTACAGCTCAAGTCAGCAGCCCAAGGCTGCAGCCTAAGCTTAAGACTGTAGCCCTGTTTATTTCCAGTTCCAGTCTTTTTTTTTTTTTGCCAGTCCTGGGCTTGGGCTCAGGGCCTGAGCACTGTCCTTGGACTTTCTCAAGGCTAGAGCTCTACCACTTGAGCCTCAGCACCACTTCCGGCTTTTTGCTATGTATGTGGGGTACCGAGGAATTGAACCCGGGTCTTCGTGCATGCTAGGCAAGCACTCTACCACTAGGCCAAACTCCTGGCCCCCAGTCTTATCTACTCTCTTAAAATGAGGAAACTGTCAAGGGTTACATTCATACAAAATGGTAATCAAATCTCACATCAGTTAAGCAGAAAGTGACAAAGCCATCAAGCAATAAATCAATAAAGCCAGGAAGATTCACAATACTGATGACAGAGCCCAAAGTCATCATGATAACAGCTTATCTCCTCCTCCTGTACTTAGCTCTAATCGGTAGTGCAGGTCCAAGGTCAGTCTGACCCCACACTTGGCTCCCAACATCTCCCTGCCTGTCTCCTTACCTGTAAGGTGAGGATGAAAATAGGTCTGAAGAGCAAGTGCTGGTGGCTCAGGCCCGTTATCCCAGCTGCTCAGGACGCTGAGGTCTGAGGATCGTGGAACCGAGTCTGTTTGTCTCTTAGTTCCAATTAACCAACAAGAATCTGGAAGTGGAGGTGTAGCTCAAGTGGTAGAACACCTGTCCTGGGTGATGAAGCCAGGTCAGAGTATGAGGCTCCGAGTTCAAGCCCCAGTAATGATACAAAGCAAGAAAAAAAAAATACGTGTTTCCTGGGACTCAGATGAATATAAAATAAGCAGTGAATCTGAACACATTAAGTACTCTCCAGATATTTGGTGAGCTTTTTTTTTCTTGTTGTGTAGTTGGTTTTTGTTTTCTTGAGGCAGAATCTCACTATGCGGGTCAACTTGGTTTTGAACTCATGGTTCTCTTTGTCTCGGCCTCCAAAGTACTGGGGTTACAGGTGTGTACCACCTGGCTGTTTGGTGTGTGTGTGTGTTGATTTTTACTGTGGTGTCAAATAGAATTTTAACCAAATATTCATTGTTCAACACAGGCACCAGATTGGGAACCGTTTGCCCTTTTGTGAATCAGTCATTTTAATGGTTCCAGATTTTTTTTTTTTTTTGCAGTAGTGAGTCCAATTTTGTCATGAGACTCCACACAATGAGAACTGGTCTTAGTCCTAATTACATGCACCGCTAGCTGGGCGTCTCCTGAGAGCCCCGCTCTGTGAGCCCTCTCACTTGACCAGCACGCCATCTCTCCACGCAGAAAAGGGAACTGAACCTGAGGTTACACAGCCAGTTTGTGAGGAGGTGGTGATACGTGGAGCTGGGAGGCCATATGTGTACCTGCTGTCTTCATGATTCAGTGCTTGTAAGGCCTGCTTACCTTCCCTCATGCACATCTGCAAATGGAGATACCAGATTAAAAGCTTGTAGTCTGCATGAGAAGGTAGCTGGTCATTGTTGGATACATGATAAGTGTTATTAAATAAGTTCATTGATAACAAGTAAGAACTGTTGAGTTGTTTGGAACAGCAGCTCTAAGTGTGCTTGGGGTGTCCCATGGTTGTTATGATAGTAAGAAGGTCTGGTTGCATTGTATTTGGAGTGGAGAGTATCTGTTCCTGTGGGGTCAGATCCATGCCATTTCTGTGCATCAGTGACACTTTGGTACATGGTTGGAGGGTGGCATTGGCGTGCACACAGGAGTGTGTCCTCTTGATATTACAGGTGGACATGGCTATTACATCCTGAATTTTTATTTTGATTCAGGTGCTGGTTGTGGGGTTTGATCTTAGGACCTGGACATTGGTTTTGAGCTTTTCTGCTCGCCTAGCACTCAACTGCTTGCACCACAGCTCCATTTCTGAATTTTTAGGTGGCTGACTGGAAAAAGTTTTAAGGATTTTCCTGCCCAAGCTGGCTTCAATCTTCAGATCTAAGCCTCCTGAGTTAGAATTACAGGCTTGAGCCACCAGCACTCGGCTGTTAGATTCTGTTTGTCAGAGGGCCTTAGAATGTTTTAGGCGGTGTCTGATTTGTCTAACAACTGGAAGAAGAGGATTTTTCTGGCCAGGCCCCACTGGACTCCTGGTTACCAGTGACAGACCTGAGGTTATGGGGCAGGCTGTAGCTGCTGGACTAGGTTGGCAGGAGAAAGCCACTCATGATGCTGCCCTGCAGGCTGAAGTATGTAAAGGGCTCAAGTCTCAGAAAAAAAGAAAAAAAAAACGTTTCAGTGCTTTATCAGAGTGGGAATCAAAGGTGGAAGGCATTGTTTTGTTCTTCAACCAAGAGCCTAATGCCTTCCGAGCTCACCTGGCTGTGGCGATGGAATTCGGGGAATGCACTTGCAGTGGCCCGCTGCTGTTTCTTTTGCATATCACCTCAATCTTCCAGCGCTGGGAACCGTGCCTCAGATTTCTGAAAAACCAGATGAGCTAGTGTATGTCTTTCCCACATTACTTGTACAAGGACTTGACATTCTGAAACCTAGGGAGATGGTTTTATTTATATGTGAAACCTTAAAGGTATTGTTATAGCTGGAGAGAGGATAACCAATTAATACCATTAATACTGTGGCAAATGAAGACTACATAGCAGACAAAAATCTAAAAGGGAAGAAGGAGTAAGAAGCAAGGCTAGAAAGGGAAGTAAACAGGGCCCCAAAGATCTCCCACAGGCTCCAGAAAACCACTGAAAAAGAAAAAAAAATGTGTTTGCATTCTTTGGGTTTTATTTTCATTCCAGAAAGTAGTCTTCTGCTTTTTCTGAAGTGGCTATCCAAGATTCATGGGCAGCTTTGCTTGCGAGCGCCATGGTCTCTTCTGTGTGAAGCTGTCTGAACTTGAGAGAGCACTTGTTTCTTTCCCGCGTCTGTTGGGTTGTGGTCTACATTCCTGACTGGTGGTGAGTGTGGCATCAGGCGAGCGTATGTGATGTGCACACAGTGACCTTTGCACTTGCTGTGTGCACTGCGTTGCCACATTGCATCCTCATTTACTTTCAGGTACTTGTTTTAACGTTAGCCCTGGCCATTGGCCAGGCACCAGAATATCTCCCCATACTGCACCTGCAGATGCTTCAAGATGATTATGCGTGGAAACTCAACACTTCATTTCCTCCTAAACTGGGGAGAAAGATTTTAATTAGTAAAAGGTAATCCTGGCTCAGCACAATTAAAGAGAGACTTTAGAGACGCTACAGAACTACCAAGTGCTCAAGAGTCTACCAGCGTGCATCACTTTAACAGGTTCCAATTTTAATAATTCACCAATCACTTATTCATCCCATCATTCATTCACTTTTTCACCCACCAAACAGATGTTGGGGGGTAATCACAGGAAGACACTGAGGATGCAAAACATGTGTGCATCTTCCCTATGCCACAGAGACTCAATTTGGTAACACCCTGAACAGATGTTGAATAAGAAGCCAGTTTCTTGGGTTTGGTTGAGATTTCATGAAAAGAGGCTTTGAAATGCACTCTGAGGTCTGCAGGCCCCGAGCCAGGTGTTCCGTGTGCTGACGTGGGATTCGATCACTGAGAACTGTCCACATTCTCCTTCTAGACAGCTTGAGATTATGTCCCAATCTGAGGGAGGTTTGAGGTCCTGGAGCAGGCACAGGAAAGGGGCCTGGGCTGTCCAGGCTATGGGCAGTGATACAAAGGATTCGAGGTGAAGTTAATTCAGGAGACCCAGGGTCAGCTCCTCAAGGCTTAAACAGAATAGGCCAAGGACAGAGTTTTCCACTGTGGCAGTGAGGAGAGAAGCTCTGACTGCCTTTCACACGAAGCATGGATGGTGAGTAGGCTCTGAATGGCTTGTGGTCTAAGTTCCTTCTGTCCTTAGTTTTATTAGGATGTTAATAGTACTGATGATCATTATTATTGTTTTCTGCCAGTCCAGGGCACTGCCCCTGAGCCTCTTTGTGCTCAAAGCTAGTGCTCTACCTAGCCACAGCTCCGCTTCCTAGGATGCTGATAGCACTAATGGCTACCTTTGACTGCCGTTGGACGTCCAGTTTGAGTGTGTGATTTGGCACTACAGATTCATGGTTGTGTTCATTCCATTGCAGTTGTAACGAGCCACTGGAAGATGGCAGAGGCAGCTTGGATATGCCAAATATACGTTGGGGCCAAAGAATGTCAGGTGATTTTACAGCACTAGGAAGAAGAGCCTCCTGAATTTGAGTAGAGAATGTGATAGTAGAGTAACCACACTGCTGTACGTCATGTTTCATCACCCACGTGCTTTCTGCATACGACAGCGGATAACCAGCTTGGTTCTATTCCATGTAACCTCTTCCTGGCACCAGGAACTCATGCCTGTAAATCCTAGCTATTTGGGAAACTGAGATCTGAGGCCCTCAGTCCAGACGGGCAGATCAGAGTCTTATTTCCAGTTTACCAGCAAAAGATGAAACTGGAGGTATGGTTCAAAAGGGTAGCGCTCCAACTTGGGTAGAAAAAACTAAGCCAGAGTATGAGGCGCTGAGTTTGAGCCCCAGAAGCAGCACAAAAGACAGAAGTGAAGTAACCTTGTATATAATTGTCATTTGGGTAGTGTACAAACATGAAATCCTGAGTGAAACTGTAGGATATTGGATGCGTGCATTTTTTTTTTTTTGTCATGGAGCTTGAACTCTGGGCCTGGGCACTGTCCCTGAGCTCTTCAGCTCAAGGCTAGTGCTCTACCTCTTGAGCCACAGCACCATTTCTGGTTTTCTGGTGGTTAAATTGGAGATAAGAGTTGCATGGACTTTCATGATCAGGCTGGCTTTGAACTGTGAGCCTCAGACCTCAGCCTCCTGGGTAGCTTGGATTATAGGCGTGAACCATTAGTGCCTAGCTAGGATTTTTTAGACTTCCCCTATGCCCTTCCTGTGGATTTTACCCAGTTCCTAACTCACAAATGTGTGAGGAAAGCCTGACTTCTCAGTCTTACCAAACAGCATCTGTTACCACACTTGGATTTTTGCCATGCTGACACAGAAGGTAGTGTCTCAGTTATTTGTAATTTGCATTTTTAAGTGATATTGAACATTTTTTCATGTGTGTGAGCTATTTATAGTTCCTTTTCTGTTAACTCTGTTATTTCTCTTGCCCGCCCACTTTGTGTTTGTTGGTTGTACTTTTTCAGAAACTGTTTATATATTTGGTACATGAGCTCTTTATTTGTGGTCTAACTTGCTAAACTTTTTCTAGCCCCCAGAGATAACACTGTATGTCCTGGAATATAGTGAGGATCAAGTAAGAAAATCAGCCGGGTACCTCTTGCTCACGCCTGTAATCCTAGCTGAGGGGCTGAGGTCTGAGGGTTGTGATTCAAAGCAAGGCCAGACAGGAACATTCTTGAGATTGTTATCTCCGATTAACCAGCTAGAGCCTGATGTGGAGCTGCAGCTCAAGAGGTCAAACACCAGTCTTGAGCTAAGGGACAAGCATCTAGGCCTTGAGTTCAAGCCCCAGGACTAGCAGAAAAATTTTAAAAAGAAATTCATTCAGAGGGGTCGGGTTGGCCATGGTTGCTGCTGACATTTTATGTTGTTTTCTTTAGAACCGACTTAAATATAGTTTGCTTAGCATATAGAGATTTTCCCCTCTCCTTTCTGTAACTAAGAAAACTTGTAGTAGAAATAGGGAGCATGTGCCAGACCGTCCCTGACCCCCTTCTTCCCAGAGGCCCTCAGGATCTCACCATCCTCCTTGCCCACTGTGTTCAGGTTTTTGTGTGCTGGCTGATGGGGCCAAGGCTGCCCATAAAGCCGAGAGGATGCCGGCGGGCTGCCAGCCTGTCTCCACCTCGGAGCAGCGCGGGGTGGCTGTGGCCGGTGGGCTCAGACTGGGGCAAGGGTCACCAGGCCCATGGTGTCATGACAGTGGTAGGCCACACCTAGATGGAACCCCAGGAGTTCAAAGCACCCCTCTCTCCCAACCGTCCTTGTCTTCAGGCCACCACAGAGCTATGGCAAGCACAGAGAATAAGCATTTCGGGCCATCAACACCTCCATCTGTTTGTCTATCTCTGCCCCATCTTTCTCTACGCACATGACAGGAAGGAGAGTTGGTAGCATCTTGTCTGATTTTCTGTGTCAGGGACATACTGATCTCTGTGGAAGGTAACAAATACTCAAGGTGCCACAGCGACCCAGGGAGAAGGTGAATCTCCTGTTTATTCAAAGAGCATACTGGTTGGAAAACAGGCATGTTGACTGTCTTCTGTAAAACAAAGGGGCATAGCTTACATCCAAATGTTGTGCAATGACACGTAAGACAGTGAGCATCAGTGGGTCTTGCTCTCTTTGGAAAGTCCTAGAACCAATCCTCTATAGAAGCTTGGCAATGACTCTGTGTATAAAAGTTTAAGGAGCTGGATTAAAATGGACACAGCTTCATTACTTTAAGTGCCCCATTCACAGACAAAACAGCGATGTATGAAATAACTTTGCTCATCTCCCATTGCTCGTCTGTCATTGAAGATGCCAGTATCATACTCTAGGTGTCAGACTGTTCCATGTTGGTAACAGGGTTATAGTTAAGGGGAAAAAAAGTTTTTTCTTGGGAATGATTGTGCAACCACATTGCAAAAAATGCTTCAATCCGGTCTGTTGCTGGTGATCTGCCTTTCCCTCTATTGTCCATATTTTTAATAGAGCTAACGAGCTGTTTCTAGGCCATCCTTGGACTACTTCTAGGGAAATCTCAACTGGAGCCAATGTATTCCGTAAGGGACTCACCTACATATGAGTTGATCAGTCCATGCTGGAAACACATAATATTCCACTAGACACAAAGAGTGTGTACGGGGCACAGCAAAGGCAAAGCATCTTGGCTTTCTTGATTGTTGATTTACTTTGTCCTACATGCTGGTGGCAGGATCTCTATTCTCAGGTCTTCTCTGCTCAGTTTCCTTGTTAGCTCTTTCTCTGGACCTTTGATGCACGACCTGACGTCTCTCTGTGAAGCATCCCTCAGCCTTGTCCAGGGGGCTGGAGGCAGAGCGAGGGTCAGGATTCCTCTGGGGAGGGACGGTTGGTGGGGTGGCTGCCTCCAAGCAGGACGAGAGTCCTGCATCATGCCAAGCCTGCTGCCCCTCTCTCTGGCACGTAGCATGATTGTCTTCATTACAGTTCTGCAGCCACGGTTTTTATTGGCTCAAGAATACGGGCTGCAGAGCTGGAAAGCATATTCTCAAGGGCTGGTTGTGCCTTGGCACCTTGTTCTAGGATATGTGCTAGGCTGTCGTCTGGAGGGAGCCAAGGCAGTCCGTTATCACTCGAGTTGGGTCATTGCATGTGACAGGAACAGAGACTCAAGCTGTCTTCAGTACTTGGATTTGGCTATCAAGGCTCATGGACCGTTAATCCTGCCTAGTTTCATCATTTATAAACTTTTACGGCAGAATTTCCATCATAATGTTTTCTGAATCACTATTTCTTTTTTGTTGCTTTATTCTCACGCTTCAGAGGATGCATAATTGTGGGCCTAAGGTTTTACGCAGTCCCAGCAGTACAATAATTACTTTAAATTTAAAATTCTAATAACGAGAAAGGCCTGTGATTTTTTCTGGATCACATGTAATTCCCCAGATTTAACCAGTATCAAGCGTCAGTCCTTCCAGGTATATCCTATGTCATCGTAAGCACTTAATTTATACGCAAGTTTGCTTTGATTAAAGATGCTAAGGCGGCTCGTGGATTGAATGAACATTGAGAAAGGTGACGAAACTAACTTGATCATTTAATTTTTATAGCATTTGAGTTGAGATGAGCAACTTTTTAAAGCATCCAGTGTCTACAAGTGCTTAAGCACTGTGAATCTGCTCCATTTTTTCTTTTTGATTTCCTCTTTATTTTTTATTAAAGAATTTATTAACATTGATTTTTACATCATATTTCAAATGGGGTGTTTAACAAACAAGTATTCAAGAAGGGAATCTATATACAATCAGTGGCACTTAGATTTTAGAACATAATTAAAATTAGGCTGAGGGCTTGTATGTCATAGATACATATTAATCTATGTAATAAAACATTATGTCTATAGAGTCATAGATTTTATGTCCATGTAGTTATGTTTATATTTCCAGTACCATGTCCATAGCATTGGGTATGCAACTATTGAGTCCTTGCTCTTGTACTCTTTGGATCTAATAGCCACATATGAAGGATACCATGTGCCTTTTCCAACAAAAAAGGTTTTTAAAAGGAATATTCTAGCCTCGTAGTTCACGCCTGTAATCCTAGCTGCTCAGGAGGCTGAGATCTGAGGATTAAGGTTTAAAGCCAGCCCGGGCACAAAAAAACCTGAGACTCTTATCTCCAGCTAACCCCTAGAAAACTGAAATGAAGCTTAACTCAAGGGTAGAATGGTAGCCTTGAGCTGAAGAGCTCAGGGACAAGGCCCAGGCCCTGGGGTAGGGCGGTAGTCTTGAGCTGAAGAGCTCAAGGACAGCCAGTGCCTAGGGCCCCAAGGCCCACAAGAAAGAAAAAAGAAAAAAAAAGGAATATTCTAAGCTGGCCCTGTGGCTCACATCTATAATCCTAGCTACTCAGGAAGCTGAGATCTGAGGATCACAGTTCAAAGCTAGGCCAGGCATTAAAGCCTGAGAGACTCTTATCTCCAATTAACCACCAAAAAAAGGAAAGTGATGTTGTGGTTCAAGGAATAGGTAGGTAGCCTTGAGCTGAAGAGCTCAGGGACAGAGTCAAGGTCCAGAGTTCAAGGTCACAATGGAAAAAAAAAAGAATATTTTTGTGTACATCTTTGAAATGTAATGTCTATACACAGATATAAAACTGACAGCACCGTGGCCAACGCCTGTAATCCTAGCTATTTAGGAGGCTGAGATCTGAGGATCTTGGTTCAAAGCCAGCCCTAAAGAACATGAGACTCTTACCTCCAATTAGTCACTAGAAAAGGGGAAGTGGGGGCTGAGGCTCAAGGGGTAGCAGGGTAGCCTTGAGCTGAAGAGATCGGGGACAATGCCCAAGGCGAATTCAAGCCCCGTGACCCACCAAAAAAAAAATTACCAGAAAAATTTTGTTCAAGCTTACATAGATATGAAATGAAGCATTTTCCCCCAATACTCTAGCCACTCTGAATTGTCAAAAGGGGTTTCAGTGTTTCCTGTTCCCCTTATCTATGCATTTGTTACCTTCAAAATGAAAAGAACCCAAACTTTCCACAACTAATTACTGTAGTATTCTACATTCTCTAAGTCTGTATGTGGCCGTCAGCATATCTAAGTATATAAATTACTCCTTGGGAGCAAGTAAAGCTATAGGAACCCCACATACACCACCCCAACTTTAAAAGGGTTGTCATCTGATATTTTTTTTTCTTTTTTTGCCAGTCCTGGGCTGGAGCTCAGGGCCTGAGCACTGTCCTTGGACTTTCTCAAGGCTAGAGCTCTACCACTTGAGCCTCAGCACCACTTCCGGCTTTTTTTCTATGTTTGTGGTACTGAGGAATAGAACCGGGTCTTCCTGCATGCTAGGCCAGCACTCTACCACTAGGCCAGACTCCCGGCCCCTCATCCGATATTTTTAAATTGTTGGAATCTGCTCCATTTTTAACGTTCATGGACTTCATATACCTGCGTTTCAAACGAACTTACCCATTCTAAAATGCACTGCGTACTATCCTAGTTACTCAGGGTAGAAACGTTTGTGAGACTCCGGGAACGGACGGCTGTGTGGCAGTGAACCCGTCCTCAGCACCTGTGCTCTCAAGTCTCACCGTGGCTGGTCCTGGCCGTGGGCTTCGGGATTTCAGATCTGCCTCTGGAGTGGGCATTCCCACTCCTGCTCTTCCCACACCTCGAGTGTCAGGAGAACCAGCAGCTGCCTCCCCTTTCCAGCTGTGGAGTTGGATCACAAAGTTTTGTGCAAGGTTTTCCCGGCAAGGTCAACCCCATTGCTCTCGCTGGCCTACACTGAGGCAGACTCGAACCCCAGAGGGAAGTCTGAGAAGAGCAGAATACTTCGTCTGAGGACAGAAAAATATTTTGTAGGATGAGAGCCCAGCAACTGCTGGTGTCAGGGCCACTCCCTTGGTGTGTCACCTGAGCGCAGGGGGGCACCTGAGCTTAGAAGCATCCCAAGCTGGCTTTGATGTCCTGTTGAAACCATCCTAGAATTCTTAAGAAGTTTTAGACTGAGGGACCCAATTCCCATTGTGCCCTGGGATCTACGAAGTAGCAGGGTCTCACTGGAAACCAAGTAAGGTCTAGCGCTGAGAGGTATCTGCATGCGTTTTCTCAGGTGGTACCCCAAAGGGAAGAAGTCCATCCCAGCTGCCTTCTGCAGGAGCCGGGGTGTGGCTTTAAGAGCTTGACCTGCCTGGAGAATTGGAGCAGCTCGGCCAGACTTTCCTTCCAGGTGCTCTGGAGACTGGACCCACACGGAGCTAATTGGCCGTCTCACAAAGCGCTGCAGATTAGAGGCTCTCCAGATTTCAGCCTTCTCCCCTGTTTGTTGCCTTAGAAACTGACCTAGACTCAACCTCCTGAGGAAGAAAACATGAAAGTCACAATTTGGTTTTACTGTGCTTGCACTTTTGAAGGTCGTATAGAAAAATGAATGCTACTGACTCTGAGATCCCACGTGGCAGGACAGGGGCTCAGTTTCTTGTGGGCTGTCACTCTGCCCCCCTGGATCCCACTTTCCACTTTGTAAGAAGTGAGGGGTCGGCATGCACCCTGAAACCAGTGCCACCTCCCTCTCCCCACCACCACCACAGGACGAAGGCTTAGCACAAGCTTTGTGTCTCCTGAGCTCATGTAACTCACCTTCAGTTGAAAAGATATGTTGACTTTGATTCTAGTGAGCATTGTGAAAACAATTGTTTTTCTTAAACTAGACCTTATGAGCTTGAACTGGGTGGGCTCTTTAAAATGATTAACCCACCAGATTCTAATAAATAAGAGCCTGAGAAAATGGCTACCCAACCCTTGGGATTAGACATCTGTCTATGTCACTGTGTCCGTTGAATTTAGTCATAATAATGGGAGCTTGTGCTTTTGTCTTTTTCATAATACACGTATACTTTTGGTATTTTATATACAGTGTGTTTTAGAAAGGTGTCAATCTGTGACAGGTTGGGGACTTAGAAACACAAAGACGGATTCTTGACAAGTAGTGAGAGAAGCATTGTCCTGACTGGCAGAACCAGCAGCACCTTTGCCTTTGCCGCCAGACTCCTCACTGGTTCATTTCCCCACCAAGGGGTCCTTGCCTGTGGTTTGTCTGCATGCCTTCCCTGTCTGTCCTGAGGCCCCGAGGCAGGCACCCTGCCAGGGTCAGAGGAAGCACATGGAATGCAGAGGAAGGAACTGGCGCTGTCCTTCTGAGAGCAACATTCCAGACGCAGCTAATGGTTACCTAAAGAGACTGACAGAGTAGAACACAGGCTACGGAGACAAAGAAAAGTGTTCTCAGATTACTCCATTCCCCTCCACAGCCAAGTCAAGGGTCACCCATCTTCTCCCTGTGTTTTGCAACCCATGGACCTTCAGAACTTCCCTTTTCTGGGCTCTGCCAACCATGGAATTTTATTCTTCAACCTCATCTCTGACTGGCTTTGTGGCTGAAGAAACAGGGGAGAGGTCAAGGGCCGGCTTAACATGAAATTATCCAAGCTATCAGCATGTGGACTTGGGTTTCATGAGTTGGCTTCCTTTGTCCCCATATCTGACACAAACCTGCTGCAGAGGGCTGGTGAGGTCTTCCTGCAAGCACAGAGTCTCCAGCCTGCACCTGTCTCAACCTGTGCCCCAGAGTGTGGGGGGGTGAGGCAGGCTACACACAACCTGCTGTGCCCATGACCAAGTGGGAAGGCTAGCTTTGCAGTGTGTTTTCTGAATCTCCTTGAAATCAGCGCATTTCTGTCTAGCAGGCTGCCGCTGAGTGAATGTAATAGGTAGATGCTGACAAGAGTTATTTTGAGGGCCATAATTTGGTTGAGTTTTCTCAGGCGATCAAAGACTGTTTAACACCAGAAACAGCTGACTAGAACAGCTGTTCAAACAGCGCTTTGTGTGGAGAATGAGGAAAAGGTTCAGTGTTTTGACAACTATTCCAGCACAGTGAGTAATAAGACTTCTAAGAAAATCCTGGTTGCTGCTTTAAAACATTTCTTTTCTCTAGAGTTTAAAAAGGTTTTTTAGGGGTTTTCCCATCCGCTGTATTCAGCATGGATAGAGGATCGATATAGCAGGAGTATTTTCTCTTTCCTAAAAGTTTTATTCGATGGTACTGGGGTTGGGACTCAGAGGCTTGCCTCTCACCTAGGCAGGTGCAGTGCAACTGAGCAAGTCATCCAGCCCTGTTTTGTACTGGTTATCTTTAGGACATATGGCCTTACTTCTGCCAGGATGCATACCTGGATATTAATTAGAAGAATGGTGGTGGAGATGGCCTGTAAGGTGTGTGGATTGGGTTGAATCTTTTCAGAAAACTGTCATTTGTGTCAAGTAGTACAAAAATTAAGTGAGCAAGCAAGTATGGAGAAACTGGAAGCTCTGGAAGCTGTGACAGACTTAGGACCTCCTTGCTTTTCCCATACTCAGAGTAATTAGATGCCATCATTGAAAATCTGAACCACAATAACACATGGAGAAAGAAAAGGTTCACAATGCATGTGGCATTATATGAAAATGTGTCCCCTTGCACAAATTCTGTCTGTGTGTACCCTTTATTTGTAATATATTTTATAAATAGGCCAGAGCAAGTGAATTAATTTCTACGTTAGCAAAAGTATGTGTTTTGTTTGTCCTGGTATGTTCAGGTCAGCTAGTGGTCACTGTGTTTTAGAGGTAAGCTAAATGGATACTTTGCCCTTGTACAAAAACCAAGGTCAATCTTAGGACTTCCCTGTGGTCTGCCTCACTTAGGTGCCTGATGAATAACCCTAGTTCAGGAAGGCAAGTGCTATTACGATCACTTCATGACTAAGGAAGGAAATGGCCTGTCCACTCCCCACGCCGGGAAGCTAAGCTTTTCTGAGCATGAACTCACCGCCCCATGCATTACATGGCTCTCTTCCTCACACACACCCAAGACTGGGGAAGTGCATTCCAGTGGAATTGTGCATATCAAGCTCTCGCCCTGCATGGGAACACCATGCCATGCACATATTTCAGTATATTATTGCAAAACAACATATCAAGAGATAGTGGCAGATAGCTAGATGAGCTGGGGCACTCTTGTAGTCCCCGCTCTCAGTGGGTTGAGCAAGGTGCTCTTGAGTTCAAACCTAGTCAGAGAGAGAGAGAGGCGGGGGGTGGGGGAGAGTTGGGAAATTGGGTGGGGAGGTTAAGGTGACATTTTCAGCTGAGCCTATGGTTTCAAACTCAACAAGACATGGCAAAAAGCCATGCTGTGGGTTCTGCAGCAGGTATTCTACAGAGGGTGGAGGGCAGTGATGGCCTTTCTCTCCTCCTCTAGCATTAGTATCCAGCATGGTAACTCAAAACCATCCTCATAAGCCTACGAGTTATTGGAGGTTCTAATGGGATGCCAGCCCCACGCCTGCGACCCACTCCTCCAGTCCCCAGTACATGGTGTCTGTTTTGCAAGTGAGAAAACCAAGACTATGGAAATCTAGTTGTACCCTGAGATTATTCAGCTGACTCTTGAGTCCTTCCAAGGTTTCTTCTGAGTTTAAGCACTGTGCTGTGCTGGGTTCTGTGAAGATTTAGACTAATCGTGGGTGTTTACATTGTAGAAATTGCTCAAGTATGCTTCACGTTATTATAACAAAATGTCTGACATAGTCAACTTATGAGAGAAAAGGTTCGTTCAGCTCACAGTCTTAAAGTCTCCAGTCAGTTAGCAGCTGGATTCATCCCTCGGAGTCTCTGGTTTGCCTCCAGTGACCTAGGGACTTCTCCTTGGGCCCCACCACCCCAGATTCCCACCTTTCCCAATAGCACCACTCTGAGGACTAGGCAGAAAAATTGCAAGAGATACCCAGAGCTCCCTTGTGCTCCGGTGATGCAGGCTGAAGGTCAGAATATGGAGATGGTGGAGTGAAGCTGACTTCTTTGAGGTCAGAGCCTCAGTGGTTCGCTTATCCAAAGCTGGCCAGGCCGTAGAAAACATACTGACATCGGCCACATTCCCAGATGCCTGAGCGTCAACAAATGCGGTCAGCCTTCTACCCGTGCCAGACAAAGCCCATTTTCCCATGATGTGTCTTACAGATTAATGCAAGTCGGGCAGATTAAGGTCCCACTTAGGTATCAGGCTGGCACAGTGAATCAGAAGTACCTGCTTGGTTCCTGTGACATTGTTTCCTGACTTAAATTATTTCGTCACCCAAAAGGGTGGGGTAAGGGAAACCCTAGCCTATTTGGTGCTTGTCACTTACTTTGATGGAAGAGATTTATAAACAGCACTGTACACAGGATCATTCGGCGGCATCTCTGTTACACGGTGTAGCTTTGAAACCCACCCTTTTCCATCTGGTGCAGTTTCTCTCGGAGCTTCCTGAAACACGCAGTCTAGCCCCACACACGCCATGCTGTCTCAGATGGAAGTGCTGTTAAGGGTTGGGCCGGGGAGGTGAAAACTGTTGGAAGCTGAAGCAGAAGGTGTACAGCACTCGTCTCTGGCGGAAACCTTCACCTCTTTCCCCTGCACCTGCAGGCCTCCTGGTGGGAACGCTTGATGTGGTGTTGGACTCCAGTGCCCGGGTTGCACCTTACCGAATCCTGTACCAGACTCCAGACTCCCTGGTCTACTGGACCATCGCCTGTGGTAAGTTCCAGTATTTTGTGGAGTGTAAATTTGAAATGCTAGGCTCTCAGTTCAAACCCCATTATCACTATTTAAAAAAATTATTTTATGCCCTGTGTGATGATCCACCGCCCAACTTGTCCCTGCGTTTGGCCCTTGGGAACTCTTTCAGTTGACTTTATTCAGTTTTTAATTGGTCTTTGCTTTATGGGAAACATTGTGCTAGAATCCAAAGATATCCAGACAATTAGATTGGGTCACCGCTGTGACGAAGGTACAGGGATGCAGTCATTTACAGCCAGCTGCACATGCGCACTGTACAGAGGTCTGACACTGCTGAGTGCCTGGCTGAGTGCAGGATTCTAGGCAGGCCTTCTGTGCTGATGAGGAAAGTGGCTGGATGGGATTTCAGGCTTCTGGAAGGCTCAGGTGACCTAGTTGTATTCCCTCAAGGATTTAGTGAGCCTAGAAATTTTACCATGGTAAACCATGTCTCTTTAAAAGTATTCTGGTTCTGAGGCAAGCAACCCCATGGGAAACAATTCTGAATTATGCTTCATTTCCATGTTTCTGTTGAAGAAGGTGTCGTGTCAGGCCGTTAGGATCACCGAGAAGTCCAGGTTGGGAACTGAGCATCGGGAAGGGGGTGAATGGTCAGGGAAGCTGGCACAGTGAAGAAGCCATTTAACCAGTGAGCCCCAGCCCATGGGAGGGAGCATTCCTCCATCCTTCAGGTTTTTTCTCCACAAGGAGGACCTGGAAGGTGAAGTGTCACGTGGCCTGTGGTGGTGCCTGATTGGAACACATCTCAGTAGCAACGGATCATAACACAGGATATATAAAATGAACATCTATGAGTTTAGACCGACAAAGGTGAGTTTAGTGTGAAAGCAAGTCAGTAATGACACAGGAACGAAGATCATTAAAAATCCTGGAGAGGCAGGATTGGCGTCGCTTGGCGTGGTGGGGGCATGAGAAGGATGTCTCCATCTCCCTCTCACTCACTCCCACAATTCCACTGGTTTATTTCATCACCCGGAGGCAGGGGTCTTCTGAGCCCAGGGTCTCTCTAGCCGTCTTCCTCTTGGCCCCCGAGCCTCTCGTGTCGGTTGCTGACAGTGGGGTTTGTCTTCGTGATATTTCTTCTTCCTCATCACCATCTTCTTTCTTGTTCACTTTCTTGTACAATTTCTGGGGCTTTGCTGTTCTGCCAAGAAATTCTTCCTATGAACATTCGTAGAGGGTAAAACCCAGAGTAACAAAGCTAGGATACTTTTCATTTATACACCTAGCCAAGATTAAATAACTGTAGGTTCCAATTGTTTGGTGGCATAATGTATATCCCAATGAGTTGTGCTTTTTATTTTTCCTATAAATAATACATGCCCCACTGCATGATCTCATTCTAATAAACCTAGAACGGTTTTAGCTTTCATGTGTATCGATTACTCATAGAGACAACTCCAGAATTTCCTTACAAGAGACTCTGCGGAAGTGACAGCCATTGCAAAGTCTGGCTCACCCATTAATTGTTCTTAATGATTTCCGATTTGTGTTTAAAATCCAAAGGACTAGCTCCCTTTCTTGAAAAGATTTCAAGAGCGGAAACTACCACCATTAAAAAAAAAAAAGCTTTCTTCAATATGTTGACCTTTCAGTTTTTAATGTTAATGTTATTTTTTCCATAAAGTCAGTTTTCTGTAGGAAATTATGTTGAAAGCTTATTAATTCTGGGAAATGTTCGCTGTAAGGGGAACTTGAGTACAAACTTAGGTGAGTTTAACTCATTGCTCTGTGGAGTTCATAGGACTATAAAAATATGCCCTGGGTCGCATCACCAGTTCGTATATAAAATTAAAGAGGTTTTAATTCCGTAATAATTATCCATGTGTTGATGTAAACAGTTCCCTGTAGACAGTGGGAATCTGAGCTGAATCCAGCTGAGTGATTTGCCGTAGATAAGGGTCACACAGACATTGCACTTGGCTTGTTTAAATGCATGTGGATGCGCATATGTTTAGCATTGCATAGCAGTTGCCGTAGAAATGAGTACAGAGACAGGCCGTGCAAGCTCGTAGCCTGGCATCAGTGGGCTGTGTGTACCATGTAGCCTGGAGGAGTAGGTCCTATGGTAATGGACTGTACCATGCAGCCTATGGCAGTGGCAGGCCCTACCATCCAGATTTATGTAAGTTCACTCTGTGTGCTCACATGACAGAATTCCCTAATAGTTGTCGCATGCCCATAAGTAAGTGACGCCTGGCTGTGTTTGAAAATAGGGAAGGGAAGAGCTTCATGCATGGACGTGTCGTTGTTTGTTGGTTGAATGCTGCAGACACGTGTGTGGGCAATGTGTACATGCATCCGTGCATCTACCAAGGGACAGTGAGGGTGAGCTGGATACGCGGACAGTGTGGGAGTCTGGAAGGGTATCTCCCTGGTTGAGGGCAGAGCGTGACATGGGTCTTTCCAGGGCCAGCCATGACTCAGCCTCTACAGGGCACATTTGGGATCCAGGTGGGCAGAGGCAGAGTGAGAGGCAAGCCCGAGGTGGGGAATTAGTCTAGGGGATAGGCAGGATGGCCTGAGGAACAGGCCGTGTGACACTGCCATCCGCACAGATGGCACCGCAGGGCTGGTGAAGGCGCCTGCGGGCACACATTCTGGAGGGGCCCTCAGCATCGGTACTGCCCCAGCCTGTGAAGGAAGTGACTTCTTTACAGCCAAGGCCGCACTCACGTATTTTTTTAAAGAAACACTTAGAATTTCTGTTTAAATTGTATACTTTAAACATGATTCAAGTTCTCTGGCAAACTCGCATTAGTGACTCATTTCATGCCTATTCCAAATAGAATTTCCTACTTTCTAAAATAATGTATCTGCAGACACACTCCCTTGTGGCTTTTGTAACATTGACCTCATTTTTTTTTACTTGTGTCCATTTTATTTCTTCCTGTTGTTGTTGTTGTTGTTGTTCTTCCTCCCTTTTTCCTCCTTCTCTCCCTCTTCCTATTCCCCCTCTCCTTCCCCCCCCTCTTCTTCTCCCTCCCCCTCTTCCTCTTCCTCCTTCCCCCTCTATCTCTCCTTCTTCCCTCTTCCTCTTCTTTTGTCAGGACTGAGGTTTGAGCTCAAGGTCTTACACTTGCTGGCCAGGTGCTTTTTCCCTTGACTAATGCCTCCATCCCTTTCTTGCATGTAGTTACTTTTCACATGAGGTCTCACTTTTTCTCTAGACCAGCCTTGGACCACAGCCCTCGACCTCTTCCTCCTGAGTGGGTCACCACACTCAGCTCGTTTCTTGATCATGGAAGTCTCACTTTTTGCCCACACTGGTCGCAAACCCTCTCAATGTCCGTTTTACAGGTAGCTGGGATTCCAGGGGTGCCCTTGTGTTATGTCCATTTTCCATGTAGAGACTTTGAGGGAGATTAAACACACTCTCAAGTCATCCAGCCAGCTGGGGGGAGACAGGAAGGGGGCTGCAGGTGTTCTGAATGTCGCCATGGGTCAGTGGTACAGGGTCTTCCTGTGGCTTTCACACAGAAGTGACATCAAATGAATGATCAATGAAAAATCCTCCGTGGAGCAGTCTGTTCTGAAGTGTTTTACTGGACTGCTCTCTCAAGAGATCTGCTCTAGGTCCACAACACACATCACGTTTACATTTTGTTGGTGTAGTTTGCAGTGCGGGGATGGAACGTGGGCCAAGTTCACTGCTGTCTGAGGGCCCTGGCTCACCAGTGGCTCTTCAGGGCCTTCACTGCCTGGTGGTGAGGGAGGAGGAAGTGGCCTGGCCTTGCTTGTGACACCACTCGGATGCCCTCAGGCTTGCCTGGCATCTGTAGGAGCTTTCAGTCCTGTGAACTGCAGATTCCTTACGTCTCCTGCCTTTCTTCCTCTTTCTGGAATCAGAGTGAGGTCCCAAGGAGCCTTGCGTCATTATTGACCATGGATACAGAGAAAGGACACTTAAAAAAGAAATGGGAAGATTTATTTGGACATCTAAAAGGATGATAAATGAAATCACAAAATTATTCTGTGATAGGAGGAATATTTTACGTACACACATACACATTTATTTTACATGCATACGTACACATGTGTGTAAAATATGTACTATGGATCGTATATATACCTATGAATTATTTATTTCAAAAATCTTCTCTGGCTTAGTGATGGTGGTTCACACCTGTAATCCTAGCTGCTCAGGAGGCTGAAATCTGAGGATTGTGGCTTGATGCCAGCTCAGGCAAGAAAGCCTAGGAGACTCTCATCCCCAATTAACTGGAAGCAGAGTTGTGGCTGAAGTGGAGACTGGCTTGAGCAATGAAAGTTCAGGCACAGCACCCAAGACCAACACACACACACACACACACACACACATGCACGCACGCACACACACACATGCACACACGCATGCACGCACGCATGATCTTCTCTGTAATACCACCAATTACCATATAGAGAATTTACTTTAGAATCTTGTAACCACAAGCTGATGACACACCTAGAGTACAAGCAGAAGTCCAGGTGTTGGTTATATATAGTGCTAGGTGACAACTGCTTCTGTTTGGAAGTTGCAGGGGAAGTTCTTAGTCACCCAGCCAGGAAGGCAGCCCTGTGTCCTGCATTCCCAGGCGCTGTGCTGGCGAGAGCATCTGCTCCCCAGCGATGCTCCATTTTCATGTCCCATTCATAAGTGAAGCAAGGAGCATGGCGGTACCTGCTGTAATCCCCGCGAGGCTGGAGCTGGAGGTAAATGCAGTGAGTGGTTTCATCAGCTCTCCAGTAGCACAGATACAAGCGTCAGCTTTCCCATCGTCACTGTCACAACGGAAGCTCTGCATCCTCACAGGAGCCCGTGTCCCCCTGTGAAGTTCAAGTCCTCTGTGGAGGAGAGACAGTGTGGGGCAGGTCACTGCGTTCTGGGCTGAACCCCAGTCCTGGAACTTCTGGACACAGTCAGACTCGAGTCAGGCATAACCAGCTGGTGCTTAGCGAAGCTGTCTCCTGTGGAGGAGGAGAGAGCTCTTGCAAGGACTCAGTGTCCCTTTGGGGGCATGAGTCTGGTGAAGACAGGGCGGTTTCTTCCCTGCCTCGGCAGACCTGGCATTCACGCTGCCTCTTCTCCATCCGTGCAGGTGGTTCCAGGAAGGAGATTATAGAGCACTGGGAATGGCTGGAGCAGAACCTGCTGCAGACGCTCTCCATCTTTGAAAACGAGAATGACATCACTACGTTTGTGAGAGGAAAAGTGCAGGTAGGGAATTCACTTTTACAAAATCCCAAGTTACAATAAACCCAATGTGCGAAAGTGCTCCCCGGCAAGCACCGAGGGCCCGCCCTGTGACCCCTTTACCCGCCTGTTGAGGCCCCTGCTCTTTTTTGTGTTCATTTGCTCCAGCGGGCAGGAGTCCCCACCCCACACACACAGTCCGTATACCTCAGTGCATATTTCCAAGCATAGGCATTCCCCACCAAAGCCCACTGCACTTGTCACCTGCATTCATCATCAGAAACAAACATCACGTCGATTCTGTACTCACTGTTTTTCTGAGCGCCCGGTTATCTGTGTGTCATGGCTTGTTCCCAGCCCATCTTGTGCCTGCCTCGCCCCGCTTGTCAGGTTGCTGTCCACTTGAGATTCTTTTTCCTTCCCAGCCCTGCTAAGTTTTTGACTATGGAAGAAATGAACCTGCTTCCAGAAGTAAAAAACAAACAAAAACAAAACCACATTTCTCCCTTTTACATTTCTGCTACCAGTTCCTCTGTACGTCCCTAGAGCAAATCAATTCCCTGGCTGCCCAGCTGACCCTCTGTTCCTTTGAGGAGAAATGAGCAGATGTGTGTTTCCACTGCCACTTAATTCTTTCCCAGAAGGCCTCACATGTGTATATGTCAGTAGCTAGTCCAAGGGTTTATAATCCCATGGGGGCGGGGCTGGGTGACAGACAGGAAGGCGGCTATGTCCCTAGACAGTGGTGCACATGCCACAGACAGCAGTCATGGAACATTCTTCTTGACTCTCACCATCCTGCTTCAACTGCTGCTGTCACAAAGAAAGATCTATAGGAAGCAGCTGAAACTTAGGAATGACATGAACGAATGAGTGAATGAACGAATGAATGAATGAATAAGAATGGCCAGGGGTCTTTTTTTCACCATTTGTATTACACTGAAAATGTCAGGTTTAATTCTCCTGAAACTAGTTAGAAGGCAGGCATTGCTATGAATGCAATTATGATGAAAGTGCTTCATTCATGAACAGATGAATAGTTTCTGCCTCGACAGATTGTCAGATAATTAGGGGACCAACAAGGTTATTTGTTTTGAGCTCTAATTAACTTTGGTACATTTCAAATGTTATCGTTTGTTATTGAGGCAATCATACTCCAAATTCTGTTCATCTTTCTAGATGTCTCTGCACATCGATTCTAGTAATAGCCCCTGTATACATATAATTTGGTACTTGGATTTTTCTCTCCTTCAGCCAGTATTGTCTGAGTGAGTCTAGAAGTGGCCCAAGCCTCTAATAGGGCAGGGCACAGACATAAAAGTACAATGACCACGTTTGTACAAATCACTTTTCCCACAAACTATGGATCCCCTTTGGGATAAATTATGTTATATATATTAATAGATTAAATAGTTAAAATGCTTTAATGGCCTTTCCTTTTTTTTTTCCTGCAGTAGTAGGGTTTGAACCCATGGCCTTGCCATTAAGCTCTCTGCCACTTGAGCCACATCTCCAGCCCTTTTGATTTTTTTTAGATTAGATCTTACTATTTTTGCCTGGAATGGGGTTCCATTTAGTTTGGGTTTTGAGATAGGGCCTCACGAACTTTTTCCTAGGCTGGCCTTGGACCGTAATGCTTTTTACCTTTATCTCCAACAAAGCTGAGATTACAACAGGCACCACTATGTCCCAATCAAGAAAAAAAAGACAATGAATGGAACCTAGTGAATATTTTTTGGTGAATCAGAACCCTGTCATTGTGTTCTTTCAGGCTTATTGATATTCAGAGGGTTTCAAAATTTAACAACGTACCATTTCAGTTTTCTATCTTGGGCTGAACATATTTTCATGTTTTCCAAGTTAATTTTCCTCTTTATAAATTACTGATCAACATCCTGTTGGGTATTTAAATGAATATTATATGTTCACATACCCATGAATATACATTCATGCACAATATTCATATACACATAGTCACAACGTATATTAATGTGTTATATGAATACTATATATTATTACCTATAACAATAGATTACATTATTTGGATTGCGTTACTTTCCCCATATATATGAGCACGGTTGTCTGGGTCCAGAGTGGTCTGCGTTGCGTGGAACCCCCAGAGCTCCAAGGAAGGCTGTGTTCCACTGCTTTGTTACATCAGCCTGTCTCCTGGCTGAACATTGCAGAAGCTAAGAGGTGGCATTCTGGACCTGAACTTTTCCTAAAGGTGGGAAAGTTGGCAGTGGAGGCTTCTAATCAGCCTTAAGCTGAAACTAGACCGGCATGTTGATGGGAGAGTCTCAGGCCCCGCACAGGGGCAGTGGGCTCTGCCTGTGAATCTTAACTGTTCTGGAATGGGGGAGGTCAGGAGCACTGTGGCTCCAGGACAACTCAGACTAAAAAAAGTTCACAGAACCCCATCAAGATAGAAAAAGCGGGGCGTGGGGGCACACATTCTTTATCCCAGCTATTCAGGGAGCATGAACAAGAGGATCTTGACCCAAGCTAGAGCAAAAAGCCAGACCCCGTCTCAAATGTAGCCAGAACAACAAGGGCTCAGAAGTGTGGCTGTAGCAGCTGAGTGCCTGTGTAGGAAGCGAGAAGCCCAGAATTCAGATTCCAGTCTCACTAGAAGAAAAAACTAATCATCAGGCACTGTACGCTTCAATATTTTATTTTTTTGGCTATACTAGGGTGTGAACACAGGGCCTGGGTACTGGCACTGCCACTTGAGCCACACTCCTTGTCCTTGGCCCTGGTAGTTTTTATAACTATTTGTGTCCTTGCCATACCTTTCCCATACTTAAAATCATTTTCTTTTATAATTTAAATGAACGTTTTGGAAATTAGGTATTTAGCAGGTTGTTTGACCGAAGAGTGTGAACTTGAGTGTTTTCCCACTAAAATCCAGGAGAGTGCCACCACTGAGTTTTATTTCTGTGTGTAGGTGTGTACAGATGTGTGTATATGTGTATATCTGCATATGTGTGTGTGTGTGTTGCATAAGTGTCTCTGTATATGGCGAGTCTGAGGTGCTATGCAGGCTGTGAGTGTCTTTGACCACTGGGAAAGCGTGTTTTGTCCCCTGATCCTTCAAAACCAGCTCCTCTGCCTCCTCCTGCAGTGGTGGGTCTGTTTGTCTGGCCTCTGACATCACTCCACCCCCGCCCTGCTCCTCCAGACCAAAGCCTGGATCCCGTGCTGGTCTCTCCTGGCCTCTGTGGCCTGCAGCCCCACCAGCCCATCAGTGCCATGTTGTCATAAGTCTTTTCTCAGTCTCCCAGGACAGGACTATCCTGCTTCCCACAGCAGCCACGCTGCCCTCTATTGTCATGACAAAACAGTCGTCAACAACTTGC
This sequence comes from Megascapheus bottae, assembly GCF_031878675.1. NCBI lineage: Eukaryota > Metazoa > Chordata > Mammalia > Rodentia > Geomyidae > Megascapheus > Megascapheus bottae. The sequence goes on from NC_143531.1 coordinate 27,042,265, forward strand.
AACTTAACTTCCTAAGAATTGCTACCTCTCCTAACAATTTCTTGAATGGAAATCCCCAGCTCTGAATCATAATACACCAGCTGAAATGCAGCCCTCCAGGTCCATAGTCATTTGGAAAGACGGCCTAGTTCCCTCAAAGAATGCTTTGTAGGAGCTAGATACTGTTCATGCAAAATACTCAAGCCAGCAATGCCTGGCTCATGACTGTAAGCCTAGCTGTTCTGGAGGCTGAGATTTGAGAATCTCAAGATGAAGTCAGCCTGGGCAGACAAATCTGAGAGACTCTTATCTCCAGTTAACCCATAAAAAAAGAAGAAGAAGGAAGAAAAAGCCAGAGCAGAGCTGTGACTCAATGGGGGAACATGAGAAAAAAGTCCAAATGAAGAGTAGAGTCATATTTTCTGGAATTTGCTTGGTGGTAGAAGGACATATAAACAGCATTTTCCACCCACACCGAAATCAAAAGAGCTTGGAAATACAGTTGCTCATTCAGGCTGCTTGGTGTCACAGGGCGAGGTTGATGTGGACACGGTTCAGTGGAGAGGAGGTGTCACACCTGCTTTCACACCACTGGTCTGTGGGAGCTTTGAGTGGGAATTCTGTCCTCAGATCTCTGGGTGTAGAACAGGTGTGTGGAGAGAATCTTGACGGAAGGCCAGCAACGGCCATCCTGGCTGCCGAGCAGAGGCCTAGGAGTGTTTTCCTGCGAGGAGAGACAATTGAAGTCCCAATCACACGGTTGTGTGAACGGCGCCACTCCACTGGGCCTTTATAGCTGGTGTTTATATTTTTATGTTTAAGCAGAAATTAATCATGATGGGGGTTGGAAAGACTGATTCTGCAACTCCTCATTTTCCCAACTGCTGGCAGAGACAGAGGAAGGTGTGGCAGGGGAAAAAGTTTCAGCAAGTAGTTTCAAGACATGATGCAGAGAGTCTGCAGAAAGAAGCATGAGTTAGGAGAAGGCTCACAGGAGATGCAGATTAGTTAAACCAGACTTTGGGGCTGGTTACTCAGGAGAGATCCTCCTTCTGAATACTAAACCAACATGGTGGCAGGATCACAGGCAAAAGGTAGGAAAGTTCAGAGATGACATCTTCAGGGCATGAGGGGGTCACACACTGGCATGGCTACGGTTCTATGTAGGACGGGTGGTAGAGTTGGTGGGATCTAGAATCTTGGACTGGTAGAGATAAGAACCCACATGGACGTGTGTCTGTGTGTGTGTGTGTGTGTGTGTGTGTGTGTGTACACATATATGCCACTAGTGGTAGGGTTTGAACTCAAGGCTCAGGCACGATCCCTTAGCTTTTGCAATCAAAACTAACGCTCTACCACTTGATCCACTCCTGGCTTTTCCTTTTTTCACTCCTGGATTCTTGGTGGTTATTTCGAGATAAGAGTCTCAAAGAATTTCCTGCATGGGCTGGCTTCAAACCACGACCCTCAGGCCTCAGCATCCTGAGAAACTAGGATTATAGCCCTGAGCCACCAGCACCGGCTAAATTCACCTTGTCACTTACAAATTTCTGGCCTTAGCGCTTCTTGCTGTCTTTCAGTATGCGCAGTTCCAGACATATTAACATACATGTGTGACTGCATTTCATCCCTGACTAGGGCATCATTGCAGAATACAACAAAATCAATGATGTGAAGGAAGATGATGACACGGAGAAGTTTAAGGAAGCCATCGTGAAATTCCACCGGCTGTTCGGGATGCCTGAAGAAGAGAAACTTGTCAACTACTACTCGTGCAGCTACTGGAAGGGGAGGGTCCCCCGACAGGGCTGGATGTACCTCAGCATCAACCACCTGTGCTTCTATTCTTTCCTGATGGGAAGAGAAGGTAAGCCACCCAGAATTGCTCAGAGAGGCTTTGTTCCACCTGCCTAGGTCTTCCTGTAATTCCCAAACCAGACCAGAGTAATCAAAATAATGCATTGTGGGTATAACTGAGTCTGTGCTACGTTTTCACTGTTTAGCAAGTGCATTTCATTCAGCATTTGTAAAAAAAAAAAAACTGATCATTAAGGAAGATTATTAAGATTCACTTACCCGAGCACCAGTGAAGCATGCCTGTTAACCTAGCTACTCAGGAGGCTGAGACCTGAGGATTGTGGTTGAAGCCCGTCAAAGCAGACAAGTCTGTTGAGTCTCTGATCTCTAGTTAGCCACCGAAAAGCTGAAAGTAGAGGTGTGGCTCAAGTGGTAGAGTGCCAGCCTGGTGGGGCACAGTCAAGTGAGAGTGCAAGACCCTGAGTTTAAGTCTCTAGTATCTAAACAAAAAGAAAACAGATTTACTGAAGCCTTGATTGATTCCGTAGGTGTGGACGTAAATCCATGGCTAATTCTGATCACAGAATATGCCTGAAACCAATGGGGGGATGGGGCCAGGCCACATGAGGAGTTGGGTGGGACTGGGGAGCTGGCTGGCGAGATGGCAGCCTCTTGCAAGGTCTCTCGGAGCCAGGAGCTCACCCGCCTTGTCCCTGTGGTCAGCCAAGCTGGTGGTCCGGTGGGTGGACATCACGCAGCTGGAGAAGAACGCCACACTGCTTCTGCCCGATGGGATCAAAGTGAGCACACGGTCCAGTGAGCACTTCTTCTCCGTGTTCCTCAACATCAACGAGACCTTCAAGCTAATGGAGCAGCTTGCCAACATAGCCATGAGACAGCTCCTGGACAACGAGGGCTTTGAGCAGGACCACTCCCTGCCCAAGCTGAAAAAGAAGTCTCCCAAGAAGGTGTCTGCTCTAAAACGGTGAGTGCCAGAGCCACGGTGTCTCTCACACCTCTACACACAGGGCGCCACCCACTCACCCATTCCCACTAAGGGTTTCTGCAAACCGCTAGCACGATGCACATTACCACTGGTATAATAAGAAAACGCAGCATCTTAAAACAACATGTTGTGGAGCCTGGAAAGTGTGGGTGGCTGATGAGGGTGGTGATGGCTTCATAAGTAGTGAGGAGGGAGTGTCGTGGTCCCCTCTGTCTACGCTGTGAAGCCAGGACTAGCCGCTCGTGGCTGCCTCACGTGGCTGTACTGCGTGGAGCGTGTGAGGAGAGGTTTGGATAGGAAAAAGAAGCACTCTAGGAAAATCACTGAAGTCAGCCGAAGACCCAGCCGCTGCTGGACAGCAGAGTCGTTTGTCTAAGCAATAGACTGCCTCACGTCTCTTCCTACACTCATGTCAGGTGTAGGTAGACAGTGGCATCTGGCAGGTGGTGTGGCTGCCTGCCTTCCTAGGTCCCCGGTGGCTCTGGAGGGAGTAAATGCAGTGACCTCCTTAGAGCTGGTGGTGTTTGTAGGTAGATAATGGGTTCCTTGTCTGGTCTGGTCTTCTCAGGATGCGTTGTGTGTACATACATCTTGTTTCATTGTCTTTGTTCTGAGACAGAGCCTCTCTGTTCACCCAGGTTGGCCTTGAACTCATGATCCTCCTGTCTCAAACTTCTGAGTGCTAGAATTACAGGTGTGGGTCACTGGCATCCAGCTTGCAAATCTTGTTTGATTTTCTTGTCAGTCATGGAGCTTGAACTCAGGGCTTGGGCATTGTCCCTGAGCTCCTCAATGCTCAAGGCTAGCATTGTACCACTTTGTGCCACAGCACCACTTCTAGTTTTCTGGTAGTTCACTGGAAATAAGAGTCTCACAGACTTTCCTGCCTGAGCTGGTTTTGAATCGCAGTCCTCAATCTCAGCCTCCTGAGTAGCTGGAGTTACAGATGGGAGCCACCAGTGCCTGGCTTTGGGAATGTTTTTTAAGCCAGAAATGTCTTTCATCATAAACTGTAGATATTAATTGGAAACTAGCTGCACAACAGACCTAAATATATTTCAAGTCACCTCACTGTATTTTCAGATCACGAGGTTGGAGTTAATACCGCTGTAAATTGAGGGGAAGAGAGAAGACTGGAGAGCTCGAGGAGGGAATGGTGGCTGGGGTCTCCTCGCTGCGGCATTATTTAGGAGGTGTGGTGATAGTTTCCTTGTATGGGTAAATCACCATCACTGCTTTTCAGGGATCTGGATGCCCGGGCGAAGAGTGAGCGGTACCGCGCTCTGTTCCGACTGCCCAAAGACGAGAGGTTAGACGGCCACACTGACTGCACCCTCTGGACGCCGTTTAACAAAATGCACATTCTGGGGCAGATGTTTGTCTCCACAAACTACATCTGCTTCACCAGCAAGGAGGAAAACCTGTGCAGCCTCATCATCCCTCTCCGGGAGGTGAGTTCACGCGGCTGGCTGCGTATCGGAGTGGAGCTCCGGAGTGTGTGTGTGTGTGTGTGTGTGTGTGTGTGTGTGTGTGTGTGTGTGTGTTAGTCCTGAGGCTTGAACTCAGAATCTAAGCATTCTTCCCACGTTGAGCTGCAGTTCCACTTCCAGTTTTCTGGTGGTTCATTGGAGATAAGTCTCACAGACTTGCCTGCCTCGGTTAGTTTTGAACAGTGATCCTCAGATCTCAGCCTCCTGAGTAGTTAAGATGACCTGTGTCTGAACTAGTACTGTTTTTACCCAGAAAAGAGTTGGTTGGCTTTTAACCCTCCGTGAGCATCGATGGTTCCTAGGTGAACCCTTGCAACCTTTTCATTTGCCCTCACAGCTGTGACTGTAGACTTTGGGCATCTCGTCTTGGTCTTGTCAGTGTTAGCATTCAGGGATGATGGGGAGTAAGGTCAGGGATGAGTGCTTTGGGGAGAGAACTGTGTGTCCAGCAAGCCACCCAGGAAGAACCCCCTGCCCTGCCCCGCCTGTACCTCCGGGTCCATTTCAGCGAGCCCTCCGGGGGATGGAGAGGCAGATGGTTCCTATTCTCAGCTTGTCTTTCTGTTTGCTGTGTTCTTCTAGTAGGGCTGAGACCATTCCGTCATCTTAGTGGATAAATGAGAAGGTCAATATATGACCATCTTGTTTAGAATTTAACGAGCTGAGCTGGGTACTGGTGGCTCGGGCCAGCTAGTCAGGAGGCTGAGATCTGAAGATCCTAGTTCAAGGCCAGCCTGGCAGAAAAATGTTCTACAAGACTCCAACTCTAATGAGCCAATAAAAATACCTGGACTGCGAGTGTGGCTTAAATAATAGAGTGTGAGCTCTGAGCAACAGCCAAGCAGAGAGAGGGGGATGCGGGGCAGGGGTCCTTTGTGTAATGCTTGCTTTGAGAAAGCAAGAAAATAGTTTTAGTGCATTGGTCTTGGCTGCTTCTGTTGATGAAAATCCTATTTATAAACCATCCATATCTGTCTTCAGTTCAGAACAGATGCTACTTCTCTTCTCTCACTGTAATAGACATCAGTTGGTGCATTGTCACACACACACACGCACACGCACACACGCGCACACACGCACACACACACAGAGTTGGCTAGCACAGACAGGGTTGCAGTTAAGCGGCTTACCTCATGTCTGCTCAGGAAAACCGATCCTTGAAAACTTGGGATCCCTGCAGTCTAAGTGAGACACTTGACAGATTGGTGCGATTTTGAAAATTACGCTGACATTAAGCTTAGTTAAAGGAACTGGCATCCTGAATCATTTTTCTGTGTTTCTGAGTGAGGTGACAGCTCAGAGTCTTCTATGGCCCCGTGAAACGATAACGAAAAGCAGAGAACCCCTGTCACAGTTTTCTGGTCTGGGCACTGTCAGCATTTGGGCCCAGGGCTGCTGCCTGGGGACTGGCTGGTACCCTGTAGGACCTCTAGCCTCCTGGCTCTGCTACTTCATGGCTGACGCCTTGACTGAAACACATCCAGATGTTGCAGAATTTCTCTAGGACTGAAACTGGGAGCCAAGCTACCCCCATGGTAGAGCCTCGTTGATTAAGAAAAAGACCAGATGGTAATTGTAGTTTCTGGCCCGAAGTCCAGCTTGATTTGTTTTGAGCTCTTCTCTTTTATGGGAACAGAGTCAAAGAGTGTCTGGCTGAGTCAAATTCCTGCTATCCCTGCAGAGGGACTGACCACTATCCCTTCCTGGTTCTCTCCCACAACTCAGGTGACCATAGTGGAAAAGGCGGACAGCTCCAGCGTGCTCCCAAGTCCTCTCTCCATCAGTACCAGGAACAGAATGACCTTCCTCTTTGCCAACCTGAAAGACAGAGACTTTCTGGTGCAGAGGATCTCGGATTTCCTGCAGCAGACTACGTCCCGGATATACTTGGACCGAGAGTTTGTGGGAAGCTACTACAGTTCTGACGACGAGGTGCGTAGAAGGCTCCAGGCAGGGGGTGAGTGTGACTTAGTCTCTTCTTGAGAGAGTTCCTTTCCCTTTGTCCTTTAGTTTGATTGTGAAGCTTTGCCACTGAGGGAACATAACCCATTACTCTGAAGTCTGGAACAGAATCTGCAACACAATCTCATTTAAATATCAATGAGTTTGTATCTGAAATCATAGAGCGAAAGGAGACTTTGGGATCATCTGGTCTACCCCTCTGACTTACAGTTGAAGATACCAATAAAGGACTTGTCCTGACAATGTAGCATATGACTCTTGTCTGTCAAGTGACGTTGGCAGAGTCTCTAATCTAAACCCAGCACCAATGCAATGTTGAGTTTTCAAAGATGAAATCCAGAACCTCATCTGTGAAGCTGGGAACACTGAGAAGGGGCACAGCTTGCTGAGATGATGTGGCAGGTCACCCTTCATTAAAGCATACTTAAAGATGGTCAGTAAGGGCGCATCTCAATCCACCTGGTCCACGTAGGTGAGCATTCTGAAGGAATCAGAAGACTAGAGAAGCTGGACAGTCCCAAGAGTTCCTGATTCCGCAGTGGCATGCTTTGCATACAATGCAAATCAAAGAAACAAATAGCCAACCGCTTCGTTGCGGAAACCCACCTGAAATGCGAAGCAAATCTATGTTGAATATTAAACTATGGGCCATACCACTGCCGAATCCTCTCTCACCCTATTAACTCTCGGTGCTTCTCCTGGCTATTCGCATAGCAAGATGAAGGAGCATGTGACATAGCTATGGCTGGCTCGACGCTGAGCACTGAGGATGGAGTTCCGTTGTCTAGATTCTTCCAATGGCTGCCTCTTGTGTGTGCCCACAGGTGTACTCTCGGCCCGGCAGCCTTGTGTCCTCCAGCCCCCAGAGGAGCAACAGCTCGGACGCAGATGGCGAGCGCCCGTTTAACCTGAACGGCAACAGCATCCCCACAGCCACTCAAACCCTGATGGCCATGTACCGGCACCGGTCTCCCGAGGAGTTCAACCCCAAGCTGGTGCGTTCGGGGAACTTCTTTTTTATCTTTTGGGAGGTTTTAACTATTTGGGAAATCAATCAACAAGGAAGGACAGGATTTCTCAGCCCACGTTGAATCATGGGAAGCATGATTTCACTCTTCCTCCTGGCTGTGGACATAGAGCACAAATCTAGTTGGCCTTTGACTGCCTGGTCATCACATGACACGGGCAATACGCACGTGGAATCTGAATTCTCTGTCTGCATGAGCTCTGTCCAGAGCTTTGGCCTCCCTTCCCTGGGGAGATTTTTCTGGCTTTCCGTTGCCATCCACTCCTTCCCCAGAGGCCTTAAGAATGGAATTGTGTTTCACTGTGTCTTGCAGGCCAAAGAGTTTCTGAAGGAGCAGGCCTGGAAGATTCACTTTGCCGAGTACGGACAGGGGATCTGCATGTACCGCACGGAGAAGACGCGGGATCTGGTGCTGAAGGGGATCCCTGAGAGCATGCGTGGGGAGCTGTGGCTGCTGCTTTCAGGTATGCCCAGCCGGGAGCTCGGGCGCCATGGCTGCGTCCTTCCCGCCCTCCAGGGCACAGCCGGGACCTGAGTGATGAAGCCTGCTGCTTCCGCTTCACTTCACCCAAACTTGGGGCCCGAGGTCGGCAGATCACAGGCAGACGTCCCCAGCTCTCCAGCCAGTGAGGCTGTTTGGGTTCTGGGAGATGGAGCCTGGAGTGAGAGAATGCAGTGCTGTATGAGTGGATTTTTCCTGGCAATGTTGACCTCATGAGAGTGGTCGTGTGTCCATGGTCAGTCTTCACTGGGCTGAGGGGATGAAAGGAAGTGGAGGAGTAGAACCTTGTCCTCTTTGGTCAAGCCCGGAGCTGTGGAGCTGTTACCCCTCCACCCTTGGACAGTAATTCCTCCTTACCTTAGAGGACCCATTCCTGCACCTCAGGTGACAGTGCCTGCAGCCACGGGTAGTGCTGAACCCTTGATAGATCAGGATTCTGTGAGCATGGCTGCCGGTATTGGATTCTGAACTCAGGGCCAAGGCCAGGATGCCCTTTGGCTCTTCTGCTCAAGTCTAGGGCTCTACCGCCGAAGCCACCGTTCCGCTTCTGGCTTGGTGGTGGTTAATTAGAGACCGTATAGCCTTACAGACTTTCCTTCCCTGGGTTGGCTTCACACCATGATCCTCAGATCTTAGCCACATGAGTAGCTAGGATTACAGGTGTGAGCTACTGGTAGCTGGCATGTTTGACTTAAACTTAAATACTATGGTAGAGCTTACCTGATAAATGAGACCCCAGAGGAAATTAAGAAACAATAATGTATCGTAAAACACGACTAGCAATATACTGTAATTGTTATTTAAAACATGTGGACTATTTCTTTCTGGAATTCTCCATTGTAACACTTCAGTCCTGTAGTCTATCCCATCATTACTGTGCTGTGGCCGTTGCAGAACATCCCGTGTGTCCCGTGGCGTAGTTCATCCTCTAAAGCAGAGCATTCCTCTTATTCCACTAGCTTGGCTTTAGCATCTAAATCATCAGAACTCCTTTGAGAGACTCACAGAAACTTTTCTCTGCCCCGTCTGGCTTCAAACCTTGATCCTCAGATTTCAGCCTCCTGAATAGCGAGGATTGCAGGTGTGAGTCACTGCCCCTGGATTCTTCCATTCATTGTATAGCCAGCCACCATACCATTGTACACATGTTTTATACTTTGTTTATCCTCTTGTTCTTTGAACATTTAAGTTGATTCTGCTTTTTCAGTACTAGGACTGCTGCTGCCAAGAACGTTCATACACGGTTTAGGGTGGACACATACATATGTTCATTTCTCTGGAGTGGAATTTGTGGCTCTACCATGGTTAACCTTTTGTAGAACTTCCCAGTTGCTTTTCAGAGCGCTTCCCATTTCCACCAGCAAAGTAGGAGATTTCACCCCTTTCCCCTTCACCAAACCTTGTTAATGTCCTTCTTATTGCATTTATCCTATCAGGTGTGAAGTAGCTTTTGATTTAATCTCCTTGAAGACCCTGATGTTGAGTGTGTTTTCATATGTTTCTGCACAGAAATATCTCCTCAGACCTCTGCTTGATTTTAGCTCTTCAATCACTGAACTGTAAGAATTTTAGCATATTTAGATGTAAGGCATCATCAAGCCTTACATCAAGCCACTTTTGTTGTTAATGTTGAATCTATTGTGTTTCCCTCAGGTGCCATCAATGAAAAGGCCACACATCCGGGATACTATGAGGACCTCGTAGAAAAGTCCATGGGGAAATACAACCTGGCCACTGAGGAGATTGAGAGGGACTTACACCGCTCCCTTCCTGAGCACCCGGCTTTCCAGAATGAAATGGGGATTGCTGCTCTCAGGAGAGTCCTCACAGCCTATGCTTTCCGCAACCCGAACATAGGGTATTGTCAGGTAACCATCACGCAGAGTTTATGCTTGGAGAACATGAAGTCGTCTTCTATTTTGTTAGACAGTGGCTTTGGCATCGTGGACTAGGTTCTCGTGGGGCCTGGCCTGTGCTTTGAGGGGTGTGATGATATTCCCGGCTCCCCAAAACCCACTCTCCTCTGATATCCTTGTGTGGCTCTCTGTTGTCTCTAGAACTTGATGTCCCCTGAGAAGCAAAAATCACCCTGGGTTGAGAATTTCTACACTGATAGCAGAGCCAAAAGTGAGAGTCCCCTTTCCACGCCACTCATTGCCTAGGGGATGAAAGAGGACAGAGCCTGTGACCACTCCCCACCTGCCCTCCCCCTCTTGAGCTGGCGGTCAGGGCACCCAGTGCAGGACCTTCCAGTGGGCTGGAGCGGGTTCCTTGTCTGTGTCCTGTGGAACAGCAACGTCCTTGAGCACACAGCTTTTATAAACCAAGGTCACATTTTAATACTCATTCAAATAAATGTTTAACTCAGCCGGGCAAAACAGTTCTTGCTTTGGACAGTTTGTAAAACTGCAAGGCAATGTGGCCTTAAATTCCGTGTCGTCAGAGAAACCTTTCTTGACCCTCCAACAAAGCTGGAGGGAGCATAAGTCCTGCATACACACGCATGCAGACATGCACTGAGGCACAAACACATGCATATACATAGTACTTAGATGACATAATGCACATACACACACACACACACACACACACGGATGATACACACATGAACACATACCCCTCCCAATGTAATCAGGCCCCCAGATCAATTAATTAACCCTTCTGCCTGTATTTTTCTGTCTGGTAGCAGCATTAAGTCCCGTGAGCCTTGTCACCTGAATGCCCCCTGCCCACTGACACCTAGTTCAGGTGTGTCAGTTCAGTGAAGCCTTGAAACACCTGTCTTGACTGAATGCCTAAGGAACTGACGGCGAGCATAATCACGAACTAGACGCAACAGGTTCATTTTCAATCAGAATTTTAATCATGATTTTGCTTAAGGAAGTGTTAAGACATTTAAGAAAAACCCTTTTACGCCAAGGGACCTAATTTGGTCTTATTTTCTTTCTTCCTTTTTTGGTAATTTATATTGCAGAAATCTGAAAGGATCATTGTTACTTTCAAGAAGATCAGGGGATTTGCAGACTGCTAATAGAATAGAATTCATATCTTTTGATCATCCTTTTTTTAATTAAGGGAACTTTTAAGGTAGCAGTTCTGTGTTACTCGATAATATCTTTTTTCTTTCATATATTTTTTATTGTAATTTAATAGAAGGGTTACATTATATTCGCCAGATAGAAGGTGCATTAATTCACATACATTGATACCCTTTCTCATGTCTTGGTCCCCATTTCCCAATAAAGTAAGGCTACTGTAGAATTTAAATCACCATTACTCACCGGGTCTACTGTTACCCCCATGGCGATAAGGGAGGGGGGCCTGTGACTTTCAAAGGTGTCTTTGTTCTCTCTGGAGAGCCTGGAGCCCCATGTACTTGGTTATAGAAAACATGCCTGGAAAGTTAAAAAGGAAATGTGTACCTCCCTGAGTGAAGGATTCAGATGAGGGAGAGATTTGGGGACACTGGCAGAAGCTTTGCCAAGCAGCCATGGGGCAGGCTGTTTGACACGAGAGTTCTCTGCTTGTGCAGGCTTAGGGCTGAGGTGGTGCTGGGGGAGTCCCCACGGCTGTGGACCCAAGACGGATGGCTTTAAAGCATCGTCAGCCAGACTGAACCCAGGAGCCCAGACGGAGTCACATGGCTTACGAAGTCACCGGCTCGGACGAGAACCACTTGGTGAATTTTGAGTTTTGTCCTCTCTCCCTCCTGTAGGCCATGAATATCGTCACTTCCGTGCTACTTCTGTATGCCAAGGAGGAGGAGGCTTTCTGGCTGCTCGTGGCTTTGTGCGAGCGCATGTTGCCGGATTACTACAACACCAGAGTCGTGGGTATGTGGGGTGGTGATGGTGTCTCGAGAGGAAGTGATTCTAGAGCGGGCTCAGCGGGTGCCCCAAGGCCAGCCCGCACTGGGGCCAGCCCGCACTGGGTCCAGCCCGCACTGGGGCCAGCCCGCACTGGGGCCAGCCCGCACTGGTCCCCAGAGGCCCAGAACAGTAAGCAGCAAGGAAGTAGACTGGAGACCGGGTGGCTCTGCCCCCTCCCGCAGGTTGGTGGAGGGTAAGGCAGGGTCGCGCTGTGTGTGCCCACACAGGAGCCCTGGTGGACCAAGGCGTCTTTGAGGAGCTGGCGCGAGACTACGTCCCGCAGCTGTACGAGTGCATGCAAGCCCTGGGCGTGATCTCCACCATCTCCCTGTCCTGGCTCCTCACCCTCTTCCTCAGCGTCATGCCCTTCGAGAGCGCCGTGGTGGTGGTGGACTGTTTCTTCTATGAAGGAATCAAAGTGATATTCCAGCTGGCCCTGGCTGTGCTAGATGCCAACGTGGACAAGCTGCTGAGCTGCAAGGACGATGGCGAGGCCATGACCGTGCTGGGAAGGTACCGTGCCCGGCCCGCCGTGGAGAAGCCCCCGGGCTTCCTCCCTCACCCCTTCCCCGCACGAGTCCCTGCTGCCTGGCTGGGACCCTCAGTCCCGAGGACCTGGGCTCACCTGCTTTGTCCTCACCCGTCTCGGGGATTTCTTTCTTTTATTGTAAAATGTAGAGTTTGCAGAATGTAAGTGCATGATTATGGTGGGGGGGCAGTTCCTCGGCCACCTCCCGTGACCCCCGTTCTTCTTCCCTCAGGTACCTGGACAGCGTGACCAACAAAGATAGCACCCTGCCGCCCATCCCGCACCTCCACTCGCTGCTCAGCGATGACGTGGAACCCTACCCCGCCGTGGACATCTTCAGACTCATCGGGACGTCCTACGAGGTCAGTCTGGCTCCCTGGCCGGGTGGTCGCAGCTCTCTGGGATTTGCTGACAGTTCAGCTTCACAAGGGGCCCCCTCCGTGGGTCACTGCCAGCCTGTCTGGCCCGCCTTCGCCACCAGCACACAACCAGGACTGTGTGACTGATAAGGAACTGAAGTTTATTTCCCATAGTCCTTATTATGGCTGGGAAATTCAAGGCACCAGCCAACTGAGGTCTCGATCTTCCAAGATGGTGCCTTGAACGCCTGTGTTTTCTAGTTGGGGGAAAGACCATGACTTTGCGTAGCAGAAGAAAGAATCTACAAAGTCAGCACCCTCTTAACCCAAATTCCACCCTTCCCCCCACCCCAACCCAGGCCCTGCCTCTTGATACTGTTGCCTTGGGGATGAAGTTTGGAAGGGGATTAAAATACTCAAACCATGGTTTCTTGCTGCCTTTTGAGTTGTGAGAAGCGATGGTCACAACCTGAGGCTTTCTGTCATCGCTGAGCCCAGCTCTAGGTTGAGAAGAGGGCTTGTAAATGTTTCCGCCTGGGCGGGCTTCGAATTGCAATCCCCTCCAATCTCAGCCTCCAGAAGCTACAGTTACACTCATGAATCACTGGCACTTGTCTGCTTTCATATTTCTTGATACTTAGCTCTATAGACTTATAGAAATGGCCCTAGATTCTCATTCTGAGTCCGTCATGCTTTCTCCGGGTGTTTTGGGGATTCTAAGAGTAGTGACCCAGCAGCAGGCTGGAGGCAATGATGGTGAAGCAGAGGGCAAGGCAGAAAGTAGCCCACCCTCAATCAAAGCCAAAACAACACCAGGCCCTGCTGTCTCACACCTGCTATCCTCGCTATTCAAGGGAGCTGAGATCTGAGAACAAGGTTTCTAAACCAGGAGAGAGAGGGGGGGTGGGGGGGGAGGGAGGGAGGGAGATTTGTATCTCCAATTAAACAGCAAAAATCTAGAAGTACATGTATGGCTTAAGTGGGTTGAACACCAGCCTTGAGTAAAAAAGCCAAATGATGGCAAGAGGCCCTGAGTTCAAGTCCCAGTACTGTCTCTCTCTCACACACACACACACACACACACACACACACACACACACACACACACACACACACACAGAGTCAGACTATGTGCCTTTAACTCACTCTGTAAGAAAGAATGGTAATTGCATTTTTAATCTTCATTAAGATACCATGTTTACTTCCATTCCATTTAGGAGTCATGTGATACATAATCATTGTAGAAATTGTAGCTATATCTAAAGGAAAAAATAAACTGCATCCTATGAATATTTCACTATACTTCCATCAACTATGTATTACTTTTGCAGGATACATTTTTAAAAAAAAGTAAGAAGGGCCAGGAGTTTGGCCTAGTGGTAGAGTGCTTGCCTAGTATGCATGAATACCCGGGTTCAATTCCCCGGTACCCACATACATAGAAAAAAGCCGGAAGTGGTGCTGAGGCTCAAGTGGTAGAGCTCTAGCCTTGAGAAAGTCCAAGGACAGTGCTCAGGCCCTGAGCTCAAGCCCAGGACTGGCAAAAAAAAAAAAAAAAAAGTAAGAACCCACTAGATACTACTCTATCACACCCATGTTCCTTGTAAAATACACTCCAAGAATGCTCTAATACCTTAAGTATTTGAAAGGCGTGACTTTAGTATATGTTTCTGTAGCATGTTTTTTAATATATATTTTATTGTAATTAATAAAAGGGTTACATGATATTTGCCAGATAGAAGGTGTATTAATTCACATACATTGATACCCTTTCACATGTCTTGGTACCCATTACCCCCCCACACCCACCACCCACTCCCCATATTGGTTTTCCCCCCTTCCCTATCAAGTTTCAGATAACCAAATACAGATAAATTCAATATATCAGATAACAAAGTGAGATACTATAACAATATGAGATACCCAAGGGACAGCAAAAGAGATGAGGGATAACATAGTACATTAAGAACAACAATCATTCGTTATATGGCTTTTGTTTCAATATCCTGGAGGTCCTTTCAATTAGCTTCATACTATATGGCCTTATGTGTCAAGGTTTTGCTCTATTGCAGATCTCTGCTAGTAGAGCCCAAGGTTTCTACTGATTATGACAAATGAGGGAAACCATTGAGCCTAAGTTCCTTTGAGTCTGGCTTACTTCACTTAATATGAGTTTTTCTAAGTCTTTCCATTTTCTAACAAATGGGGCGATGTCATTCTTTCTGACAGCAGCATAGAATTCCATTGTGTACAGATACCACAACTTGTTGATCCACTCATCAACTGAGGGACATCTAGGTTGGTTCCATATCTTTGCTATGGTGAATAATGCTGCGTAGCATGTTTTTTAAAGAGTTAGCATCACCTATGTAACTGATGCCATTTTTATTAGGCCACTTAATTTGGCTTCTTTCATGATATATTGTATGTAAGGATGTCCTTATACACACACAGCACATCCCCAGTTATTTTCTTGGGATCTTAGAAGTGAATTTGTAGCAATAGCTCAAGAAATGTACATGCCTTGGTTAAGCCCCACTGTTCTTTGGGTGTGTGGACACGTGGTCTGTGATGCAGGCATGTGGCAGGGAGGAGCAGGAGAACTGGGAAGTTTGTGGGCCAGGCTGGCGGTGATTCCCAAACCCATCTGAACTCCAAAGCTAGACAAAAACAAACCCGCAAACGAAATTCAGTTTCAACTCACTGTCTTCAACACTGTTTATTATCCCAATGCATTTGAAAACTGTTCTGGCCAGGTACTCTTATCAGAAAGTTTGGATGATTTATTTTGTTTCACTAATAACAAAAGCATAACGCCAGGGCCACTGCAGTCTGGAAAGCCCCAGCTCTTTCTGGGTGCACCTTGTGAGTGAGGCCCCGCACTGCTGACAGGATTGTGCAGAAGTGGCACTACAAGGTCCCAGTCTTCAAATGTACCATCTAGACCAGGGGCCCCCTGGCAGCTCGTCTGATTTTGTCTTCCAGGAAGAGGACAGCCTTGCCTGTTTCTTTGTGGTTGAGGGACCTGTGTCATTGGGCTTGGTCTGAGAAGGCTGAGTAGGGAGAGGATGTAGCTGGTAACTTGAAAGGTATTTTCCTGATAGGGTCTCCCATTTTTGCCTGGGGCTGGGTTTGGACTGCGATCCACCTATTTATACCAAGTAACAGGGCTACATATGTTCACCCTCACATCTGTCTGGCTTTTTGGTTGAGATGGGCGCATGGTGCTTCTTCTTTACTTCCTGTGTAACTGGGTTTATAGGCAGATCTCATCTTCCTGAACATAAGACACCAGAACCCAACTTACATTCATTCTTTTCTATTCAGGGTCTTGTCACAAACAGCCTAATTTAAGCCTCCTCTGTCCTGATGAACTGTTGGCTGGAGGAAGCTGTATTTGACTTGGAAATGCCTGGAAATGCCTGGGATACATGGTGACTTGCAGATTATTTATCTGGGGTCCCTGGTGACTTTAAGACAATAGCAAAGAATCCAGTAGTTGTGTGATGTCACTTTACCGTGTATCAAGAACAGCTCAGCCAATCTTGGCACCACCATAGTTGCAGATCTTTTTGTCTCTCTCACAAGAACCAACTTTACTCCTTTCAGAAATTTGGAACTATCCGGGCAGATCTGATCGAGCAGATGAGATTCAAGCAGAGACTGAAAGTGATCCAGACCTTAGAGGATACCACCAAGCGGAACGTGGTAAGTCCTTCTGCTCATCAGCTTGGGGTCTTTGCTTACCCCTCCCCCCCTGGCCAGACCCAACCAAGGGGGCTTCAAAGAAAGAAACGAGGGGCTTCCCCAATCCTGACGCCGTGCAAGTTGATGCAGTTCATGTTCCTTCTCCTCCACAGGTGCGAACCATCGTGACAGAAACGTCCTTCACCATTGATGAGCTGGAGGAACTCTACACTCTCTTCAAGGTGCGTTTCAGACGAAAGCCTGGCCTCCCTTAGGAATGGAAGTGCAGCTCATTATTCATTGCGTTCTTGGTTTTTCTGTGAGGTTGTTAGGCTAGAGCATGCATTACTAGTAAGAGGGACTTGGCCAGACATGGTGGCGCATGCCTATAATCGCAGCCCCCCAGGAAGGGGAGACTGGGAGGACGGTGGAATGGAAGTGTGGATAGCAGAAAGTGTGGTCAAAGGCAACCCTCTGGCAGAAATGTGAGACTGTGTTCAAAAATAAAGCATAAGAGAGCTGACGGCATCGCTCGGGTGATAGAAAGCCTGCTTGAGGCCACAAATTCAAACCTCAGAACCACCAAGAGAAGGTAGAGGGAAGAAGAGGGAGAGAGGAAGAAATGGGAGGGAGGAAGAGAGGAAGAGGAGAAAGCAGTACATAGCATAAAAATAAGCATATTCTTATCACCAATTTAAGTAAATATTTTAGCTCTCTCTATTCTAGTCTCTCTAGACAGTACTGGAGTCATTTTCTTAGACTTAAGAAGAACAGGCTATTGCTTTCTAAAGCTCACTAGAACAGTGGTTGACAGGTTTAAATTCTTCCAGAAATTCTGGTAACATTTTTTGTACCAGTTCAGGGGCTTGAACATAAGCCCGAGCACTCTTCTGTAGCTTTTCCACTTAAGGCTTTTACTCTACCACTTCACCACACCTTTGCCTTCTGACATTTTTTCTGATTAATTAGAGGTAAGAATATCATAGACTTTTCTGTCAGAAAAGTCAGGCTGGCTTCGTGCTTCCATCCTCAGAGCTGGGCTTCCTGGGTCGTTTGGATTGCAGATATGAGTCACTGGTGCCAAGCTTCTTATAATTTTTAATTTCCTATCACAAGCTGTAAGGGACCTTTTAAGTTTATGCCAGGTGCCAGGGGCTCCTGCCTGTAATCCTAGCTACTCAGAATCAGAGTGGCTTTGAACCAGTTCAAAGTCTGCTGGGGCAGCAATGTCCACAAGAATCCTTTATCTTCCATAAACAACTCAAAAAAAGCCAGAAGAGTTGTGGCTCAAGTGGTACAGCAGTAGCCTTGAGCAAAAAGAAGCTCAAGCCCCAGTATTGGTACCAAAAGGAAAGAAAAGGTGGTACTTAGTTGGAATAAGAACAAAGAAGACTAGAAATCAAGTATAAATAGTATAAATCAAGTATAAAATAGTGTCTGCTTTTAGCTGAGTGTCTCCCATTCTGGGTCTCTAATAAGACATTAGTAACACAATTCGTGTGTATTTCGTGTATTTCTTTCTTCTGAAGATTTACTTGTAACTACCATTAGCCACATTGTAGGTTAAAAGGCTGGCAACTGGCAGAGGAAATTTGTTGGGATTTAAAAGATGTCTTTGATAACAAGCACCATTTTATCAAATCACTGTCTGAGATAAATGTGGCTCTTTGGAGCCCAGCAAAGACAGTCCAGGAAACCAGAAAGAATCAAGGTCAGGGTGGAATCCCCACCTCAGGACAGACAGTGTTGACTTCATCGAAGCCTTTGGCCCTATCGGCCACTAGAGGGCACCACCACCATATTCCTGTGTCACCAGTGTCTGGGAACGTTCTCTCTCCTGGTAGGTGTGCCAGCAGCATGTATTGAACTGATAGACACAGTAGTGATCAACCACAGATGTAGTGTGTGCCCTGCATGCTTCTGATGAGACCGACACACCTCAGGTCTCAGCCTCGAGGCTTGTTAGCTGCATAGAGTCACATTCTTCACAGAGCAGAGGCCCACAGATCAGCCTCCGTCTGTCCTGCATGTCTAGGAGCAGCTCTGTCATGTGCCAGCCCGGTTTTCACACGTGTGTGTGTGTGTGTGTGTGTGTGTGTGTGTGTGTGTGTGTGTGTGTGAGAGAGAGAGAGAGAGAGAGAGAGAGAGAGAGAGAGAGAGAGAGAGAGAGAGTCCCTACAGGTGTTTACCTCTGCAAAGCACATGCAATTGCTGTGCTGTGTTGCATGAGGACGGAACTTAAGTTTCAAGGAAACATAATGTCTCCACCAAGGGTCAGCCTTCACAGGGAGACTGGAGTCCAGAGGACCCTGCTTCCCATGGGGTCAAGCAAAGAGGATGCTAAGAGTCTGCACAGCCCGGAAGAACGACAACACCATGAACGGACAAGAGAAAGAACTGTAGGAGGAGGAGGCAGGTCTTGGGGGACCCCACAAGGGGTCCCCCAAGGAGGCAGGGCAGGGTGGCTGAAGGTCAGTGAGGTCACCAGCTTGAACCCCGAGATTGTCCTGAAGAAGACAAGCTTTTCCTATCCAGAGCAAGCCTGTCACAAGGGCATGTTGACAAACCTGCCTTCCCCGAGTCTGTGGAACCCCCCAAAGAGAACCTGAGACTCCCGGTGAGAACCTGGGGTG
This sequence comes from Megascapheus bottae, assembly GCF_031878675.1. Classification (NCBI taxonomy): domain Eukaryota; kingdom Metazoa; phylum Chordata; class Mammalia; order Rodentia; family Geomyidae; genus Megascapheus; species Megascapheus bottae. Next base: position 27,061,105 of record NC_143531.1, read on the forward strand.
TCTGGCACTGCGGGATGCCAAGTGAAAAGTCCAGCTGTGGACTCTCTCTGGGGTCTTTTGGAAAGTTTGACTTCAGTTCGTTTTCACAAACAGTTGTTGAGCCCCAATTATGTGTCAGGACTCCTAAAAATGTCAGTTGGTGGTATTTACACACACACCCAGGTAAACGTAAAGAAAATGGTGACAGGCCCCACACTGAGGTAGCACGGGCAGAAAACAGCCTGGGTCTCTGTTGTTTTTCTTGGCCTCTCCATATTGCTCCTTCCGCCTAACTCTGTGGGCCCCCGTTGTCCCTGGATGATAGTCGGTGACCGCTCACCGGGAGCGAGGAGGTGAGCGTGTGGATTGTCTTCTCCTGGTGGTAAGAAGAACGCTGCTGGGCTCGGGCCCGGCGCTGGCCTGGCTCACACTCTGGGGACAGAGCTCGGCGAGAGTCTGCACAGCCCTATCCACACTGGCACAAACCACCTCCGTCCTCTGGACCCATTGCTTCCGCTTCATCAGGGGTGTGCACCCCAACACCACCGCCTTTCCCCTGCCAGGACTGCATCGCTAAAACCAGGGCCAGGACTCTCACCCCGCTGTCCTCTTCCACTCCCCACTCCTGGCCCTTGGCTACAGTGCCCAGTAGACAATGACCTTGAAACACTGACCTATGCCGTTTTCCTTGGGGTGGGACTGAGGTGCTCCTTTCTTTCTTATAACCCCTCAGACAAGGAGAAAGACTGGTTTAGAAAGCCGGGTTTCTCCTGGAACAAGGGTTTATGCTTGAAGTGAGATGTTGGCACAGTACTGCAGGGAATGGAAATAGAATCCACCCGTGCCTGTTCCTCTGGGCTCTCCCGGCCTGCCATGGGTACTGAAGTATCTGTGTGGGGCAGGTTGTCTATGCAGGCTTTTCCACCTATCCATGTGTGCTGGGGGCTTCTGAGGCTGGCTGTGTGGCTCTCCCGGGGTCCAGTGGCTCCAGGCTGCGGATGGGGAGCTGCCCTCTGATCTCAGCCCTGCTCTCGCCTGGGTGGTGATTTGTCCAGTGCCGTCTGAAGACGGGTGAAGTAGGAAGGGGCTGGGTTACCCCCCCCTAATCCCAGCCACTCACAGAGCTGAGCTCTGAGGTTTTGTGGTGTGAAGCCTGCCCACACAGGAAAACCGTGTGGGTCCTTATCCCCAATTAACTACCAAAAAGATAGCAGTCGGTGGCCAGTGGCCCAGCAGGCAAGTCCACTGAACCACCAGAAAGGTGGGAGTGGTGCTCCCGTGGTAGAGCTACTAGCCTTGAGTCAAAGAAAGCTCAGGGGCTGCACTGGAGCCCCGAGTTCAAGCCCCAGGAGTGGCACACACATGACAAAGGAGCACAGGCTTGTGGGCTGGGTGGCTGTGGTCGTGGGTGACGGGGAGCTGGGGTAACCATCCCCTGTGTTGGTTGGCAGGCAGAACACCTCACCAGCTGCTACTGGGGCGGGAGCAGCCACGCGCTGGACCGGCACGACCCCAGCCTTCCCTACCTGGAGCAGTACCGCATCGACGTGGAGCAGTTCAAGGCCATGTTCGCCCTGCTCTTCCCCTGGGCCTGCGGCGCTCACTCTGACGTGCTGGCCTCCCGTCTCTTCCAGTTACTGGATGAAAATGGGGATGCCCTCATTAACTTCCGGGAGTTTGTCTCTGGCCTGAGTAAGGACCCGGTTGCTGGATGAGTAGGGTCAGGGGTGGGGAGTGGTACCCCCCAATCCTCGGTGCTGTGCCCCATTATAAACCGGTGGCAAGGTTAGCTTTCGGTTAGCACGGCCAACTCCACTTCTGTGGGGTCTGCCGCTTCATAGGGGGCTCCAGCCCCCTCCCGCCACCTGTGAGGACATCATCCCCCCTCTCCATACCCTCCCCTAATTCCACGTAGAACTCGTGGACACCATGAACATTCAGACCACAGCACCAGGCTGTCTGCTTTTTTTTTATTTCCTGTAAAAAAAATGGCTGAAGTAAAAGCGCCACATCAGTAAGTTGAACCAGCCAGTCAGCATGTGCTGTGAACTAGAACAGGGGTGTGTCTATGTGTGGGAGCCAGGATGTGGAGCACTGCTGCCTGCCTGCTGCCTGCCTGCTGCCTGCCTGTCTCTGAGACATTCATTCAAGGGAGCTTCCTTCTGGAACCCTGTCCAGAGATAAAGTGATTGGAAATTAGCCCAGAAGGTAGACAGAATAAGAAAAAGGAAGGGAAAAAAATTTTTTAAGAGAAGAGGGTAGAAAGCCATCACGAGAACGTGGAAGGTTCTGGAGGTGTGTACATGAGGAAATATGCCTGCTCCGTAAGGCTGAGGAGGGAACAGCCCTGGAGGGGCCACTGGACCCTCTTTGCCTTTCAATTAACATGGCAGGCAGCGCTGAGCCATCCAACTGCTTCCACGCTGTGGAGTCTTTAAAAATCTTAATATTCTTACTGTAGACCTCTTCTCCCCAGAAAGCACACGTGCATGTAAACACAGAATTTCACATCTTACTGGCTTCTTGGACTTTAGAAAAGAGCTTTCAGTGGAGCAGGATGTCTCTGCGTAGAGCTGGTCCCTGTCCAAGAACGCTGGCATAGAGAAGAGACCTCATGGATGTGGGATCTGAGGGCTGGCAGGAAGCTGGAAAACCTGACAAGATAGATGGCCCCTCTTACCCCTTCCGACCACCTTTATGCTTCCTCATTCCCTTCTTGTTCCAAATTGGGTTTATCTTTACTCAGGCAGTCTGACACAGTATACTTACAAAGGACTTTTAGATTTCAGACATAAATATGCGATTGAGAAAATAACAGTATTCTGATGGAAGCTTTGATAGTGTAATGGAAGATAAGTTAGAATAGATTAAAATTGGTCAGGTGCTGGTGGCTCACATCTATAATCCTAGTTAACTGGGAGGCTGAGATCTGAGGATCACGATTTAAAGCCAGCCAAGATAAGAGAGTCCATGAGACTTGTATCTCCAATTAACCACCAGAAAACCACAAGGGGAGATGTGGCTCAGAGTGGAAGAGCGTGAGCCTGGAACAAAAGAGCTCAGGGACAGTGCCCAGGCACAGAGTTGAAACTCCATGTCTGATTTAAAAAAAAAAAAAAAAAAGGATTAATATTATAACTCAGAAACATCTGAAAAGTGGATGTAAAATGAGTGATTTCAAAACATGCTTTGGCTTTATTCCTGAAGTCTCTTCGTAGGCTGTGAGCGTCGAGCTGAGCCTCTCCATTCCAGAGCTCTTAACCCTAACACGGCCAGGCCACAGCTCTTGTGATGGCCAAGTCTTAGTTTGAGTTGGTAAAAAGTGGACTTTTGGAGGGGTGTCACTGGCACGCACGACACATTTCTCGTGTGTCCTATGTACTTCTAGGTGCTGCATGTCATGGAGACCTCACTGAGAAACTCGAGCTCCTCTACAAAATGCACGTCTTACCTGGTAAGCGAAGGGCTCTGCTCCGCTGCGCATGCCTTGAATTCTCTTGTCTGAGTCAGCTGATTGCCTGGCTCTGGTAGACCAGATGACCGATGGTACCTCTAAGGACAAACAGGGACTTATTTGTGTGGATGAGTGAGTCTGCACATCCCTGAACCACTAACCTGTCTCAAGTAGGAACTGTACAGGGAGAAAACAGCTCAGCATCTATTAGGCAGAAATCAAGATTAGTTGGTCACGTGTGAGCTGCAGGAATTAGGAGAGAAAGTAAGGGTGGAGTCCCTGTATGAATATTGGGGAACTGCTTTCACATTGGCCGGAGCCAGTGGGCAGTATGGTGAGCGTTTGAGTTCAGTTTTTAGTGAGGCTGGGCTAGATCTAGCAACTATAACAATGGTAAAAATGAGGAGAGGTCGGTACTGGAAGATGGCAAAACTAGAGGCTTAGACATTGTCTTTGTAGCACACAAGGCCCTGAAGCTGGTTTCTAAAGTATGATTCCAAACGTTTCAGGAAATGTTCCATTGAAAGGAGCCTTTGGTGTGGGGATGTTCAAAAGGAAGATAGAAGAGGAGGAGAAGGAGGAGGAGGGAGAGAGAGAGGGGAAGGGAGGGGAGGAGGATGGGCAAGAGGAAGAAGAGGGGGAAAGGGGGAGTAGGTACCCCCATTCAGCTCAAGTTTGATATCCTCCAGGGGGCTCTGATATAGCCATTACCCATTACTAACTGTATGTTTTCATCTTCTGCTCATTTTCACAAGTAGTTAGGACACAACTTCATCGAGTTGTAGCCCTACCAATACGGAAATCTTGTCTCTTCCCTTTCCAGAGCCATCCTCGGATCCAGATGAGCCAGATTCTGCTTTTGAAGCCACACAGTACTTCTTTGAAGACATCACCCCTGAGTGCACGCATGGTAGGTGACTTCTTTGCTGAGCAAGGAACCTCTCTCCCACAGAGTGAGCATCTGCTATTGGGGGAACAAAGCCTTGCCTGCAAAGTTAGTTACTCAAATGAGAATACAAGTGTGGCTGACCAGTATGTCACCTTTCCTTTCCTGAAAGGCATCTTTTTTAAGACAAAAATAACCCATCTCCTTTATGCAATGAGATGCCCTTCAGGAAAATTAAAATCCATGTTGTGAGAAACAATGTCGTGCTATAAAGTTATATGCTATAACACTTTAATGTTATGTGCTCTAAAGTTCTTCAAGATTCATCACTTAGCATTTCAAAAATTTCAGCCTCTGAGTAGTTAGGATTATGGCATAAGCCACCTATGCCTCATTGAGTTTTAATTGTACACTGAAGCCAACAGTGAGACAGAAATCCGGGGAGTGTGTCACTTCAACATAAAGTTGCCTAGTAAAATATAGCTGGTAAAAATTGAATTTCAAGTTTTAAAAAATGATTTTCAGGCCAGGAGTTTGGCCTAGTGGTAGAGTGCTTGCCTAGCATGCACGAAGACTCGGGTTCAATTCCTCGGTACCACATACATAGAAAAAAGCCGGAAGTGGTGCAGAGGCTCAAGTGGTAGAGCTCTAGCCTTGAGAAGGTCCAAGGACAGTGCTCAGGCCCTGAGCTCCAGCCCAGGACTGGCAAAAAAAAAAAAAAATTTCTCAGTGTAAGTATGCTCCAAGTAATAGGAGAGATAAAAGCCTTTGGCCAAAAAAGAAGCATCTATCTATCTGTCTGTCTGTCTGTCTATGTAGTTTATCTGAAACTCAAATGTAATGACTGCTATCTGTATGTACGTATGTAGTTAGTCTGAAACTAACTTGTGCTTCATTTGCTGGATCGGGCCACTCTGCCTAGAACTTCTGGTTTTTCTACCAATACGTTGTGTAACATGCTCACTCTTCCTCTGATGTCTTTCGCCAGTGGTTGGATTGGGTGGCCGGAGCAAGCCGAGTGTGGATGATGGCTTTGTCGCAGTGAGTCTGAAGCCAGACAAAGGTACTGCCATTCTGTCTTCACCTCTCTTCCCTCAGGCTTAGCTTCCTATCCATGCTCACCTGTTGACATTTGGCTTTTAGGGAAGAGAACAAACTCCCAAGAAAATCGTAATTATCTGAGACTCTGGACTCCAGAAAATAAGGCTAAGTCGAAGAATGCTAAAGATTTGCCCAAATTGAATCAGGTGAGTGTGTGTCCCTCATTTCTGGCTCTTGAAGCTATTTTTTCCAGCCCTTCGCAAATGTAGCATAAATACTCCTCAGAGTAACTCAGGCACTCTCCCTTGACCTATTCGGATCTCTTTTTGTGTATCAAGACATTATTTACTTTTAAGTAAAAATTTGTCAAAGTAAAAATAGATGTGTGTCCAGTGTGAGAAAATGACCTCAGAGAAAATTTGAGTCACAAAATACTCAAATTTAAGTATCTACCCGTCTTATACCAATCACCAAAAATACTCTCAGGTATTTAAAGATGATCTGTGCTCAGATCACAGTGGCTGGCATTTGTTTTCCTTAAAAAGCAGAAGCGTAGTGAGGGAGAATTTTAAATAATTACTAGTGACTTCTGGGAGGAGGTTTGCGGATAGGAAGGAAGGTGGTGCTTGTGTCTGGGTGCTGTACCAGGAGAGGGGTTCCACGGGAATCTTGGGGGGAAGCAGAAGGTCTTTGAGAGTGGGTAGATAAAAAGAAATGAATGTGGGATATCGTTTTGAACATGGGAGTGGGGGGAATGGGATAAAAAAAGGAAGGGAAAGAAAGTGATTTGGGGTGAATGCCATCATGAGAGTCGTTCTTTCATTCTCTCCACTTTCCTGGATGTTTGAAATCTTCAAATAATTAAGGGAAAAATAAAAGAGCTGGAAATCCCAATGGAGAGACTGTAGGACCCCGCACCCCTGGCCTCCATAGAGGACTTCTGGGGGGCCGAGGGGTGGTGGTGGGGCTTCTCCGCTGTCATTCTCCCATCGCCTTCCAGGGCCAGTTCATCGAGCTGTGCAAGACCATGTACAACCTGTTCAGCGAGGACCCCCACGAGCAGGAGCTGTACCACGCCACGGCCGCCGTGACCAGCCTGCTGCTGGAGATTGGGGAGGTGGGCAAGCTCTTTGTCTCCCCGCCACCGGCCAAGGAGCCCAGGGGCCCGGCCAGCGCCCCCCCCTGCCCCCCGGCCATGCCTGGCATGCTCTTCCCCAAGAAAGGGCCTGGCCAGGCCTTCGTGGTGGAGTCCACGGAGCCCCTGCCCGCCACGCTGGCCGGGGACAGCGAGGAGCGCTCGCTCGGGGGGCAGATGGAGGACATCAAGCTGGAGGACTCCTCCCCACGGGACAACGGCGCCTGCTCCTCCATGCTCATCTCCGACGACGACACCAAGGACGACAGCTCCATGTCCTCCTACTCGGTGCTTAGCGCCGGCTCCCACGAGGAGGACAAGCTGCACTGCGAGGACATCGGAGAGGACACGGTGCTGGTCCGCAGCAGCCAGGCGGCCGCCGCCCTGGTCGGGAGCACCGGGCTGGACCAGGACTGGGCCATCACCTTCGAGCAGTTCCTGGCCTCGCTGCTCACCGAGCCGGCCCTGGTGAAGTACTTCGACAAGCCCGTGTGTGTGATGGCCAAGATCACCAGTGCCAAGAACGTCCGGCTGATGGGCAAGCCGCTGCCCTCAGCCAGTGACTACGACATCTCCGCCATGTCGGGCTGAGGGCTTGCCACGGGGTCCCCGGGGCTTTTTTATGTTCTTCTGTGCAGGGGTTTCTTTTTCTTTTCAATTAAATATTTATTAGGACTTGGCTTGAAGCCTAGGTGTTTTCATAAATGTCATACTCCAAAAATTGTTGAGATCAGCATTTAAAGACCTCAGGGCGGGGGGCGGGGGTGGGGTTCGGGGGTTCTGCCAGGACAGTTTATTCCGTGAATCCTCTCCCCACAATCCCACCCAAGTCCACTCCGTCAGTGACATGTGTGTTATAGCTTATTCCTCTTCTGTTGAGCTGTATCCATGGTTTCCAAGCAGAAATGTTTCACTCTCACGAAGGCAGCAGTGACCTGTGTATCTGGGCTTTTAAATTAAATCAGAGCAGTAAGAGAAATCAAAGGGCCCAAGTAGGAGATGGTCCTTAGAAAGGAAAAGGCATCCTCACTCAGGCAAGTCCTCTCCCAAACTTGCAAATACGAAAAGAAAAAAAAACAAAAACAAAAAAACAACCCAGTTGCTTGTGGCTCACACCTGTAATCCTAACTACTCAGAAGGCTGAGATCTGAGAATCATGGTTTGAAGTTAGCCTAGGCTAGAAAGTCTGTGAGACGCCTATCTTCCAATGAACTGGCAAAAAACTACAAGTAGAGTTGTGGCTCAAGTGGGAAAGCACTAGCCTTGAGTAAAAAAAAGCCAAGCAAGAGCTCAAAGCCCTGAGTTCAAAAATCCCAGGTACCAGCAAATACACTCACACACTAAATATTATTTTTTAAGGTTTGATATCTATTTCATCCAGGTCCACCATTCAGAAACCATATTCTATACATGTTCCCTTTCAGGGGGCCAACATTTGGGGTTCCTACCTAGCTGTTAGAAGAGTGTCTATGATTTTAGCACCATGTTGCCATAACCCTTGTATTTGATCAATTTGAACAATAGGATTTTGCATTAGCAAATGGCTCAGGTTGTTTGTATCAGCTGACCAGGACTGTTAGTGATTCTCAGCATGGCAGGAGGGAGGGCAGAGGGTGCAGAGGGTTTAGCTTTTGTTTTTGAACGACTAAACTTACAGGTGCTTCTGATAACTGCATTTTCAGTGTGGGAGTCTGTGCAAATAAGCAAACCATAAAGCAATCCCTTTGCCATTACCATCTCCTGCACGGAGACCAGAAATCATAGCAGGTCCCATGACTTCTGCCCACTGACTTCATGTAGAGATGATATACATGCAAAACAAATCCCACAGGATAGGGTAATAAAATGTTTTCAACAGAAAACCTGTCACTTTATGTAAAAGAATAGTTCCGTCTATTTCCTCCAAGGATGTGGAAATGAAAACTAGCACACCTGCACTTTGAACTTGGCTTTATTACTATTATTATTATTTTATTATTCCTGTGTGGTTTTGTTTGGAACAGACACTGGACATTCTCTTCCTTCTTGAAGTCACAATCAGGGTCTCATTTCCTTTGCTTGTTTGGAATGTTCCTCTTGACACATTATTTTATTATCTATTGTGTTCTTATTTTAACTGTTGCTGCTGTCATTTTTTTTATTTTGTCTACAGATTGATTTTTTAAACTGTCAAATGAAGTAGAGTTAACTTCAAGTAGGATAAACGTGAGCAAATAAAGTACTTCAGATATGGCTTTTGATCGTTGTCTTTGAGTTCCTGCCGAAGGCAATCACATTATTTCGACAAGAATTTTGCTGGTTTTAACACCATTGTGACTAAGTAAACTTGAGAGGCAAATACGGTGAGACACGGAGTAAAACATGTAGCATTGCAAGGAATGTGTTTGAACTAAGGAGAATTTAAGGAAACAAGGGTGTGAATTCTTATTTGACCCTGGCAGAGTCTGGTGGACACTTCTGCCCAGACTAGCTTTTGGCCATGATCCTCAGATCTCTGCCTTCTTTGTGGCTAGGATTATGGGTGGAGGGCCAGTGCCTGCCTATTGTGCCTTAGTTTCTTCACAGCTCTGTGAAGAACCCTCCCAGGGAACCAGCAGGCCCAGGGTCTCCATCCAGAGGCGCAGGGCACTTCCAGCCTCCAGCCCCAGGGTCCTCAGGGCAGCTTTCAAACAGGGTAGCTTTCGGAAGTGGCCAGTACGCATGGGTGCCAGGCAATGACTGACGGAAGAGGGACTCACGGATGCAAGGACCTTGGGGTCCTCTGGCCTGGTCCTGCAGGGAAGGGAGTGGCCTGCCACTGGGAAGCGGGAAGTGTGGGTACCCTGGCGTCTTCATTCCTCACCAACATAACAGGCCAGAAACTCCGGCAGCCGGGCCCAGGACAAGCTCCCTTGCAGGGAAGGTTGCTAGGCTTCTCTTTTTCCTGGCTTCAAATATTCTACGGGGACCTCAGATCCCCACAGACCATCCCCAGAAGGTTAGATGCCTGAGCTGGGCTGGGAAGCATAAACTGAGTTAAGCACTGAGATCCTTCCTGAACTTGGAGGTGACACCCAAGGTGGCGGGGAGGGGGGCAGCTGGGGGTTGGCCAGCCACTGCTCATCTCTGCTCCCCCTGTTGGTCCCCTGTGACTGGGGACTCTCCCAATCATCTGGTAAAAAGGCCTTGTTAGGGCAGGACCTTCTGACTTGAGAAAGTTAGCAGCTAACAGGCTTGGAATGACTCCTTGGGGGCTTGGGGGGAGTAACAAGAGAGAGGGCATTGGGAGACACACAGGAGCCCATTCTGTACAGTTAGTAATAGCTGCTAACTTAAAAAAGGGATTACATTGGAATTTGCAGACAGTTCTGGAGATTTTATTAGAAGAAATTCAAGGGATGGGGACAAGATAATTTCTAAGTCTGGTGCTACAAGATGTAATATATGTAAAATATTAATAGAGTTTTGCTAATCTCTTGACAAATGCTACTGGCAAGTCATTTGAGAGTTCTTATTTCTGAAGAAATCTTTGAAATTCAGTGGGTTGACTAAGAAATCTGCAAGAGGGAAGAAAGAATGGTGGTGATTCCTTCGCATACTATTTAAGACCCTGGGTCTTGGTTCAACGTATTTTTGATGATCTAATTGTATTTAAAAAGTGAAGGCTACAGGCCAAAGCAAGGGACAAATGGGCCCTGGGCGAGTCTCGAAGGCCTCCAGCTGCAGCTCTGTGCATTTGCTCGGTTGCAGAGAGTAGCTGCTGTTCTACACAGTAGAAGCTGCTGCCAGGTCCCAAGTTATGCACCTTCAGATGCACATGCTCAGATTACCTGCCTCTCATGCATGTTCCAGGAAGCCCAGAACCCCAGCACATGCAGCTCCCAGGACACTCCGGAGCAAAGGCACCAGCTGGGTTGATGCCACCACCACCTAGCCCCAGGATAGGCTTGCAGTGACTTCTTTTTGTCAGGATGACCTCGTCTGTGCCAGAACATGTTTTAAGGATAAGCTCCGAAGGCCTGTTCATGTACATTCTCATTGAAGACACAGCAACGACAACCCCCCCACACCCCAAATCCCTGCCCACGGGGAAGGACATTCTAACCAGACTACTGTGCGGAGGATTTTCTGACTGAAAACTGTGACAATAGATATGACTGTAAAAATAAAATCTTGGTTGGAGATAAGCTGTGGGGAACAGAGTTGAAAAGGTAAAAATTGCTGGAAGAATTCAAGGACCCTTGAAAAACCACAGTAATGCTGACCACTCCCAACACAATCCAACAGGTGGCGCTGTCTCCCTCCCCTCGAACGCTGAGACTGGACACCAGGTCAGCCCATTGTAGTTTCATTCTACTTTCATTCTAGTTTCATTCTACTTTCATCTGATGGATGAAAGGTGTTTTCATTCAAACTTCTCTCTAGCCTTGAGAAAGTCCAAGGACAGTGCTCAGGCCTCAGGGCCCAGGACTGGCAAAAAATATATAGATATCATACAGTAATGAGTGTTTCTCATAGCAATGGAGCAACTTTCTCATAGCAATAGATCCTTTCATTCGTTGTTCTAACAGTTCAGTCCCACGCCTTACATAACAGTGTGCATTTTTCCTGAGCACCAAGCTTCTATGCACTGATTCCAACAGAATAAAATGAAATTAGTCAACAAAATGAAGTGCTTCTCTTCCATTGAGGGTTGTGGCTTACCAGGAGGTGGGAAGCATATTTTTAATGGATTTCTTTTTTGCTATTTTGTACTAGCCAGGAGAAAGACCCAATCCAGATCCTCCACTTATAGCCTTTGTGTCCCACATAAGCTCATTAAAACCTGTTCTACTTTACCCCACTAGGGGCCCACGCTAGCCTAAAGAGCGGTTCCTGTGATGACACTGAAAAGGCCCACCTTCAAAATATTCTGGTTGAAGTTAGGTTTCTCCAACCAGAACAAAAAGACTCCTTGCCCTCCAACCCTCCAAGCTAGAGACGATTAGGCCAGAGAAGCCAGCAGGACCTTGAGTCTGAGGGTAATAGAAACAATATTCTCCACAGGAGCTGGGCCAGAGCATCTGCAGGGACCTTGAGCGTGACCGCCGGACCAGGAGGCATTAGGTAATGACATGCACATTACCTAACATCAAGTGTTCCCAATGGTTTCCATTTCTACTTAAAATAAAGTTACCTCTCTGGGTCATGGCCTTATGCTGGCAAATCCAATTCCAAGGTCTGCCAAAGCCCCATGTCTTCCTGGCCACGCAGTCTCATGATCACAGCTAGCCACGGCTGGCTACTCCCTGGGGGACCTCACCTGTCAGAAGCTCACGGAGAAGCTCGGAGAGCAGAGGACAGGACAGCCTGTCTTCCACACAAACAAGCTGGCTGCGGGCCGGGGGCCTTCCACCTCTGACCTGCCTCCCGCCTCTGCCAGGGACGGCTCGTGTTAGTTCTGCCTGCCCAGTGAGCAGCTTCTAGTAAATGAGAAAGGAGAGTTTACCAGCCATCCAGCCTACAGGGAAATCCACACCCAGAGTTTACCCTCAACATAGATGCCACAAGACATCCTAAGACCTCTATCCTGATCATCAAAAACATGATTGAAGCACAGGTACTAAAACTTAGGTAAATAAAAGCATAGGTTCTGTTATAGATTGATAAGTTCAATATTAAAATAAAGTCCATTTCCCTAAACTGATTCCAATTTAATTAATCTAATCTCAATCAAGATTTTTATTTTGGGTTGTTTTCCTGTTAAATGTAGAGAATAACCAAGCCTGACTTCAAAGGTCAGGGTTACAGAACTCATGAACACAGAATCCCATTATAGCTGGACGTGATTCCGAACCCACAGGCACTGCTGAGATAAACAGATGGAGGGAAGGATGAAGAGTTCACAGACAGACGAAACCATAAAACGCTTGGTTTAAAATGCAGGGCCTGGAGGAAGGAAGTTCTTAATAAATGGTGCTGGTCTACCAGCCCTCATGGTAACACAGGCTCCTGACCCTTTCTTCAAGGTCACCATGGATGGTGCTTACTTAGCAAGTTCAAGTAGAAATCCCCAAAGGATTTTGAAATTTAGCCCTGGTTGCCACACCACTTGGAGACTGGTGACCACGGCCTCCACTTCCCATCTCCGTGCAGGGAGCAGGCGGGCTGTGAGAGAGCCAGCACTCATGAAGGTCACCCGAGGACTTGATCCCACAAGGTCAAGGGCAGACCAGCCTACAGTGGGATCACTGTCTGGAAGCCTTGGGGGAACCCAGACCTACAGGTCTCCAGGTGGACAAACAGCTCCCTAACTATTCCTAGCCTCTGATCCCCCCACCCCCACCCCGTCCACTGCTGAAGCATTTACTAACTACTCATCCCTCATCTTGGCCCCATTCTCCTCTTCCTCTCCGCCTTTGTCTCCTCCCACAGCTCAGGCAAAATGAGGTGTGTCGCATAAAGTCCTTAACTCTTCCCCATAGCAATCATAACTGTCTTTGTAACTATGTGCGGTGACTCGTATGGTTCAGAAGCTTTGGATTTTGGCCTTATAAAATCTATCAGCGTTTTCCTTTGTCTGCAAGTTGCCAAAAAAAACAACCAATCTTGTATATATGTCTAGTAGTTTATATTTTAGTATTTTCTTTAGTGGTAAAGTTTGTGAACTACATGAAATAAAGGTATTCTTATGTTTGAAGTGCAATTTTTCACTGTGTGTGTGTGTGTGTGTGTGTGTGTGTGTGTGTGTGTGTGTGTGTGTTATATTCCATTCTGATCTCAAACTCATGACCTTCTTCTGCCTCTGAGATTACAGGAGAGCCTTAACACCACTGGCTCCTACACGTTCCTCTTAAGAAGAAATTTTCCTAGGGAACTTTCCTGAACGAGTGTACACTTTTTTTTTCTTGACACTGCTTTGTTTTAGAAACAACATTACAATTCCAAATGCTTGGAACGTGGGAGCGAAGTTGCGTCCTCACCCGTGCGCGGGGCCTGGACCCCAGCCAGGGCCAGGACGCAGCCGGCCCGAGGCCTTTCCAGGTCACCCCGCTGGCCTTTGCTCCCTCGCCCAGTGCCGCCCCGATGGCTGGCTGCAGCCCCTCACCTTTCACCACGGCCCCGCGGCCAGGCCGGGCGCTGGGCGTCCATGCGCCCACGGTCTGCGCCACCTCCGGCCGCCACCATGTCCCCATCCCAGCCCCGCCCCCCGCTCCCCGCCCCGCAGGACACAAGCCTCAGGCCGGGGCCAGGCGCCTCCTCCCCGTGTGGCCGGTCGGGGGTTGGGGCTCAATGGCCGGGCCTGCTTTCCCTGCTCGCTCCCCATTGCGCACGGGGCGGCGGGCACACAGTCCACTCCACGCTTCCCCAATCAGGACTGGAGGGCAGCGCAGTCCACCCGGCCATCTGCCGACCTCCTCTCCGCTTCCAGTCTCTACCTGCCCCCCGCCAGCCTGCAGCCATGATTCCAGGCCTGGTGGGGGCCAAGCGGTGAAGCATCTGCCCAACAGGGGCCCCAAAGCTCCGAGTTCAGATCCCCAAAGCACAGTAAATGAATCTTCTTATCTCTCCCACCAAGGTCTGAGGCGGCTAGACAAACTGCCTATATGTTACGTAATAGCCTTTATATATAATACATATAGATATATTTACATACATATATATGTTTCTGACTCAGAAGCAAATTGGAGGATTTTCTCTTTAACGCGGGGTTTACTGGTCCCTCTTCTCAGGACAAGGGCTGGATCCCAGGACCTGGTCTAGTCTTCCCCCTGCTCTTTCCCCCACTCTTTCCCAGTTCCTCACCTTGGATATCCATGGACCATTAAATGTGAAGCTCCTCAGACAGCCTGCCCACCAGGCGGACCATGGCTCCCTCTAAGTGAAGCAGGACGGTCTAATAAGCATTCCACCACATGTGCCTCTTTTTGAGTAGAAATCTGGAAGTGAAATTTGGGATCAAATGATGTAGACATTTTCTTAGCTCATGCATATTTCCGATTGTTTTCAGTGTGCCAATTTATAATGGCACCAGTAAGATGGCATGATTACATTTCTAACATCCGTGAGTTTAAATTTATACTTTTTATAGCTTATTTCATAATGTGCATAATATTACATTAAAATGTGCAATAATATTGGTAACCATTGTAACAACTACAGCAGCGATAGGGCCCCCCGATATAAATTTGGTAGGTGAAAGATGTATCCTTCTCCATGAGTGATTTAACTATATTTCCCCCTCCCACTTTTTAAAGTTTGTATTGTGTTTCCCAGAAATCATTCCTTCTGTCATTTGAGGATTTGTCTGCAGAGCCACACCATAGCACTCGTCCTGTGACTAAGGAGACGTGGGAGAGTACAGGGCACCCTCTGGCTATGGCGTTCCACTGAGGACAGTGTCCTCAGGCATCCCTGAATGGCCACAGTTTGGGCAGGCTTCTGCAAACGTCATTCCACATTTTAAAGGAGAAAGCCGGGACTTGTGCACTGGTCTCCTCCTCTGTCACCCTTGCTCACACTGCACTCAGCCTCACCTTTCTACTTCTCTGTGCCAGGAGAGCAGAAGTCTGACCCTTTGGGGCTGCCACCGTCTCCCCTACTGCTCTCCCCAACCTGAGACAAACTTTCTCCTACTCCCCAGCGTCCCTCCCCGCCTGCAAGGTCAGCTGGCCCCTTGTAGTCCGCAGCCTTTTCTGTCTTCAACTTGGGTTCTGTCTGACCTTCACCATGCTCTCCTCCTCTGACCTTTCAAGGACAGCGTTGTATCTTGCACATCGCCACATCCAGCCGCCACCAATGCAGGCTGGCCATGCTGTAGAGAACTCGGTCCTGACCACACCCAGGCTGACATGATACCCCAGCAGCCATGCTACACTTCTTCCTTACTTTCTGAAGCAAGTCTTCATCTTTCCCACGTCCTCACTCCCAGTCTGCCCACACCTGCTCTGGACTGAAACCATTTCTCTTCCTCTCTCCTCCCTTCTCCACTCCCTTGCCTCCTTCTTTTCCTCTCTCTCTCCCTTCTCTCTCTCCCTGTCTCACTCACGTTAAACCCAGGGCCTTGTCCACTCTAGGCAAGTGCTCTACCACTTGAGCTAGACACACAGTGCCGTGCCTATTTTGTAACTGAGCTGCGTTGTTTTTTCTTTTATTTCTTCCTCTGTTTAATAGTTCTCCTCTCCTTCCCCTAGGTTGTCATATTCTGCCTTTAAAACCGGGAAACAAAAACAGCTCTTAGTGCACCCTGCTTCTTCACAAATGTTCCTCTTACACTACAAATGTAAAACCTCTACACCTCCCAAATCTCTCTGTCTAAGCATCCCAAGTGCTGGGATTCCAGATACATACAAACATGCATGCATGCCTCCCATCCGAGGAACTTGGGTAAGACTTAGTTCTGCCCCACTGACATTGAGGGGAATGACTTAGTGCTAGCTCTTCCGTGGCCGGTGGGAATATAGAGGGAGGTGTGCTTGTACAGGCTATCTGCACTGAAACCTTGGTGAAGAGGGATGGACGGGATGGACGGGACTCCAAGTGCAAGCGTTCCAGTGGCCCCAGAAGCAGCTGCAAGGACTTTTATGGCACATCCTTGAAAGACAGGTAAGCATCAGCTGTGCCTTGTCCTGCTGGCCACAGCAGGAGGGAGTCTGCCAGGAGCACGGGATAGTATGAATGTATGAATGTTTAGTGATTCTGTAATTAAGAGCAAGAGGGAGCTCAAGCAGTGCAATTATTTAAAAAGACCAAGTCAAAGGCCAATAAAATAAGCACCAGGGTATGGGTACTTGTAAAAGGGAGAGTGGGGCCAAGGGGAGAAGCATAGATAAATCAGTAGCAGGGGAGAGAATGCGGTCAAGAATTCATTGTAAGGGCTGGGGGTGTGGCCTAGTGGTAGAGGGCTTGCCTAGCATGTACAAAGACCTGGGTTCAATTCCTCAGTACCACATACATAAAAAAAAAAAAAAAGCCAGAAGTAGTGCTGTGGCTCAAGTGGTAGAACTCTAGCCTTGAGAAAGTCCAAGGACAGTGCTCAGGCCCTGAGCTCAAGCCCAGGACTGGCAAAAAATAATAATTCATTGTATATAGACCAAAAGGGAAATTTAAAGAAAAGGGTGGATCAAAGGGCTGAGCATGTTGAAGGCATATTGTATTCATAAACTGCTTTGTGAAATAGTACCTCCTTTGTACAACTACTTAAAGATAATATTTTAGTCTTAGAAACGCCACAGGAATATCTTGTTTTTGTAAAGCACCATAGCAATTTACTATCTGCTTTCTGTCTATATGCATCACATCTGGCATTTTCTTACCAAAAATAAAAGTAATTCCAAAATACACTATTGCTCTTGAAAGTTGAGATCATTCTTGTCTTTTGTGTCCAGTCTGAATTTAGTAGTTGAAAAGGAATGGGAAAGGAGAATATAAAATTAAAACCACTTCGGGCAGAAGTACTGTGGGGGCTGAAGAAGAAGGGTTCAGGTGACAATCAGGGGTGAACGTGCCATAGGACTGCTGGAGCCAGCACGGAGTGATGCCGCTTGTAAATTCTGGTCCTGTCATCGTTGAGTCTCCACCTCTGCAGCCATAATAGAATAATATTATAACACACTGCCATAGCTACAACCTGGTAACCCCACCACAGCTGCATTCCCGGAAGTCACCCAAACAGAACCAAACCCAAGGGGCTTGCCTCTGTCGGGGTAGCTCATCCTGGGAACCCCAACTTCACGTTTGTGACGAGTTCATTCTAAGCTCACACCTGTCGTCTTCTTGTCTGTGGAAACACGTCCCTGACAGCAACTAGACGAAGAGTCACGGCCCCAAACTCTGAGTCTGCATGCAATCCTTTTTCAAGCTGTGTTAAGTTACAAGTGCCATTGCGGGGCGGGGGGGGGGGGGGACCCCGGGACGGGGTGTAAAGTGAGGCGGTGAGCACACGAACCCACACCCAGCCTGGCTTTTCAGGAGGTGGTCTTCGTGTGTTTTCTTGCCAACGTCCCACTCCGTGTCCCTGTCCCCTTCCCATCACCCACCCCAGCACCTGAGGCGCACAGGACGCATGGCTGCCACCTGCGAACCCCGCTTCCCACCCGTGCCTCGCCCCGCCGTGGCGCTGCGCTTCTCCGCCTGCGGAGGGCACTGCCTTCCTCCTCCCCACGTCGTGGGTCCGGAGTTCTGTCCCAGCGCTGGGTCTCCAGGACTCCTTCTTGCAGGGAAGCAGGGCCCGGGAGCTGAGAGGCTCACAGTGCTCACAGGGCCTGGACGGCTGAATGTTCACAGACCTGGCCTGGGGCGGGGGAGGGCGTGGGGTTCACAGGAGCCCCCCCATCCCGCCCCGGGACCCGCCCCTGCCGTTCCCACGCCCCGCTCCCGCCCGCCGGAGATAAAGGACTCCGCAGCCGAGGGCGCCGCGTGGGGAGAGGACCGACCCGAGCGCCCCGGGCCGGGCAGAGCGCAGGGCGGGGACGCGAACTCCGCGCCCGAGCCAGGATGGCGGGCTCGCCGGCCGCGGCCCCCGAGGAGCACGCGACCATGGGCGTCCAGATCTTCTCGGCCGGGGCGTCCGCCTGCCTGGCGGACATCGTCACCTTCCCGCTGGACACCGCCAAAGTCCGCCTGCAGGTGCGCGGGGCCTGGGCGCAGAGGGCGCCGCGCGCGCCAGCCACCGGTCCCGCCGTCGGTCTCGCCACTCGAGCGCGGGGAGCCCGCGGCCACTTGAATACTTCTTTTTAAAGAGTGTGATGGTCTCGGGACGGGACCGGAAAGTGCTGCCCCTCCCCCTGCCCCAGATAAGCCGCAGGGTCGGGAGGACCGGGGAGGAGGGAGTCAGGAAGAGGAGCAAGGCGAGGCGCCTCCTCCTCCCCACGGCCGCTCCCGCTGCACCCCCAGATCCAAGGCGAGAGCCCGACGTCCAGCGGCATCCAGTACAAGGGCGTCCTGGGCACGATCACCACGCTGGCCAGGACGGAAGGCCCCGGGAAGCTGTACAGCGGGCTGCCGGCCGGCATCCAGCGGCAGATCAGCTCCGCCTCCCTGCGCATCGGCCTCTACGAGACGGCCCAGGAGTACTTCGCGTCCTCCCCCGACCGTGAGCGCGCCCGGACCCAGCCCAGCCCTGCGCCCCCCCAGCCCAGCCCTGCGCCCCCGAGCTCTGCCCTGCGCCCTCAGCCCAGCCCTGCGCCCTCCATCCAGCCCAGCCCTGCGCCCCCGAGTTCTGCCCTGCGCCCTCAGCCCAGCCCTGCGCCCTCCATCCAGCCCAGCCTTGCGCCCATCAGCCCAGCCTTGCGCCCCTGAGACCAGCCCTGCGCCCTCCAGCCCAGCCCTGTGCCCCCAGCCCAGCCCTGCGCCCCCGAGCTCTGCCCTGCACCCCCAGCCCAGCTTTGCGCCCTCCAGCCCAGCCTTGCGCCCTTCAGGTCAGCCCTGCGCCCCTGAGCCCAGCCCTGTGCCCCCAGCCCAGCCTACACTGTACCCTGCCTGGAGCCCGCTTACTTGGCGGGGAGGCGGGGAGGGTCCCCGAGGGAGGCCGCCCAGGACCAGAAGGTCGTGAGGCGTCCTTGCCCCTCAGCCCTGCTATATGGAGGGCACGGAATTGGCGGGTGGTGGTGTGGGGAGAGGGGTATGCCAGGCCATTTTTACTAACGCAGAGAAGAGCTTGAGTGGCTCCAGTGAGAGAGCACGTGCTTAGACCTCGAGCTCAACCCCAGTACCGGGGGTAGAGGGGACTCAGAGGGGAGAGTGAGCCAGGCGGGGTGGTAGCTCAGTGGTAGAGCTCTTACCTAATGTGGACACGGTCCTGGGTTCCATCCCCAGTGCCCCCAACCCCATCTCCCAGTTGTCACACAAATTGGCACAAACAAAACAAAACCAGCCCTCGAGATGTTCCCTTCCTCAAATTGGAGCCTTTCTGTCTAGAAAGAAAAAGAAGTGTGCGAGTTAATTTTTGCTTTGTGTGTGTGTGTGTGTGTGTGTGTGTGTGTGTGTGTGTGTGTGCCAGTCCTGGGCCTTGAGCTCAGGACTTGAGCACTGTCCTTGGACTTTCTCAAGGCTACAGTTCTACCACTTGAGCCTCAGCACCACTTCTGGCTTTTTTCTATGCATGTGGTACCCAGGATTTGAACCCTGGTCTTTGTGCATGCTAGGCAAGCACTCTACCACTAGGCCAAACTCCCAGTCCAATTTTTGAAACCCCTATGGAGGTGATTCCTCCCCGGGCTCTCCCTAAGACCACTCCTCCAGTGGACACTGCCAGGGTGTGTAGGAGGGAGCGGAGCTGGCATGGTGCCATGGCAAAGGGAGGCTGAGTCCCACAGCTAACCACAGACGATGTTCAAATCACTTCAATCAACGCTTTGCAGCCCACCTAGGAAGTACTCTACCTCGAACTGGACATTAGGGAAGTAGAAAGGTAGAAAATACCAACCACTGAAAGTTAACACGTGGGAACTGTAGGGGTGTGGGTTGTTTTGTTTTGATAAGGCTTCCCTTCCTCTGCGCAGAACCACCAAGTCTGGGAGGCAAGATCCTGGCCGGCCTGATGACTGGAGGCGTGGCAGTGCTCATCGGGCAGCCCACCGAGGTGGTGAAGGTCCGCATGCAAGCGCAGAGCCATCTCCACGGCCTCAAGCCTCGCTACACCGGCACTTACAATGCCTACAGGGTCATCGCAACCAAAGAAAGCTTCTCCACGCTTTGGAAAGGTAACTCGCCGTGAGGTGGATGGACGCACACCCAGTCCACACATGTGTCACACACCAGACTGGGCCGACGTGGTGTTTTCTCTCCAGGGACCACGCCTAATCTGCTGAGAAGTGTCATCATCAACTGTACAGAGCTGGTAACCTACGACCTGATGAAGGATTTCTTTGTGAGAAACAAAATCCTCGCAGGTAACTTCCCCGGGTAGATGCCTCCCAAAGGTGTCTGTGCACTTACACCTTCATCTTGGGGAGCCACGTCGTTTTTTTAAGTGAAGAAATTTTGAATATGAAGTATCACTTTTTGAGATGAGCAAAAACACTGCAACTTTAAAAGCTGAATCAGCTGGGTACCGGTAGCTGTCGTTTTTTATCATAGCTACTTCTGGAGGCTGAGATCTGAGGATTGCAGTTCAAAGCCAGTCCAGGCACCAAAGTCTGTGAGATTCTAATTTTCAGTTAATCACCAGAATACCAGAAGTGGTGCTGTGGCTCAAGTGGTAGAGTGCGAGCCTTGAGTTGAAGAGCTCAGGGACACTGCCCAGGCCCAGAGTTCAAGCCCCATGACCACCCCCACCACCACCTACAACAAAAAGCTCAACCATAGTATTCCTACAATATTTTTGGCTGCTACAAAAACAAAAACCACATACGACTGCATTTTTATATTAGCATAAATTCTCATTCAATACAAGAACAGGAATTTTCCTTAGAATCTTGTTCTTCACACTGCAGAGTTCAGGAAATCTGTCCACCCACCTTCTTTCCCGAAAGGCTGATTATATAACAAGCGCATCACCACTTCTCCTACCAAAAAAAACAAACTATGGATGAATCTACATCATCTACCAACATTGCAATTCTGCCTTGACAATGACTTTAATGTAGTTCAAGTTCAATCATGCCATTTGCTTGGTCCAGGCAGAGCTGAGATGGAACCTAGGGCAGTGCTTTACTGCTGGGCTGCCTCTCCTCCCCAGCCCCATCATCCAGGGTTTCAAGCATGGCTTTAAAGCAGCCCACCCATTCCTCGGAGTCACTGGGAATGATTCAGAAAAGTGGGGAAGATGCTGGGGGGGGGGGGGGAGCAGTGCAGCCTCTTAGCAATCATACCCGGCCGTGGGCCACATTTTCCCATGATGCCAACGTAGTAGACATTACGCCAGGACCCAAGAACACAAAGGAGCCTGTTCGTTTCCCAGAGGGTTTGCCATCCATTACCCATGTTCTCCTGCTGCTTTTTTTCCCAGCACAGGTGAAACCTCTCTTACCACATTTTATGTATGCAGCTGGCCTCCTGTTTGTTGTCAACAGGTTTACAGGGACCTGACAGGAGACAGTAGGTGGCGAGAACGACAGACCCCCCCACCCCTGCCCCAAGCCTGACACTGACTTCTTTCCTTCCTCTCTTAGATGACGTCCCCTGCCACTTGCTGTCAGCTCTTATCGCGGGATTCTCCGCCACGCTTCTGTCCTCCCCTGCGGATGTAGTGAAAACCAGATTCATTAATTCCCCACCTGGACAGTACGTGAGCGTGCCCAGCTGTGCCATGACCATGCTGACTAAGGAAGGGCCCTCAGCCTTCTTCAAGGGGTAGGACATGATCTCCAGTGTTTGTCGTGCGGTGTTTGGGGGCGCTGTCTTGCAGTAACAATTGGCATTTCGCTTACCAACCTCAGTGAACAGATGACTTTGTCTAAACATGAGTGGCTCCAGTCCACCAACTCCTCTGTGTTGGGAAATAGCTGTGATGGAGACGCTTTGTTGGCCTTGTCTGGAGGCTTCTTAAAACTCGGGGCCCTTTCCACCAGTGCTCACAAGGCAGGCCTCTGGGCCGACGATGGCCAGAGGGAAAGTGGTGAGGAAGAAGACTTGATTTTCCTATTTCAATAGGCTCTATTTTAAAAATTCCATTTAGACTTTGTTTCGATGGTGCTGTTATTGAAGCCAGGGTAGCTCTCTATCCCGCCTCCTTTTCAAAAATCATATCAAAGCAAAACTAGAGAAAGTCATTGCTGCTTAGCTAGAAAAATGATACAGAAGGCAGTGCAGGTGAGCATTGGACCCACTGAGAAATTAGGATTGGGCAGGGATTGCATTTTTACATAATGAAATGTTATACTGCAACCACCTTCCTGAGAAAATACAGTGTGAGCCAATTCATGGATTATAGTCAACAGGACTATACTAGTAGCAAAACAGCAAAATTCTGAGCCCCTTTAAAATCCTAAGGCAATGCTTCAGACCTTATAAAATAGGTGCAAACGCACCATACAAAAAAATACCATATATACTATGTATATATGTATGTATGCATGTATTGGAGGTACTAGTGTTTGAACTCAGGGTCCTGCATTTGCTAGGGCAGATGCTCTACTACTTGAGCTATGCTTCTAACCCTTATTGATATCAATACAAATGATATACATGATGAAATTAACAGAAAATGGATATATCAGATCTTTTATTATTGAAGTAATTATACTGATTTTCAAACTAGAAGGACATACGACACTCTGGATTAACCTTGAAAACAGTGCACTAAATAAAATAACCCCTACACAAAAAGACAAATGTGATAGGGCTCCATTTGGCCAAAGGCATGGAAACAGGAATTGCTGTGTGGCCGTAACCGGGTGGGGTGGGGAGTGAGGTGCTGAGAAAGTTCTGGGCATCCGATGTTCGCATCTGTTTCACAGTGTGCGCAACTGCAGTTAGAAAGGGCTAAAGTCCCGCTTTATATATTAAACCTGAGGGCAATCAAGCCCCAGAACTGACACACACGCACGTGCACACACACATACAGAGCATTCCAAACGCACTCATCCAATGGTGACATGTGCTTTTCTAGATTTGTGCCCTCCTTCCTGCGCCTGGGATCCTGGAACGTCATCATGTTTGTGTGCTTTGAGCAGCTGAAACATCAGCTGATGAAATCCAGGCAGACCGTGGACTGTACCACCTAGGCCGCTGGAGCAGGCCAGGGGAAGACCCATCATGCTGCCTCAGGGACAACCAGCCCATCAACAAAACCCCACTGCATTTCATCCTGTAATGCCCAATTAAGTTACTGCATTTGACTGTCTGGGGATAGAACTGTGTGACTGAATATGAAGAATGTTAATTATAACTGAACAACTGAATCAAATGTTACCATTTCCTTTTATTCACTAACCACGGTTTTCAGTTGCTGTTTGATGAAGGGTTGCTAATACCTTTTACAGGCTGTCTTTCGAGGTGCGTACCTGGATTTGACAGTGCCCAGCGCATGCACGTCGGGGCATACGCCAGGGCCGGGTGGCTGTGCACGTGCGATGGCGGCTATGGCGTGAGGCGTGGTGGCTGCTGCTAGTCTAGTCGTGGGATCTGCCAGGGATGAAGTGGACATTCACCGCGTTCTATCCTCTGGTTGCATGACAGAACTGAAGTGACTTTAACAAGGTGTAGGGAAGACAGGAAGGCTTGCACACGTTCAACAGTCTTTTTTTTATTTGCTCACTTAACATCACAAACAAAATGACATCACATTTCACACTACCGCATTTACTTAAAACTCATTTATTCAAAGTAGACAAAAAAATAATTTAAGTTGCCAACTGGGCAAGACGTTTTCCTCCAGAGAGCACTACTGCTTGAATACTGAAATACTTTAAGAAAAGCACAGGACTGCCCTCTCACAGGAATGTGGCAGTTGGGTCTTACCTACATACTTTCAGCTTTTCTCATCAAAAGCCAAAGAAGGAAAAAACAAAAACTCAACTCATGGTTTCCCTCAGTGTACTAACAATCCCATTAACTCTCATTTAATCATTGTTGCATGGAGAGGTTCATAGATTTAAAAAAAAAAGGAAATGAAAGCTTCCCTGGTCTTGTCACAGAGAAGTCAGGTGAGCATCTGTCGTGAGAAATTCCCTGCTGGCTTCTATCACCCCGAGGAGGACGGTGAATGCCCTTGTCCTGGGCAGCTCTCCTCTGGAGCCCAGTGCCGCCATCCTTCCTGCTCTAGAAATAAGCCACCCCTCACCACCCTCACACAAGGCCTGGCCAGCCTGAGCAAGTCTCTGGCCAAAATCTGTTGCACTGAATGTTCTCAGAGAAGTCAGTTTAGGACCAATTTTGTGAGCACTGGAACAACAATAAAGAGTTCCTCCATTTTCACATAGAAAAATACATATAAATCCAAGTAGCTCTTAAAAGTAGAAAAACATTAGGATGGGTATTAAGAAAGCTTCTCATTTGTGAAGTCTAGATGGTGCCAGTTAAAGACATGGATTTTTATGTGTAGCTATACTTCCATGGTACTCACAAGGGGTCACAGATATAACCCGGTTCCTCCTACATCTTTTCTATTGATTGTCTCTGATAACCTCGTCAGATCTTCAGACAGCTTTCATGCCTGGCACCATCTCTGGAAGCTGGCAAATACAGGGTCTCCCTTTCATACTTCCTGTTGCATAATTTTCCTGTTACATTAATCAAGTCATACTCTTACTACAGTGACATTTCACTAATTACAGAAAGATTCTAAATATGGATTTAAAACAATATAAGATACTGACAGACACAGATTGCATAAACAACCATCATACTGGTCCTTTTCTACATGGCACTGTCACCTCAGAGTCAGAACTCTTGTCACATTCTGTACACTGAGTGACAGCTTGCCTTCTGGATGTTCAAATCTCTGAATGTTAGTGAATTTTAGGTTAAATTCTCTAAAAATGGTTAATGATTACTCCAAGCAAAAACAATGTCTGCAATGTACAGATCTAGGTGGATTTAACAAAGCATATTACTGAGAGAACCTTATAATGACATTTTCTGATCATCAGTAGAGTTTTTTTTCTCTCTCTCTCTCTGAAAAGGGAAAAACTTATTTGATAGTTCCCTTCCATATTTCTCTTATTATGCAGGTGAATAAAGATTTAAATCACTTCAAGATCTCAGCTATTCAAAAGATCAAAACATAAGTATTTTCAGCACAAAATTTAAAGATAAACAATACTGCTTTCCATGGATTAGTAACACTTTACAACCAACTTCCATGGTGAATGCCTGACTTGGCAAGGAATTTGCTACACAACCTGAAACTCTTAACTGGATGAGAGAGAAAGCACCAGAATATTTTTTTTTTAAGTAAATATATTACCAAGGTTGAGAAAGTTGCCCACAGGACATCAAGTATGAAATTCCTATAATAGTGGAAAGCTAAATCACTATCATTATAATAAAATGAACCAAGTTTTAAAAATTCTTACAGAAAAAAATAATTTTAATGCATGCCCTTCAAGGTATGTGCTATATAACACCGCACCTGTGATTTTGCTACGACATGTTTTCCCTCTCTCCTTTCTGACAAGACTGGAGATGGAGGCTCTTCAACAGACATGAGCAGACAGAAACAAAGCATAAGGTCCCTGATATACAAACACCCCAAGAAACAATGGGCAAGCATCTTTGAAGTTAACACAGGAACAAGGTTTCCTTCCCTAAGATGGGAGATCTCACACACTGGATGAACTTTCTTATCTTTGTTTCAGGCTAATTATGGGAGAAATGTCCACAACACACCAAGAAAGCATTCCCATGAGGATCTCATCCCAGGAATCCTTGCGGCACGTGCTGCCCTCCTGGACCCTGAGAAGAACGCTACACAAAACACACGGTCATCACCCGGAGCTGTCAACAAGACTTCAGGTAAGGTCCAGAAACAACAGTCGGGGCACCCATGATGCTTAACCAAGGCGCATGAAAGCTTTCCTTTTTCTTCTTGAGTTTCACACACAGCTTGATTTTAACAAGAAAAACTGTCTTTTGAGTAACATTGAGATTTTCTTAGCAAGTCCATTTGCTTTTCATATACACACAGACAGGTTCTCACAGCAAAGCACCAAGGTTCTTAACTGAAAAAATACAAACACAGAAGCTGAGCCTCCAAGTCTTAAGGAAACACTGTTGTACTTTAAAGCATGTTATTTGAAAAAAAAAATAATAAGATGATCACCAATCCTGCCAATCACTCAATTTCTGCTATGTTAAATCATCAGAGAATCCAAAGGAAGGTCATTATTCCTCTCCTTCCCTGGCCTTCTCCAGCTCTGGTTGCTACTAGTGACGAGGGACTGGGATGGGAACAAAGGATGCCTCAGAGAAGGACCTGGTGCTATCAGCCCAGAAGCAACAACAAATGCAAAGCCAATGAAAAAGCATGTACTTCCAGACCCGAACCTAAAACCTTGAAGAGCACTGAAAAAATCTAAACTCCATAGCTGTCCCATATCAAAAAGATGAAAACAGATTTGTACACAACTGAATCAACCAAGTGATGAATACCTGATTTATACTTTGACGTGAACGGGTTAATACGAACTGTAGTGATACTAGCCCTGCAGAGGGCCCTTTCGAAGCATGGGGTACCTTTGGAGAGCAGTGTATCAACAGAAACGGTAAACATACACTGATTGTCCACTAGCTTTCTTAAATAGAATTTCTGAAGAATTTCTGTAGGAAATTATATATAAGAGTGTAATTGATCAGATAATTTCTATTACAACATATAAATTCTGTTGTGTGTGCAAAAATGTGGTAGAAATAGAAGCTACTATAGATGGTTTATATTTTTAAAGTAAGTGCTACATTGCAATCCATTAACAGTCCTTTAATCTTTTCGTGAAACTTCTCTCTATATAGGTTGAAATACATAATGCTTTCTGGTTCTTCTTCAAACCAAAACTTGTCAAATTCATAGACAAGATAACCTGCAATAAAAGAAAAAAAAAAACATATCACCCTTACTAACAAAATGATAAACCATCTCATTTTTAAAAGTAACCTACCCCTTAAATTCTATATTGGGATGCAATGATAAAAAAAATAATGTTGTGTTTTTCAATGACTTCCCTCGGCTAAAATGCAGGTGAAAGGGGAAGGGGGTGTCAGGTGGGGGGTGGGGGGGTGGTGACTTTACAAAACTGCAACTACGTAGTATCAGAAAAGAAAATAATAAAGGGAATTCCATTTCAGTAAGAAACAATGGTTAGAAACTAGCCCATTTCAAGACCATATGCTGCTTCACAAATTCAGTTTGAGAAAGACTTCAGATTAATCTTTTGGTATATACTAAACCAGGTTTTTTGACAACTAGGAAAAATAAGAAAAGCAAAGAATTCCATTTGCTTCTCGGGTCCTAAAGATAGGAGTAAATATAGTAATCCTGTTGTTTTTAAATACTGTTTTCTATGTTGGATGAAAAATGCATTTGGGGCATGGCTGGGCACTGGTAGCTCACACCTGTAATCCTAGCTACTCAGAAGGCTGACACCTGATGATCACAGTTCAAAGTCAGCTCAGGCAATAAGTCCATGAGACTCTTATTTCCTATTAACCACCAGAAGACTGGAAGTGGTGCTGTGGCTCAAAGGGGTAGTGCACTAGCCTTCAGCAAAAGAAGCTCAGGGACATTGCCCAGGCCCAGAGTCTAGTCCCAAGACTGGCAAAAACAAAACAAAACAACAACAACAACAAAAAAAACTAAAACCAAAAACCAAAACTTCCAATGTCTATACCTTTGGTTCCAGAGCATTTATTAACTAGGTTTAAAAAGGAAAAATTCATTTTGTAGCTAACAAGGAAATGAATGTCTACAGAAAATCCAAATGACTGCTCAATCTGTACTCACGGTACTTTCCTTATCCATTTTCTTTTTGTGAGAAAATATAGAAAGTGAAGTAAAATACTCTTAGAGACTCATGTGTTATGATTTTCTTAGCTTGCAAAGACCTTAAATATAGTACATGTAAGTATCAGCTTTCTCTGCTGTTAGAGATAGTAGAAGAAAGCCATTATACCCTTCCTATAGTTTGACAATTCTCTTAGTGAGATCTAGTCTTAGTTTGTGGTAATACTCACAGTAAAACTGATGGAAGTGCTCCATTGTTGGCATACCAGGAACAAAGTTGTAGAGATGAAACTTCAACGCTTCACTCTTCAGTAAGCTATAAGCCATTTCTGTAAGATTGATTCCAACTATTGCATAAGAATACCTATGTCAGAAACATTACCAGTTATACCAGCTAGCCAAATAGCTCACAAAATAAAGTTCAATCTAGACAAGGAATTCGGGGAAAAGTAAAAGGAGTTTAACGTGCACTTTACAATAACCTCTACATAGTTTGAAAAAATAAAGGATGGATCCAAAACATTTTTCCCTAATGCTGTTGATTTTTGGATAGAAACTAAGAAAAAAATGAATCTCTGCTTATATGACACATGAAAAAACAGCTACACTCACCAAATCTCAATGATATACTGGCATTTTTTTCCTCCACTGCCAAGATATTTATTGCTAATATCTAACATTATTGTGATTTTTCAAGGATTATACATCATCAACGCATACACATAAAATAATGACAAAGCTAATAATTTGACTTCAATTTTCATTTCACTTTATAATTCTGAAAGCTATTTCCTATTTTGCTGTTTCAAAACTATTTTTCGATTCCAATTATCAAGTGTATTCCTGAAAAAAAAAACTATTTTATTATCTCTTATGACAAAGGTATATATAAATGAACATGAAATTTACTTGTGACCATGTTTTACTTTAAAAATATGTCACACAACGATTAAAAGCATATCAATTAAAATAATCCACTTTAAGAAATATCCTGAAAGACTGTCTTAAATGCCAGGGATGAATTTCTTCAGTGCATGCGCAGCTTACCCTAATCTGGGGTGGTTTGCGCGGGAAAGAATCTGATGAGCCTCATTGGTGTACTTCTCGCTGAAATACCTACAAGTGTTCAGAGAAAACCATGAGCGGGGGCGCCCCCAGCTTCAGACACACAGCTCCTTATCTAAGGGAGAACTCCTCAGCAGGAAAACTCCTCTAAGTAGTCGCTCTGTGCTAGGTATGGGGGTGCACTCAGGAGATGGAGGCCAGCCTGAGCTACAGGAACCAAAGAAGAGATCAAGTCCATGAGGGTTCTGCAAGCTCGGGGTTTAGATTACTCATTATCACAGGTGGAGGAAAATAAAAAAAGAGACTTCCTCAGCGTAGCTGGTCAGATTTCTCCAAATGGAATCAGAGTCTAGAGAGAAGAGGACACAAAATTCTTTACACGGAGGCCAGAAAGAAAAGGAAACCTCTGTTTCTGTCTCTCTCATGCACACACCTATTTCCCATCTTCTCACATTGTGGTCCGCATGCCAGCCAACACTAGCCCTGCCGACAGTGTAACAGTGCTTTGGAGAACTTCTCTGGTCAGGAGGTGGCACAAGAAGAGAGTCTATTCCACTTACACCAGGTTGATCAAGCCCAGGATGCCCATGCCTCTGAAGTCAGTTTTGGGATCGTCACCCTGGAAACCAATGTCAGCCCACTGCTTGGAGATTCTTGACTTCAACTTACTCTTGGGCATCAGAAGATTCCAGAGCTGTAAGAATATGCTTGCCCATTACAAACAACAGTGGTGGTCTTAAATTGCCAAGATAATTTTCTTCTCATAACTCAGACCATTAACATACATCACTTTCAACTGAATGACTTTTGTAAATTCAACAAAGAATATAGCTTAAGAACCTTTCAATAATCCTAAGTACTGTAGCAGATTTATTCCAACTAAAATGGCTTATGGATTTAATTAGTCATAACGAATACCCGTACAGCAGAATTGCTAAGTTGTCTGCTTAAGAACACAGCACTTCATTGTAATGGTGGGTGACTAATCTCTAGACAAAAACAGAATACAGGTCTCAGGGAGAGGGCCATAAAGAAATGATACTGACAAACGTCCTAATTTATATAATCCCTGTTTTAGAAATGTTCAATTTTAAACAAATATGACTTGCTTTAAGTAAATACAACCAACTTCTCAACACTAAGGATTTAAAAACAGCTATGGAATATTAAACACCAACAACGTAATCCATGAAAAATAAGGTTTAAATTACTTAGTCATTTTCAAAATTCAGAGTTAAGTCAACGAACACAAGACACTGAGAAAAGTTACTAAAAAGTGAAAGTTTTCACAATGGAAGTACTGGTACATCTCCCTATCTACCCCCATTTCAGGCTGGTAAAGGACCCCTCATGGAAGAGCATCCTGTTACCAAGAACAAAATGTGAAGACTATGACCTTTTAAATCAGGGTCACTATGACTGACACTCTAGAGCCAAATCCAACCACTGACTGGGTTTTGTCTTGTTCCTACTGTTAATACTGAACCACATGATTTGCCCACGTCATGTCTCCTTGAATTCAGTGATGTGGCAGTTAATAAATGGATGGCAGAGGAAGTGCCGTCTTGTGCAACTATAAGGACTCAGAACTTAATGTGCACAAATCTGACTTTGGAAGAGGGCTTTCACGAGGGCAAGTAGAGGACCAGAATCTGCGATCACACAGCGATTATGTCTGGAGCTGACAGTCTGCAGACATGGCTCCCACCGCTCTTCTCTAAGGAAGGCAGCTGAGCAAGCGGCTAGGTGAGTCACTGCCAGAACCTGGCCGTCTGCTTATATAGATGAATTTCACATGAACCCCTAGAAAAATTCCCTGCTCTAGAAGTTTATGCGCCCTCCAACTGGACAAGTATTATATACAAATGGTCTGAAAGAAAGCAACAAGGAAGACAGAAATAATAACCAATCCTAAGTATCATCCTCTATTTAGAACACTTCAAATAACTCAAGTTATACACAGCTCTTTCAGATTTGTTTTCATTATTCTAATTTTATAAAAATCAAGATATATTTAAATTTTATAGTGAGGTGAAGTATACGTTTTATACTTTTTTTTAGGGGGAAAGGTTTTGTTGGTTTTAGACATGTATTTCTTTTACTTACATTGTATCAATGTTTCTTTCCATAATATTTGGTTAAAGCAATTTCTACCTTCAGGTACAATAATCTATTTAACCATTAAGACACTATTCAAATAGATGAAGGAAATGAGTAGGAAACGCAGACTTCACCAAAGCCTAACCATTCTAGTATGTGATCTTCATCCCCAGAATGAAGGGTCTACTGGGTAAAGTTTATGTAGATCTGTCTAATGTTGGTATCTCACTGGCCTTATCGATTATAATTTATGAATACAAAGTAAGAAAAAGTTCTGAGTGTTTCATTTATCACAGCATTGTTTGGCAAGGAGCATTCCATAAAACCCAAAAGATTTGAGAGCAGCAAGAAACAGCAAGCTCATAGTATAATTTATATAAAAACAGAAAAATCTGAGGCTTGCAGACTCATGTATTTTGTGGGAAAGAACTTTCTTTATGAATTTATAATTTACTTTAGGATTAAAAGATTTAAAGTGAAATTTATTTGAATATGCTCTAATGATATTTATCAATAAGTTATAAAAACTGGCTTAAAATTGTTCATATCCATGAACCCAAATACAACAAAAGTATCCAAGAAGTAAAAACCCATTGGAATGTTCAGACCACAAGGTGAGGTCAAAGGTAGGTTCTCCAGAGGTCAACCACTCACACACAGAGAACAGAAATTTACCTTGAGGAGCAGCTTTTCATGTTGTGCATTATCAGAGTCATACGGCCTTTTCCTCACATTTTCTACATCCAAATAGAGCTGTTTATACCCTGTTATCTGTAGCAAGCATGTTCTCATGCAGATTCTGAAGCTGAAACAGTGAAATTACGATTGTTATTTTAAAAATCATAACTTCTTATCATCGTCATGTCTTGCAGTTTGTGGTTCTTTTGTCTATTCAGAAAACATTTCCTGGCTTTTAGTTACTCAGGCATCAAGAGCCTTCTTAAACGGCAAATACTGTGCAACATAGTCCACAGAACATAAGATGGTCTACAAAGACGTCAAGATATGGCAGGAATGGCTTTGTCCTCTCCTCACCTCTCCTCTGGCAGTCCAAGCATTCTCAGACCTTTAGTGCCAGGTGATACCAACACATTTCACTTTCTGTGAATATATATAGGTCCATAGTTCTTTGCCTAACATCCTCTCCCTTCTGAGAAACTACGTTCTAAAGTGAGCCTCTAAATCTATTAACGACATCACAAGCCATTAGTTCCACAAGCCAGAGCACTCCCAATCAACGTAGACATATCAAAAGGTCCCTAAGCCACTCTCCAATCCCTAAATGTCCCTGAATGCAATTCTCAAGTCACTAATCACCTGCTTTATTCATGAGTTTGTCATTTCTTGCTTGAATGATTCACTTTTCCTCTATCAGTTTCCCTCTAATCTTCCTTATCTGATAATGGAGAAGACAGAAGACAACACCTAAGTCTATGAGAACAGCACACAGCTGGACAGTGCACCAACCTACAGTGCTCTTTGTCATCTCCTGTGGTTGGCTACGGACGCTTGCAGCACAGTGGGCTAAGGTAGGATCGAGAACTCAGAGAGGACTTAGCAAGGTCCACACTGGAGGAAGACATGAAAACTCAATTCTGAAAGCCAAAATCATTTAACCCTGGGAGAGAAACGGCCTGCTACCCTGAACACAAGGCAGAAAGCAAATTAGCAACAGTGACTTCAGCCCCGCTCACTGCTCCAACCTCACTCCCTGCAGCCAGGCCTTGATTGTTCACCTCCTGCAGTGAGAGGGTGAATGAACCACAGCAGCTCCTCACCCCTGAATGACAGCCCTGGAGTTCACACCTGTGTGTGAGCCCAGACCCTACAGGCTGCAAATGCTCAACCAAGAAGAAAAACAAGGGAGCAACACACCTTGTGTCCTTCTCAGGGTTAATATTCTTCTCCCTCATTATATCTTCAACACATCTGTCCACTTCACTCTCAACAACCTGAGTTGCTTTCTGTAAAACCTGTTTATATAGGAGAAAGCTGAGTGAGAAAAATCCTAGGATCTGGAAATAAAATAAGTGCATTTTACTTTTTAATTTTATACAATTTTATTTTCTGTAGTGGGCCTGAACTCAGGGCTTCTCACTCTTGCTTAGATAGCCTATCACTTGAGCCACACCTCCAATTATTCAAGTATCTTTGTGTATGAAACACACACAAGAACACATATACATTCACACATTGAGACCCACATGCACACACATTTAGAGAATTATTTCTAGAGAG
This sequence comes from Megascapheus bottae, assembly GCF_031878675.1. Classification (NCBI taxonomy): domain Eukaryota; kingdom Metazoa; phylum Chordata; class Mammalia; order Rodentia; family Geomyidae; genus Megascapheus; species Megascapheus bottae. The sequence goes on from NC_143531.1 coordinate 27,094,340, forward strand.
GGAAAATTTCACTTAGTTTTCTTTAAGTCACTATCAGGACACTAAAAATAATTTTAAAATCAATTTTAATTTAAAACTTTAAGTTATGGAGAATTACTACCTTAATAAGGCCTTACCTTATTCTTAGAGTATGTCAAGGAATTTTCTGAAATAATAAAAAAAGAAAAAATGTTCCCGCTCATGTGCATTTTCCAAATCATTCCATGAACAGATAATAAAAACAGCAAAACATTACTAATAGATACAATTTCTACATGAATCACATGGCAAACAGTTTTAAATTTTATCTTATATAATATACAGAAGTGTATATTATTCACAACATCTCAAACATAACCCGCGGAACAGGTGACATCTACCTACTTTCCCCATAATCCTGTTTCGGTGCAGTCCCCAAAGTACCAAGAATAGCTCAGGTCCCAGATATTCCTTTGAAGACTGCAGTGAGTGCTGTTAGCTTTCAGTAGCGTTTAAATTTAAGGTACCAGCCATACACAAGAACAAAGGGACAAAGACTAGATTAACTCACTAACTATCCTCAAACCAAATAGGATAGCTTCTCCACTCTTGGCTCCCCTCCTTTCAAGAACAAGCACATTTTTGCTGGCCTATTAAGAATTTTGTCTGGCACCCATAATAATAAGCTCCTTTTTGCAGGCAATTTGAACAGTCCAAGAAGAATGCTATTGTACAAAGTAAAGCTTTAACATATGTTCTTTCCCCATATCACAATACACCAATTAAAGTGGCCTGAAGAGATTTCTTATCAAAAAGTACTTTGTTCTGAGCAGTTGAAAGGGCAAGTCGAAGAGTAGGGTGTAATTTAAGTCAGCCCTTGGTTGTAAGAATGACAGAGGTAAGGCATAGCCCAAGGCAGTCCTGTCATTCCACTAGTCTCACAGAATACCATCCCCTGTTTCTCATCTGAAGCACCTGATAAACACAATTCATAATTTCTACTTAACATAGTATGATGAGTTGTGGGAGTGGCTTCCAGGTTTTCTTTATCTGCCCCCACCCCAAAAAAAGATGCCCAACACATTTCTCACGCATCTGTGTTCTAATTTACAGAATAAGTTTTGAAAAATTGGCATATTTTAGAAGAGAGTAGCACTGTTGAACAAAACTAGAATGAAGGCCAAAATGTAAGCTACATCTATATTATAAACTCTACTGCTGCATTAAAAAGAAACACAAAAATTAATCTTAATAAACTTAACTCAATAGGTCCAAATATCATAATTTACTATTAGTAAGAACATGCAATGCACATAAACAACACTTTTTTTGGTGTATCAGGTTTTGAACTCAGGGCCCTAAATTTTCAGTTTTCTTTTCTGCTTATGGCTGAGGCTCTACAACTTGGGCTATATCTCCAACCCAACATTTTGCTGGTTAATTGGACAAGATAGGTTCTGAGATTTTTCTGTCTATGGTGCTTTGAACCTTAATCCTCAGATTATCAGTTTCTTGAGAAGCTAGGATTGCACGTGTGAACCATGGGAGCCAAGCTCATTTTTACATTCTCTTCTTATGGAAAGGCTCTGAACCTCAGTGTGTACCTTACAGGTACAGCACATCTCAGGCTAGTCACATTTCAAGACAGCAAAAGCCACACATGGCTACTGCAATGGGACTGAATGCAGACTTAGACTCTAAATCTTCACATGGGGCCCTAATCCCTTACTGACTATCCTTTAAGAAATGGGTATGAAAATAAAGGGTGAATGAATAATGCCAAATACAAAACTGAATCCTGACCATGGCACTCACGCCTTCCAGCATTTATTCGTATAAACTTTTCAAAGGAATACTGTAGTCTAAATTTTATTCTCTAGAAGTTTCATCTATTATCTAAAGAATTATTGATAAATTGAAGGACCCTGGCTAGATTCTCCTTTGCACAGATATGGACTTTGTAGTCAATTTTTTGTTCTTTTCTTATCTATCAAGAAATCCAGTTGGAGCTGCAAAGATTCAAAGGTTACAAAATTTATGAAATTCAGTTTAAGTGACATGACTAGAATATGAGTCCACAATGCCTATAGGAAGGGAGAAAAGATACTCATTCAGAACTAAATTTTCAGTCGTTTTAGGGATTTTCTATTGTAACATTACCTATCCTGTGTGTCCTTTGTGCACCTACACAGGTGTCAAGAATGCGCTGTAATTCACACTTTCCAGTCATCTGTCGTAAAAGCCATTTCATCCAAAATCGAAAAAAGTGGCCATAGAAGAACTCCCACAAAGAAATTAACATTCTTTCCTGGAAAAGGAAATATGTAAGATAAGCTTAAATATATATATGTATAAAAAGTTGGTTCAACTCACCAAATCTCAAATTATGTTCACCACCCACGGATTCCTTGTGGGTGGTGTGTGACTCAGACATCTAAGAAAACTGGGAAGCAAGGATGGGTGGCCCAAACGATCAATTCTTCACTTTAAACAAAAAAGGAGCGTAAAAGACAAACCAACAAACGAGACTTAGCCAAGTCACTTCAGGGCTTAAAAACAGGCTGCAGCGTTGGGGTCGTTCCAGGTCTGGCCCTCAGCGCCCTCCTCCGAGTTTTCGCTCTGAGAGGTGACACGGCACAGACGCCCGGGGAAGACACGCGGGACCTGAGCGCTGCTTCCGCGCGGGGCAGGCTCTTCTCGAGGAGCAGGGGCCGCCGGGGCCGCCCAGCAGGCCAGGCGGACGGCGCACAAAAGGGAGCGCGGCTGCCGGGCGAGCGCGCCGGGGAGCGCGGGCTGAGCACGCGGATCGCGTCGTGGAGAGCTGGGGTCTGCCATTCCATCGGCGAACGGCTTTTATAAATAATAAATCCCCGAAGAAGTGGAGACCCCGCCCCCCGCTCCCGGACCCCCGCGGGGGCCGGCCGCGCGCCGGGCCGGCTTCGCTCCGGGGAGCGCCAGGCCCCGGCTCCCGCCCCGCGGCCCGGCCCGGCCCGGCCCCCGCGGGGGCCCCGGGGCCTCACGCGCCCCGCCCCGCCCGCGCCCCGCCCCGCCCCGCGGCGGCGGCCCCGCCCGGCGGCGCCCCGGGCCTGGAGCGCGGGGTCCCGCACGAGCCCCGCGCGCGACCCGAGGGAACGGCTGGCACAAAGCCCCGCCGACCGCCGCCGCGCCCCGCGCAAGCAGCCGAGGGTGTGGGGAGAGAAACAGCAGCCACCTCACAGGCGCCGGAGGACTCGAGGGAAGCGGCAGCTGCCTCAGTTTCCCCAACTGCAAACAGCCGGCAACGGAAAGGACGCCGTTCGCCGACCGCTCCTCGGCGCGCACCGCGACCCGGAAGTGAGGGCGGGAGACCCCGGGACCGCCTTCCCCGGGCCCGGAGCCACGCCCCTTCAGCCTCTCCTGATTGGTCCTCGCTCTGCCTATTGCCGGCGGTGGAGGCGGGGCGCGCGCAGTACGCGTGCGCATTGCGCGTGTTCCTCGGACGCCTCCACGGTTTCCCTGGCGACGGGGGCGGGGCGCCACGCCCAGCGCCAGCGTGGACTGGGGACGCGCTCCGCAGGCCGGCGCTTCGCGGCGGCTTGAGACCCCCGGGCTGCTCTCGCTGGTGACCGGGGAGGCTGCGGTGGAGGTCTCCGGAGGGGAGGAGGCCCCGGCCCGAGCCCTGGGCGCCGCGTTCGTGAGGCTGCGGCGGAAAGGAAGCGCAGGAGGCGTGGAGTCCGGGTCATTAGCGGACCAAAACAAAGGGGCCGGGAGGCCGGCGCGGGCCGCTGGGCCGCTGGGGCGCCGGCGCGCGGGCGTTCGCGGCGACCCCGTGGGCGGGGGGCGCAGCGTCACCTTGGGCACATTTAAGCACCGTGTCAGTCGTCGGGACCGGAGATGTGAAGGCTGACCTGCCGTTGAACGCGAGCCGCCAAGACCCCAGGTGAGTGTGTGCAGTGCTTGTCTCTTCCTTCCGCAGTGTTTCCTCGCGGTGCCCTCTCAGATCCCAGAGGACACAGGCAGGGGCCGCCCGAGAGAACTACTGAGCTCCTAAGAAAAAATTAAATGCTGTGGCTTGTGTGTTCTTAACCAAGCTCGTCCTCACTCTGTGTCTGAACTCGTGCCTGCTGTCCCCCAGGCCTCATTTCCCCCATGGTTCCCAAGCCCAGAAGCAACTGTACTTTTGGACATTTCTTACTGTACCACGAAGGCTACAAAAGCGCTGTCACCTACATGCGACCTTTACTTTGTGCAGCAGTTATTAACCGCCACACTTTATGGATGACCAAAAAAAAAAAAAAAAAAAAAAAAAAAACAGCTTAGGACAGCCTCCATGTCCACGGCCAGCACATGTTGACAAAAGTTTGTACTTGTCCCCTGTCCCCGTAATAGTAAACCATTTATCAAACATTTCTTAAACTGTTCACTTGTTACTGAAAAGTAGTTTGTGCACATGGTTGTTCTTGAGAGAAACCTTAAAACCTACATAAGTACTTGATTGCCTGTTGTGCCTCTCCAAAAGGGAGTCCTGTATTATTAAACCAACAGCCCAATATTTAACATGCCAGCTGGGGCTAGCTATTTAAGTTATCTTTAAGGGTAACAGGTAAAATGGGTATTAGGGAGTGTGTCTGGTATTAATCAGCAAGATCTCAGTAATAATGTGACATGTGCATTAATGACTGAAGTAAGAAAGGCATCCCGAGGGCACCTGGAGGAAGAGGGTTGTGGGCATAGGACAGGCAGGTGCAAAGGCCTTGAATTGGGAGGCACAGGAAGAAAACGAGTGTAACTGGAAAAGAGAGCAAGGTGGAGAGAAGACAGTAAGGTGTTAAGGTGTGCACCTGTTTTCTCAGATACAGCCGGAAGCATAAATAAAAGGATTAATGTCCAAGCTGGGTAGATAAAAAGCAAGATCTTATCTTAAAAATAACTAAAGCAGCACCTGGGACTGGTGAAAAGGTGAAGACGACTTTCCTCAATTTAAACAAGTTTCTGTTGTGCTTGGCATTGTATAAGAAGTCGAACAAACTAATTGTGACTATTTTTGTGATAGATTTGGATAATATTACCTCCTTGGTCTCCCTCAGCAGCATATTCTGGGCAGGAGAAGACATATAATGCATGCTCTAGTGGCCTTTCATTACATACATCTGATTGCAGCTTCCTGCCACAAATTGGAGAGACTGGAATTAGATATAATCACTGTAAAGATCAAATTAATTATAAAGATGATGGCATCGTGACAGTTCCCCCTATTCAAGGAGAAGCTCAAATTTCAGGGTGGTAGAGGCAAATCTAGCTAAGCAAAGAGTGGATCACTCCAGCTAAGATTAAAACTACCCCAATCCAAAAAACTATCTGAAAATAATTTTAGATGTTCTGCAAAATAATTTGTTGCACTCCCTTATAACACTGGCAATAAAAGGAGGCACCCACTGAAGGGCTGTGTGCCAAGCAGCGAGAAATAATGTGTTGGTTAGTGACCCATGTATCAGGGGAGCCAGGATTCCAGCCCTACTCAAAGGTCTTAGAAATTCGACTAGAATCATGCAAATTATAGGCTTCGTGGGAGGCCTGCTACTGCCACCATGTGGCGTCCGCTGGGACTCCTCCCAGGACTGAAGTTTCTGCCAGCAGGCTGTTGGTCTCTCACTAAAAGAGTCCCCTTCGCTTGCCACATAAGACGGCGCTGGACACACAACGGACGTAAAACTCACTTTTTGATTTTACTCCGAATAACACTGGGGAACGGAGAGTCAAAGACAGTGAGTGGCGGCCTATGCGGTCAGGAGGCTGAGTGGCCGAGGAATCCCGGGGCGGGGGTGGGTGGGGAGGCACAGCGCGCCTGCAGCGAGGATGCCAAGCTCCTCTCTGGAGACCCTGTCCAAGTGGCGTACGAACATCAGCCTACTCTGTGCCTTCAACCGCGGAGGAGGGGAACCCAAGTCTTCCTAACAGTGCAATGGAATACCAGCCAGGGACCGGGAGGTAGGCCGTGGTCCAGAGCCGGGCAGTGAGCGGGCGCGTGCCCAGGCCTGAGGTTGAAAGCCGAGGAGAAGGGGATCACTGCATCTTGAGAAAGCCCCGGGGGGGGGGCGAAGGGGGGTAGGGAAGGGGCGGCCCCCACCCCCCCACCCCGCCCGGGCGCGCGCCCCCTCCAGCCCCGCGCCCCGCCGCCTCCCCACCGCCACGCTGGCCTCCCCCCGCCGCGGGAAGGGCGACATGAGGACCAAGCAGGTGAACCTGCTCATCGCGCTGGCCGCCTTCATGCTCTTCGGCTTCTCCTGCTTCTGCATCTCCAGGATGACGCAGACCAGTGAGTAGGCGGGGTTGGGCCGGGGGTCCAGCCGGGGTCCAGCCAGCCGGGGTCCACCTGGGATCCAGCCGGGGTCCAGCCAGCCGGGGTCCACCCGGGATCCAGCCGGGGTCCAGCCAGCCGGGGTCCACCCGGGATCCAGCCGGGGCCCAGCCAGCCGGGGTCCACCCGGGATCCAGCCGGGGCCCAGCCAGCCGGGGCCCAGCCAGCCGGGGTCCACCTGGGATCCAGCCGGGGCCCAGCCAGCCGGGGCCCAGCCAGCCGGGATCCAGCCGGGGATCCAGTTGGGGTCCAGCCGGGGTCCAGATCCAGCGGGGATCCAGCCGGGGCCCAGCCGGGGCTGCGGGCCGAATGGCCGGTGGGCCTGCGGCCGCGGGCCAGCCTCGAGTGGGCCCTCTGGGGGCTCCGGCACCCCGGGGCACCGCCGGCGGTTAGGGAGGCCGGTGCCCCTGCGCGTGCCAACCGACGACGCGCGGCCTGGTCTGGGGCCATCCTGAGCCCACCTTCCTCCCGCCTGTCGGTCCTTCCTCCCCAGCCTTCCCAGAAAGGTGACTTCCAGAGCCGGCCAGCAGGCGCCCCCCCCCCTCCCGGCCCCCTTCTCCCGGCCCCTGTCAAACGCTCCAAAGTGAAGTGGAAAATCACCCCAACCTGAGCTCAGAGAAAGCTGGTGCAACTGTGATAACACGGGAAAGCAAACTCCAAAATCTAGCACACACATTGAATGCAGAAGACATGTCATTAGCAAATAAGGAAATGCTACCATTTCCTGTCTTTGTCTTGTACCTCCAAAATCTAAATTCCAAGAAACTAGGAGTACATGCTCTAGCTACTGAGCCTCACTGTCGTTCTCACCTCCCACATAAGGAAACAGGGCTTCTGGTGTGGATGTAGTTTTAGGAATTCACACAATCTTTTCTGAAGCACCTGAATATTATACATCTTAATAATTCAAATTGCCAGTCAGGGGAGTAAGGCCAGCTTTTGTTCTCATTTACCTGGATATCCGGGTTGATAACTATTTTAAATACCATCCCTATCAACAAATATACCCACTCCCAAGTGAACTCTTGAATATGTTTATCAGGAGAATGTGTCCTCTTCCTCCTCCACCTTTCTCCATACTGGAATTTTGAACTCAGGGCCTCCATTTACTGTTGTTAAGTCACATCTCTAGCCCTGAAGTGCTAGTTAGTTTTGCCATTGAGCCTTGCATGGGTGGGACTTTAATCCACTTCTTTCAATCATCTTTACCCCTCTGTACTTGTGGCAGTTTGGAGCTAATTTCATTTTAACCATTATAATGAGCTGTTTGTTTAAATTCAGGCTCTTTCCCACAACCCTTACAGCCTGATGCTTGGTGAGTTACTCCAGCACCTGGCTTTATCCACTCTTCTTCCTGTGACATGACTCAGGGAAGGGCAAAGGGACTGGCACCATCTGCCTGTTCTTCTCAGCTGCACCTCCAGTCCTTCTCAGATCATCGTCTCTTGGAGTGCATTGAATGTTAGGCACAAGGCCCTGAGTTCAGACCAGTACTGCACCAGGATGCTCGGCTGACGCAAGGTGTCCAGTGATGATTTATCTCAAACCTTAGCTGGATGGTTTGAAATCAAGTTATCCTCAATCATGCATGCAATATAACTTATATATTTAGCTGATCACACAACAGTGCGTAAGAAGCAGAGCTGACAAATGAGAGGGTGTGGGGAAGAAAGCTGTCCTATTGTGCAATGTATATCCAATGAAACCGGGAACGTCGAGGGCCAGGAAGGATCAACGTGCAGTGTACTGCCAAGCAGGCATTTAGACTGATTACCTTGTACAACTACTTAAAGATAGATAGTTTTTTTTTAAAAAAGATCTAAGATTAGAAATGATGCCTTTTAACCTTTCTGTGAGTCTGTTTCTGTAAATATTGCCTCCTCTAGAGGCAGCTCTTTCTCAGCATACTCTACCTAAATTGATCTTCAGGGACCAACCTGCACGGTGGAAATGTAGTCGGGTTGCGTCACCCATGACCTATCACTGCAAACACCTGCATGGTGCTGCAAAGAGAACATTGCCCGGGAAACCTGGTCACAGAGGGCTTTCCTACAGAGGCCACACTGCACCCACAGTTAGCAGCCTGAGTTTCCACTATGTGAACAGGCCAGGGTGCTCCGGCTCTGTCCAGTCCTTTTGGGTAAACACGCTTCTGCTTAGGAACTGAAATGGGCTCTAGCGCTTGGCGAGTCCCAACACGTCACTTATCCAGCACCTGCTTGTGGAAGAGCCAGAGACGGCCCGGTGCCAGTGCAAGCATGGAGGATTCCATAGCTACCAAGTACAGGTCTTGCTTTCCTCCAGTTTACATCGTAGAGAACTCTGAGACAGACATTCGTGTAAGGGAAATCCTTGAGGGTTCAGAAGCAAGGAGCTAAACTTTATTCTTTTTTGCCACAGAAGTAGTCAATAATCAGTAATAATAAAAAAAGAAAAAGAAGATAAAGATGAGCCACTAACAATGATTGGCAGATTGTGCTTGTGTGGGGTCTTCAACTCAGGGCCTTCCATTCATTTGGCTTTTTCACTCAAGGCTTCTGCCATAGACTTTTTCACCTCATGAATTGGAAGGAAGAGGCCCATAAACTTTCCTGCCTGGGTTGGCTTCAAACCACAATCAGACTTCAGCCTTCTGAATAGCCGGACTGGTGAGAGTCACCTGCACCCACTCGGGATTTTGTGAGGACAGCTTCTTTTCAACCCATTTTGCTAAGGTTTGAGATAAACCATCGCCGGAAGCTTGAGCATCCTGATCCAGTACAGTTCACAACTCAGGGCCTTGTGCCCACATCCAGTGCACATCCAGATAGGATATCTGAGGAGGGGTGGAAATTTTAGAAAACATCCAAGTGCCGATTTACTAAGGCAAAAAGAAAAAGATAACCACACTTCCCATGTGTTACTATTTTTAATATTTAGTTCTTTCTAATCTATCTGTATACCATGTATGTATTTATATGTACATATACCATACACCACATAGTTTCATATGTGCAATCCTCATATATAGTACTATAAATACTAATGCTGAAGCATGTTATATTTTTATTACAGAAAAGCATGTGATACAAACGTGAATAAGTATGCATATATATATATTTTTTTTCTTCCCTACAGACAGTCAACTCATTAATTGTAGGAACCATGTTTTGGAGTTTAAGGAAAGTCTAATGCGTTTAAAAAACTCAAGTGAACATAATCGCAAAGATCTGATGAAAGCCCTGAGCCAGCTGAAGCGTGGAGTCACGCAGGGAGAAGGCTCCTCTCGAACCACAGGTGTGCTGGCTTCATGTGTGTGTGGTCATTCAGTCATTCGTTTCCTTTATGCTTTGTTTCTGACCACAGAGATTTAATGACTTCTCCTTTTAAGGCATTCCCCTTCAGTGAAGGTAAGCTGACCAGTGCCTCTTCTATTACGAAACATGCAGAAACGAGGTAACAGGAGCAGACACCACCCCTTCACTTGTGCATTTGTGCCTTCACAGGGTCCCCTGTGTTTTTCTGAGCTGCATCCCCTCCCCACAAGCCGTCTGCCAAACACCCAGAGACCAAGCTTCACCCAACCCTTCTTCTCCTGCCACCACACCTCTAAGCTAATCTAATCCCCTTAGCCATCTTGTAGCTTTCCCAGTGTACCCCTATCCAGCATTCTCATCTCTACGCTGCAGGCCACCTTCAGCTCTCATCAGAATGACTCCTTACACACCCCGGTCTTTTCCTCTGGGCTCTGCAGTTTTGCTTTCACTTAATTCACTTCAGCCCATCTTGAATATAAGCTTTCAATGGCTCCACATTTCAGGATTAAAAAAAATGCCTACTTTATTATCAAATCTTTCCCCCAACTTTGAACTCGTAGGAGCCATTGACCAGTTAGTCCCCTCTCCTTGTAAACTTGCTCCCTCCCCCACCAGGGTTCCGAACAAATGCAGTCATGAATGCAGTGCACACTCCTTGGAGACCGGTGCCTTGTTTACCGCTGAGTAGCTTCCCATCATGTGGCGGTACCAGGCATACAAGTTTATTGTTTCAGCCATTGAGGGACAGCTGGGTTGTTTGGAGTTTTTGTCAATGACAAGTTAATTTTTCTGTGGCATTCATGTGTATGTTTTTAGTATGAATAGTTTCAAACTATTTCAAAATATTTTTGGCTCATTTTCTTTCTGGCATTCTTCAGAGCACATATTTTAATGTTGGATGGAGTCTATCAACTTTCCTTTTATATGTTTTAATGTCTTGTTGTATATGTGACTATAGCTCAGGATTATGAAGACTTTGTTTTCAAGCTTTCATAGTCCTGCATCTTACAGTAGGGCTATGATTTTTTAGGCCCTGATTATTTTTGTTCCTTTATTTAAAAAAAAAAAGATTCCCCCAGATAGGCAAAAATGTACTTTTGCCTTCTCTGGTCTGAGCCAGTAGTGCATGGAGTGATTTCCAGGTAACACTACACGGTTCTGTATTATGTACTGAAAGTTTAAAGTGGGTGGTGTGAGCCCTGTGAGTTGATTTTTTGAAGGTAAGGAATGGCACAGATAGAGTTTACACAGAAGGTGCTGTACAGCAGCACTGTGAAGATAGAAGACGTCCTAATTGGTACTGCTCAGAGCAGCAGATGAAACAGCAGTGGCCTATCCTGCCGGACTTCCTCCCTCAGCCATGGCCTGTCCTCTGGGCTTCTGGCATGGACCACAGTGCTAAGCATAAATTGAACATGGCTTTCATTGCTGCGACATACATTAGTAGTTGCTAATCAGTCATCTTTGAGCTATATTTTGTAGGTCTAGAATCATGACAGTTCACATTTCCCATTACAGGTGTGGAAACCCCTTCAGACAGCCAATGTGTGCTAATAGGAGAGTACATTTCCCTTGAATAGCATCCTAATCTGTATCTAATTTGTTAAACTTCACTTTAAAAATTGTATCAGAGAGAAACTATCCCAGTCTTTCAGCTGAGGAGGAAGGAGACACATTGGGTGAGAATGTCACCACCATAGCTGATAGATTTGAAGACATGAAGTTCTTTCTCCCTCATCTCCGGAAATTTGGAAGACTGTACCCTAATGTCATCATTGGCAAAGGGAAAAAAGGAGGTAAGAATATTTCAAGTTTGGAAATCAAGTACAAGTATGTCTTTGGGGATATACTTTTATGTTGGAAAGTATCAGCTATTATTATCATACTCAGATAAGTGGACCACCAGCCTGTCTCCCATTGAATTACCAGAAATCAGAATATTGTCTGTAAGATAATAGCGTCCTCCTTTTTTAGTGAAGAACTCAAATTCAGTTTTATTCCAGTTGCTCTGAAAATAAGTCAAATATATACAAAGCATCTTCAAAGTGTGTGACAAATCCCTTCTCCTTGGGCTTGGAAAGAATTGTTCATCTTTTTTTTTTTTTTTTGTTAGTCCTGTGGCTTGAACTTAGGGCCTGAGCACTCCCCAAGATTGAGCCCTATATGTTCTTTTATTTCAAATAATCCCAGTACAGTGGGGCACAGTTCCATGTCTGTATCACCTGAGAAAGGTAAGCCTTAGAGAGACCAAGTCAAGGGACCTTTTGATCTCACACTTGAGGAGCCTCTGAGACACAACAGAAAAAGCACGTGGAAATGGTACGATTCTAGACAGCAAGAATAACAGTAGCCTTGAATAAGCTGATAGCTGCAGAGGCCCCAGAAGTGGAGGGAGAGAAAGGCAGGTGGGAGGTGATGGTGTTGGGGAGTTATCAGAGCTGTGATCTCTGGGTTCTCTGGGTATGTGCACCCATATCTTTCCCCTGAGGCCCTGTTGGTGACTTTTCTCAATCAGCAAAGACAACTGAAAGTCCAAGATCAATCCTGTGTAAGAATGTGGGTCTCCATCTGAAAAATAACTAACGGACATAGCTAAAGTGCTAGAACACCTGCTTTGCACAACACAAGGCCCTTCTTTCAAGCCCCAGGCCTGCCCCTGAGCAGGGGATCCGGGTTAGCGGGTGGCATCACCCATGCCTGCACCCCTCTCTCCCGCGCCACAGCTTCCTTTGCCCTGGGCATCCCCACGGTCAGCCGCGGAAACCATAGCTACCTGACCAGCACGCTGAACTACGTGATCTCCAGGATGACCAGCGAGGAGGCGGCCGAGGCTGTGGTCATTGTCGCCGTCCCAGAGGTAGGTATCCAGACTCCGCTCCCCCTCCTCTTCCCCCTCCTGTCTCCCCCACCCTATCCCCGGTCCTGAAGATGTTTTCTGAAAGGATGCTTCTTTGAAGTAGTTCATTCTCAGGTAACACTTTTTGGAGCAGAACACTTTCCCACAGGTAAGATTTTTGTTTAGTAGTTTTAAATATAATTGATACAAAGCAATATTTCATGCCATAGTAAGGTAACAGGTGTTCTACATTTAATGTCTGTATTTTAAATGCACATTTTAAATGCTCTCAAAGAAAGTGAAAATGATAAAAAGGTTAAGATGTAATGTCCCATACCTAAATATGTTGCAAAAATGTTTTAACAAAACTAGGAGACTTGCTCAGTTTCAACTTTTTTTCTCCTTTTTAGAATAATGAAGATTATTTAAATTCTGTTGTGAAAATGATTAAGAAAAAGTAAGTACCAAATGGTAAATTAAAAACCAGCCATCTGGGCCCGGAGTTTGGCCTAGTAGTAGAGTGCTTGCCTAGCATGCATGAAGACCTGGGTTCGATTCTTCAGTACCACATACAGAGAAAAAAGCTGGAAGTGGTGCTGTGACTCAAATGGTAGAGCTCTAGCCTTGAGAAAAGTCCAGGACAGTGCTCAGGCCCTGAGTTCAAGCCAGGACTGGCAAAAAAAACACCCCTCAAAACTAGCCATTCTTTCATTTCTCTCCTGCTTTCTAAAAACTAATTATGCTACAATTCATGACTGATCTCTTAATGAATATAGAGATGGAGAAGGAACATGTGTATCTTTCCAATCTCAATCCATCCCTTAGCAAACTTAAAAACCTGTCCATAAACTCTGGCAGGCATTATCACACAAGGCTAGAATCTTTCTTTTCATCAGTTATGGGAAGAAAAAATTGTCAATTAACATTTGTATCTTGAGGACCATGTTGGATGACTGCATGCCTGTAATTGATGATATTTTCATTTGCCTCTTCTGTTTTCAATTGCTGTACAATTCATATGGCTTAGATTTCCATTATTTCACATGCAATTGGGGCATATTTTGAACATTTCTTACCCTGAAAGGTGCATAATCACTTGAGTTTTTAAAAAACAAACTTTTTAATCCTTTTCATTGGCAGGTATTAATTTATACAAATTCAGAGGTTTTATCATGACATTTCCCCAATGCATACTAACATTCTTTGATCATATTCACCCTCAATTGCTATTTCTTTTCCTGCCTGTCTCTCCTCCTTCCTCTCCCTTTCCTCCTCCCTGTTGTCTCCCTTGTCCTTCCATGACCTTATTGTCTTTGTTGCCCCTTCGCCCAGCTTCCACAAATGAGAAGAAATGTGATATTTGTCTCTGTGGGACTTACTAAAAATGGTTATCTCTTGTTCCACCCATTTTCCAGAAAATAACAGAATTCTAATTCTTCTTAATGGGTGAAAACCCCATTTGTGTGTGTGTGTGTGTGTGTGTGTGTGTGTGTGTGTGTGTGTGTGTGTGTGTAGGCACATGTGATATTTTCTTTATATAGTCATCTCTTTAGGGGCAGCTAGACTGATTCTGTAATCTGGCTGTTGTGAATGGTACTATAAGAAATACAGATCTACAGGGGTCTCATCCTCTGCTGACCCCCCATCTTTGGAGTATGTATCAGAAGTTGTAAAGTCAATCAGAACAATACAATAAGAAGAGCGATTAGAGGAAGAGAAAGGAAGAAGACTAAGAAATGAAATGGAGGAAGGAAGGAAAGATAGGAAGCAATACTAGCAATCAAGGAGGGAAGTGTCATAATTCTTTTATACCTTTGAACATTGATCAGAATATCATTTTCTGTGAACTACAAATGTGTAGAAAAATACCGTGAAGCTCATTTATCACACTGCACATAGGGTTTCAAATTTTGTACATTGTTAAAGCCATTCATATGAATGTTTGTCCTGATTTAAAAAATTTTGTGCAGCAAAAAAATTAAACATTTTCTTGAGGATTTTGGATCATCATAATGCCTACATTTACACACTATTTAAAATCACAACATCTGTCTTTAAAGACCGATCAGGTGTAACATTCTACCTGGCCTCTCATTCTTGCCCTCGATGGTATGATATTTCTGTTATTTCTGGGGATATGACTGTGTTAGATTGCTTGCCTTGCACATACAAGGCCCCTGGGTTCAGTTTCCAGCCTTGAAAAAACAATTACAATACAACTTTTGTGAGAACTGTTATGTATATTTTAGTGGTCCCCATATTGATATACTGATATTAACTTAAAAAAAATAAACTCGCTCAAGATACATGATCCTTCCATGGGCTAACCCCAGCCTGTCATGTTTCAGAAGTCACATTCTTGTTTTTCTTAAGAGGAAATTAATTTTAGAGTGTGTAGTTTAATTTTTGATGTGCCTGTCTTTATAAAAATCAACCCTTTGGTATCATGTATCAGCGTGTGAACTAATTCAAAGCAAACGTTAGGTACTTGGCATTTTACTGCATTGAATGTTGACTCATCTGCCTCCATTGGCCCGTGTTTTCAGATTCAGTTGGCACGTGCAGATGGGGAACATAGAGCTCATTACAATACCCACCTTCTTTTATCCAAACCTGATGGTGACTGGGGACACCCAGCTGAAAAGGTAGGCCAGGCAGGGGACTTAGCAAAAGAGCAGCTGGCCTGCTGTACAGGATACTTCCTCAGGCACCACAGGGCTAGGGCGTGCAGACATGGCTCAGTGGGTAGAACGCCAATCAGTGAGCCATAGCTAGAGAAAGGGAGAGTGGACAAGAGAGGAGAGGAGCAAGGAGGGGAGGACAGGGAGGAGGGGAGGCGGGGGAGGGAGGGATCGAGGATGAGAATGCAGAGCCAGGTGGGCTGGCTGCAGAACCGCCACTGTGTGTGACCCATGGCCAGTGACAGCATGAGATCAGTCCCAGTAGGGTATTTACGCCATGAAAATGGGCAAAGCCACCTTCCCTCCCCAGTTAAGGGACAAACACTTGCTGGCCCGCTGCAGGTTATCTTTGCTCTGGTATGTAGACAGTGACAATTCAGTCTTAGTTTAGCAACAGGAGACAAATATGAACACACTCAACTTTATTGGTAGATTGATTTGTGCCAGTTCTGGAGCTTGAACTCAGGGCCTGCATGCTGTCCCTTAGCTTATTGGCTCAAGGTTGACACTCTACTACATGAGCCACAGCTCTACTTCTGGCTTTTGGGAGATTCATTGGAAATAAGGATCTTATGGATGTTCCTGCTTGGGCAGGCTTCAAACTGTAGTCCTCAGATCTCGTCCTCCCAAGTAGCTAGGATTACAGGTGGGAGCCACCAGAGCTAAACCTCAACTTGAATGTACATAGAGGTACATAGAGGTAACTATAAAAAGTTTCTCTTTAAAGTGACCAATTTTATTGTTTGTCTTTAGGTCCTACATGAAACAAGCCTTGGAGTTTTGTGTTTTGATGCTGTATGCCCAGCCCAAAGCCATGTATTACCTGCAGGTGAAAATTTGCCATATGTGTTATTTTCAGTGAAATCTAGTATTCCTTTCTCCCACTCCTGTAACCCCTTCCTTCCTCCTTGTAGTTGGTCCCCTGCCTTACTTTGTACCTCATTAATAGCAAATGCTCATTGTATGATAGTACCAAAGGGAAGCTTAAAATTGACTGTACCATCATCTTTCATGGGGTTCACTGTAAAGAGAAAAATTACAGCGGCCTTATGCACACCGAAAAGAAAGTCCAAGGCGTGGAAAGGTAGAAATATCACTGCATACGCTTTTCTACCCACCATTTACTAGACCAAGTCTGGTCTGTGACAGGGCGTCACTGTAGGGCCTCGGCTGAACTCGTGATCCTCCTGTGTGAGCCTCGTCGTGCTGGGATTACCAGCCTGCACCAGCGTATTTGTCTGTGCCTGGCACGGACCCCATATTGTGTGACACATTGACTTTTTTTTTGGTCATAGGGTTTGAACTCTGGGCTTGGGCACTGTCCCTGAGCTCTTCAGCTCGAGGCTGTTTCACATATTATGAGTAACGCAGTTCCACGGTGCCTTACTATATCTGTAAAGATAAATCAGCCAGGCATAATTTTTACATCTAAGTACTGGTGCTGTGGTGGGTGATATCAGGTAGTTATCTGATTTATCTGACTGCAGAGGCAGGGTGTATCTCTGAAAAGAGATTTTGGAAAAGCACTGGTAAGAGTTACAGAAAGGCAGAAGAAGCCTTTGTTCTTATTGGGCTAAAGATCCCTTTCTGCTCCTGGATGGAGGCAAGGTAAGGGACACATGAGATCCAGCCCTGTTCTCTCTCTGTTTGTCCTTGGCCATCTCCCTGAGCACTTCCATCCCCTCCCCCCCCCACAGGCGCATGCACACACACTCATTTAGGAGTCTCCTTCCTCTACTGATGACACAAAACACACATTACACTAAAAACAAGAGGTGCTTGTTTCCTCCTCGGGCCCCCCCCCCCGGCAGTCAGGTGCGGGCCTCACATCGCAGTGGGGGCCCCCATGTGTGATGGACCCTCAACTCCCAGCCATGAACCCCTTGGTCAGCAACAATGGCTGCCGTGTGCCCCAGCATCTCAGGCAGGAAATGAAGTTCGGTTCTGCCACGTAGTGGACTTTGAGGCTCTGCCCCAGATTCCTTTTTTATGGAACACTGACCTCCTAACCCCAGAGTGAGTGCACTCACCAGTGGAGTCCAGGAATGTGGCCGGCCAGCCCCCACCCGTGGACGTCCATCCGTGAGACCCGGTTGTGACACCAGCCCCCTGGGGGAGGGAGGAAGGTGTGGTGTGGATCTGGGACTTCCAGACTCCAGAGCCACAGGAAATGAAGGGTCACTGTTAGAAGCTGGTCTGTAGGGTTTTGTTACAATAACTCAGATGGACTGGAACTGGGCTAGTGTGGAGATGGAAACTCAGCCAGACAGAGGACTGGACTTGGAGGGGAGGATTTAGCAAACACATACTCTGCTCTAGTTAGTCTCAGCGCCAGAAAATGAAATTTGTCTGAACTGCAAAAGTCCTCAGGGAATTACACTAAAAATAATTTCCTCATTATAATCTTCTTTCTATGTGTCCTATTTTAAGTATTTTCTACTTTCAAGCTAACAATTGACTCAACAAGTGTCAAAGGACTAATTCCTTTTTTTGTGGTTTCTTTGGATTTTTTTTTCCAGCTAGAAGATGATATCATAGCAAAAAGGATGTTCTTTAAAGAAATGGCAAATTATGTGCATAATACTGCTCCAAATAATTGGTTTTTGATTGAGTTTACAGATGTTGGATTTATAGGTAAGCAGTAGACCTACCTGTGTTGCTAGGATCAAGCTTTTTAGCACATAACCACAGTTTATAATAACAGTTGCTTATTAGTTGCCAAAAAGAGAGAAGAAAAAGAAGGAGGAGGAGGAGGAGGAGAAAGGAATGAAATCTTATATTTCCATGACTGAATGCCATGATTGATCTGACTGACCGAGCAGGGACAGCTGAACTCCACCGAGTCTGAGCAGGAGAAGGGTGGCATGCTCCTGCATGGCTCTCACATGAGAGGTGGCATGTGAAGTTAGAAATGGCTTCCTGGATGCTGTGGTTAACTTCAGCTTGCTTACACCCTTTCTTTTCCATAATACTTAAGCAGATGATGAGGCTTTACTTGATCATATTCCAATATCAATAATTCTGTAAAATTTATTTCTGAAAAATTGGATATAATTATAAGTCATTTCTGGTCATCTTCATGCTGCTGATGGAAGGGAGAACTGTTTATAAGCCACTTGCATCTCATTTGCTTTTCTCCACAGGAAAACTATTTCGATCTGAGGACCTGCCTAGCTTTGTGCATTTTTTCTTAATGTTTTACCAAGTTAAACCCATAGATTTGCTCCTGGAAGATATTTTTGTGGTAAAACTATGTGAAACAAAAGAATCTTATGTGAGTATTTCATTATTTAATACATATGAAATATTTAGAGAACATTCTATCTTCCTACCTTCCTTACCTGCATTTTCTTAGCAAACAATCTGATGAGAACATCAAATTTCTTTAACTAAGATTTCCCTATATTGCATGATGTGATGAGAGGACAAATATGTGGAGAATTGATAACCAGAATAAAAAATAAGGAGTAACAAAAAATAATAGAATTCTAAGCCTACCATACTTAACATTAAATATAAATGGTCAAAAATATACTCAATTAATATGTGAATGAGTTTACTAAAATATAAGTATTGCTATTTATGCTTGGTTTAAATATAAGGTATAGATGAAAATAAATAAATGGGAAAAGTACAGACCATAAAAACAATAGTCAAGGAAATTTGTGGGCATTCATATAATAAAAATGGCCTTTAGATATACAAAACAATATAGGGATTTCAATATTTACTTAGGCTTTAAAGGCTAACCAGGGCACCCTAGAACCAATTCTAGTACATAAATACCACGAAAATGGAATTGACCATCAAAAATCACAAAGTGTCCACACCTATTGAAGTTGAAATAGGAAACCTGAATAACCTATGTGGTGCAAAGTCTAGAGAAAGACACTCTGCTAACAATGTCACCTCAGATGTACTTTTGTTTTAGTTTGATCTTATGTTGCTGGTGACTGAACCCAGTGCCTTGCACAGCCTGGACAGTGTGCTACGACTGAGCTACATGTCAGCCACAGATGTTTGCTTTTAATAAGATGGTGCTTCTGGACCGGGAGTTTGGCCTAGTGGTTAAAGTGCTTGCCTAGCATGCATGAAGACCTGGGTTCGATTCCTCGGTACCACATACATAGAAAAAAAGCTGGAAGTGGTGCTGAGGCTCAAGTGGTAGAGCTCTAGCCTTGAGAAAGTCCAAGGACAGTGCTCAGGCCCTGAGCTCAAGCCCAGGACTGGCAAAAAAAAAAAAAAAAAAAAAAAGAATGGTGCTTCGCCAGGCGCCAGCAGCTCATTCCTGTAATCTTAGCTACTCAGGAGGCTGAGCTCTGAGGATCTCGGTTCAAAGCCAGCCCAAGCAGCAAAGTCCATGAGACTATTATCTCCAGTTAACCTCTAGAAAATCAGAAGAGGCGCTGTGGCTCAAGGGGTAGAGCACTAGCCTTGAGTTGAAGAACTCAGGGTCAAAGCCCAGGCCCAGAGTTCAAGCCCCGTGACCAAAAAAAAAAGATTGGTGCTACAGGTCATTTAAAAATTTTATATTTTATCGATATCACAGTTCTTCCCTATTAATTATAGCTTCTTTCTTTAATCTTATGTTTATTGTTGATAATTATATGCTTATTGTTGAAGAAATTTCTGACATAATACAGGAAGAAAAGGGTAGAAATAATGTCACCTGGTAGAGAAAACATGTAGGCTTTTTTCCTGTTTATTTGTAAGTTGTTAGAAGAAAGAAAAATTAGCTGGTAGAAAAGTAGCTTGTTTTTCTAAGGCAGGAATCATGAAAATACAGGTTTAGAACAACGCCTTCTCTTACCCTTTCTCTTACTTCTCTTACTATTTCTCTGCTAGGAAGAAAAAGTTAATAAATTTTGGTTCAATTGAAAAAAAATAGATGAATGTAGTTCCCTAGCAAAAAGCCTATATAGTAAAAGAAATCTCCTAAGCTTTTTACAGAAGATTGTTGTTTGTCCTCTTTACCAGGAAGACTGTAAGCAACGACAGCATGAAATTCGCATTCAGTACAAGCCCTCTCTCTTCCAGCATGTGGGGATACATTCTTCATTCCCGGGAAGAAATCAGTTTCTCAAAGTAAGACATGAAAACAGAACTTCAGTGCCCCATCATGTCTCCGAAACATGTAAGCTCTTGGTTAGAAACGGAGTGAGGATGTGATGCTTTAGAATTCCTGACCACTCATCCATAGCAGAACTCTGTTGGCAGAGGATTTGCACAATTTGTGTCATTTCACACAATCAAAACAACTCTGTTGGCAGAGGATTTGCACAATTTGTGTCATCTCACACAATCAAAACAATCTGCCTTATAGGAATTCTTGTGCCTTACCATTTTCAATTGTGCAATTTAAACAGCAAGATTCCACAAGCATTTAGTGAATCGTAGTACTCAACTTACACTTCATCCCATCTACAGTAGAATCAGCAATAACTTAGTAATGAGTCAAGTGTGAATATACTGACATTATTTTTCAAAATTTTCTGACAGGATAACTTTTATTAGGAGTTTTGTGACTCGGCTTCTTTAAGAACTGGCATACTGGTTCTGTGAGAAAAAATGTCACGGCAAGAATTAAGACTCTTCACATTTTAAAGAATGGACAAGAGACTGCTGCATTGTTTTTAAAAAGTAAATCTTAATAATAAACTGGTAAGTATTAAAATCAGTATATCTGCACAATGATCAGATCTTCACTTCTTATAGTGCTTTAAATCATTGTGTTTTATATATGTTCAAGTTTTATTGGTATGTTTTCCTTAATATTTATTTCTAAGAAAAAGTTATTTAATATTTATTTCTAAGTACAACAAATTTTGTTCTCTAACCGATTAAATTATTTATTACACTTACTATAAAACCATAAATTTGTAAGGTACTTTTTCTGTACTATAATTTTATTAAGAAAAAAGCTCATACCTAATCATCTGGCTTATAGATTATTTTAGTTTTTGTTTTTATCGTATCACTTTATAACAATAAAACAAATTGTCTTTAAGTGATGTACCTTTTTATTTGTGAACTTTTTTGAAATTTGCCCCATTCTTCAGTTTCAAGAAACCTTGACCCCATCATGTTCTGTATTGCAATAAACAATTTTTGTGCTTTGGTGATGAACGAAAGCTTTTTGTAGTACTACAGTGGTACTTTTAGAGACATCAGATCCCATGTTGGAGGTGGGGAGGGGCTGGTGGGTGCTCGGTCTGTTCACTCTCATCTGCGTGGCTAAACTCCACTCCACAGGACAGCGCAGTGTGCATAGGCCAGAGACTGATGCGTGTTAGAAGCAGTGCTGCCACAGTCTGTACAGATCTGGCCCGGTAAGCTTTGAGTTTCAGCAGAGCCACTCCTGTAGCTCTGTGTGTGTGTCACACCCGTGGCCAGTGGGGCATGCCTGTTTGGAGGGGGTAAAAGAGTAGAGGGCACTCCAGCCTTCCCCCAGACGCCTTCGCTGGTCAGTGCTAGGCCCCCAGTGTGCAACGTGTCTGCCTTTTCCTAAGCATCATTATTTTACACTTTTCTCTTTTAGGCAGATACACACGTGGTGAGTTGATCTTAGAATTTGGGGCTGGAAGTCAAAAGAATGTTTTCTTTTTTTCCCCCCCTTTCATCCATTGCGAGCTCATTCCATTTATCCCACAGCAAATACAGCACTATTACTGTGTGAAATAAAAGGCACATGCTGTGTCATCCTGAGAGCAAAGTTCCTTCAGTCTATTCCACTGAGTCCCTGCCACATGTTATTATTCAACAGTCATCTGTATTTTTACTGTAAGTTACCTGAACTCATATTATATAGACATGCACATACATATGTACAAGGCCACACTCCTGGCCTTAATTCAAATATTTGCATCTAAAAAATGTTTAAAGGGTCGGAAGTGTGGCCTTGTGGTAGAGTGACTGCCTAGCATGCATGAAGCCCTGGGTTCAAGTCCTAGATACCACGTATACAGAAAAGGCCAAAAGTGGTGCTGTGGTTCAGATGGTGGAACACTAGCCACTAGCCTTGAGAAAGCCCAAAGACAGTGCCCAGGCCCTGAGTTCAAGCACCAGGACTGACAAAAAAAACTTTTTAGTTATTAGAAAAGTGATTACAGAGGAGTAACAGTTACATATCATGTGAAGAGCTCATTTCTTTTTGGACAGTGTCAGCCTTTGCGCTCTTTCTCTTTCTCTCTTTGACAGTAATGGTAATCTGAATATACAGATTCCCCACGTTAATACCATGCAGTGATGTTTTCGGCATTCAATAACAGCATATTACATGTCTCCTCCGTCATAGGGCTTGAACTCTGGGCCTGGGCCCTGTCCTTGAGCTCTTCAGCTCAGGGCTAGCACTTTACTACTTGGAGCCACAGCGTCACTTCCGATTTTCCGGTGGTCAGTTGGAGATGAGTCTCACAGACTTTAGTGCCCAGGCTGGCTTTGAACCAAGATCCTCAGATCTCAGCCTCCTGAGTAGCTAGAACTGCAGATGTGAGCCACTAGTGCCTGGCTAAAATGTATTTACTCTTTACTGAGTAGTTTCCTTACAACATTTTACTTTTAACTTCTTAATTTGTGAATTAAAATTAGATTTTAATTTTGTTGAAACCTTGTAAATCCTTGTATTTTTTAAATTTAAAAACAAAGAGGAAAGGGTGGCATCCCACCCCTCACCCACCCCAGCAAGGGTATGACCCCAGGGACCCCAGTGAGCTGATACCTCTCCTAGGCCCCACCCACTAGCCTCCCTACCACCCCGTATCTTCACTCAGCTGAGCACCAAGTCTAACAGGTGAGCGTTGGGTGGGGGATGAGGCACGTGCAGATATTGGATTCCTTTGTGCTCCCGCATGGGCCTTCTGCCCTGTGGAGGCAGGATGACAGTTTTTAACAAGAAATTTGATGTTAGCAGTCAATTGTAGAGGCTTATTTATGAGCTGTTTAGACATTTATTTTGCCATTACATTTCATTCTATAATCCCAGAGGACAAATACAACTTCAGCATATTGACAGTTTATCACTTGATGCCAGTAGGGACAGAAAGCTTAAACTAGCCAACTTTCACAGAAGTAAAGGTAAGAAATAATAATAAAAAAGAAACAATTGTATGTCTCTACATGGAAGACTACTTGAGAATAAAAAGACCATGGATACACAAGCACATGAATATATTTCAAATACTTATAAAGCCAGCCCCCCCCCCCAAATAGAACACGCTGCTATCTAGTTCCACCGTTATAAAATTCAGCACTGGTGATAGAAAACAGGGGTTGCTTGGAAATGGGTGACGGGGAACTCTTGAAGGTCATCTGCTACTTGTGTGGAGATATTAAGTCATGAGACTGCATTCCAAATATATTTCAATACACTGTAAAAAAGAAATAATGGGGTCCTGTTACAGGACAAGAGAGTTGGCTTATTCAGAACTGATCGCAGTTAGGGGGCAGGATACCTGGTTGAACAAAATAAGCTATGATTCCATATTAGAGAACGGGGAGATCCACAAAGGCCTGTGTCTGCGTGACCTAGCAGAAGAAGTGAGAAAAATCACACTAGCACCATCACAGAAGTGACCGATGCTTCCTAAATGCCAAGTGGAGGGAGACGCTGAGTGAAGACGGGGGGCCGCCTGGCTCCGGCCGCAGCCAAGTCCTCGAGACCCCGCCTCCCCTGACCACCCACCCGGGCCGGGACCCCACCTCCCCTGACCACCCACCCACGGGCCGGGACCCCGCCTCCCCTGACCACCCACCCGGGCCGGGACCCCACCTCCCCTGACCACCCACGGGCCGGGACCCCGCCTCCCCTGACCACCCACCCGGGCCGGGACCCCGCCTCCCCTGACCACCCACCCACGGGCCGGGACCCCGCCTCCCCTGACCACTCACGGGCCGGGACCCCACCTCCCCTGACCACCCACCCACGGGCGGGGACCCCGCCTCCCCTGACCACCCACCCACGGGCCGGGACCCCGCCTCCCCTGACCACCCACCCACGGGCCGGGACCCCGCCTCCCCTGACCACCCACCCGGGCCGGGACCCCACCTCCCCTGACCACCCACGGGCCGGGACCCCGCCTCCCCTGACCACCCACCCGGGCCGGGACCCCGCCTCCCCTGACCACCCACCCACGGGCGGGGACCCCGCCTCCCCTGACCACCCACCCACGGGCCGGGACCCCGCCTCCCCTGACCACTCACGGGCCGGGACCCCACCTCCCCTGACCACCCACCCACGGGCCGGGACCCCGCCTCCCCTGACCACCCACGGGCCGGGACCCCGCCTCCCCTGACCACTCACGGGCCGGGACCCCACCTCCCCTGACCACCCACCCACGGGCGGGGACCCCGCCTCCCCTGACCACCCACCCACGGGCCGGGACCCCGCCTCCCCTGACCACTCACGGGCCGGGACCCCACCTCCCCTGACCACCCACGGGCCGGGACCCCGCCTCCCCTGACCACCCACCCGGGCCGGGACCCCGCCTCCCCTGACCACCCACCCACGGGCGGGGACCCCGCCTCCCCTGACCACCCACCCACGGGCGGGGACCCCACCTCCCCTGACCACCCACCCACGGGCCGGGACCCCGCCTCCCCTGACCACCCACCCGGGCCGGGACCCCGCCTCCCCTGACCACCCACCCACGGGCGGGGACCCCGCCTCCCCTGACCACCCACCCACGGGCGGGGACCCCGCCTCCCCTGACCACCCACCCACGGGCCGGGACCCCGCCTCCCCTGACCACCCGCGGGCCGGGAGTGGAGCTGGGGCTCGCGGGGCGAGGGGCAGGGCTGCGGGGACGCTCGGGGACAGTGCCCCTCCCCCGCCACAGGCACCCACACCCGGGCTGTGTGCACAGGCTCCAGGTCAGGCAGATTCCTTACCGACGCCACGAGCCGCAGGAAGGAAAGCCGGCAGCGCTGGACGAGCGCGGGCGGGAGGAGAGCCCGCCGCCCGGCGTCTGCGGCACCTTCCCGCAGAAACCCAGAGCTCCGGCCTGGGGCGCCAGGCGACGCCACAGGGCGGGCTCGGGGAGGGGGCGCCAGACCTGGGCTTTCCGGGGCTGACTCCAGGCTGACGCCCCACGGCAGAAGCCTGCGGGGCGGGCGGGGCCGGGCGGGGCCGGCTCGGCCCCAGGCGGCTGAGGAAGCGACAGCAGGTGCACTGGGCTCTGCCCCGTCCCGGCCACGCCGGCCACGCCCCTCCAGCAGACGGAGCCCCGCCCACAATCAATGCCCCGCCCCGCCCCGCCCGACCACGCCCCGGCCACGCCCGGCCCGCGGGCGCTCGCGCAGGCGCAGTTGGCAGCCGCTGCTGGGCGGCGGCGGCGGGCGGGGTCGGGCCGGGGAGTCGCGGGGACCGGGTGGCCGCCAGTCCCTGCGCCTGAGCTGCCACCGCCGAGGACAGGCGCGCACGACACCTTCCCTCAGGCTTGGGGTGAGGACTCCAGGCTCTGCGGCCCCTGGGCGGGACGGGCGCCCGGGCTGCACCCCAGGGCCACCCGAAAGCCGAGCCGCGGGCCCGGCGCGGGCGGGCGAGGGTCGGGGTGGATGCGGAGCCGGGCCCGGGGGGCTCTGGGGGCGCCGGGCGGCCGGGGCGGGCTGCCGCCGGGCGCGGGGAGCCGGGTGCCGGGCCGGCCGGCCTCCGGGTGCCGCGGGGCCGCGTCCGTTACCCAGCGGTTGCCATTTCCGCGCCGTTCCACGCTCGAGCCGGGGCGCCGGGGCGTCGGGGCGTCGCGGCGCCCGCCCGGGGCCTCCCCTCCGCTCGGCCCGGGGACCCCGCCCGGGCGCGCGCGAGGCCCCCCGTGCGCGGCCTCAGGGTCTCCCGAAGCCGGTTCACTGCCAGCCGCGTCCTCCGCCGGCGCCGCGCAGCTTCCTCGGGGACTGAGAAGCGAATGTCACCAAAGCCGGAGACCTAGCTGTGAATCGGCTGTCTGTCCGTCCGCCCGTCCTTCCGTCCGTCTGTCTGTCCGTCCGTCCGTCGGTCCGTCCGTCCGTTCGTCTGTCGGTCCGTACTCCTGTCCGTCTGTCGGTCCGTCCGTCTGTCTGTCCGTCCGTCGGTCGGTCGGTCGGTCGGTCCGTCCGTCCGTCCGTCTGTCCGTCTGTCTGTCCGTCTGTCGGTCCGTACTCCTGTCCGTCCGTCCGTCCGTCTGTCCGTCTGTCGGTTGGTCCGTCCGTCCGTCCGTCTGTCTGTCTGTCTGTGTGGAGAACTCTCAGAATCCGAAGAGGGGTCGTTTCCATGGAACCTGTTGATTTCTGTATAAATATATACGTACATATTACGCATCATACATGTATGTACGCGTGTGCCTATGTCAATCTGCAGCCGGGCGTGGTGGCTCACGCCCGTCATCCCGGCTTCTCAGGAGGCTGAGATCCGAGGACCGAGGTTCAAAGCCAGGCCTGGCACGAAAGTCCATGAGACTCTTATCTCCAATCAACCACCAGAACACGGGAAGTGGGGCTTGGCTCAGGGACAGCGCCCAGGCCCCGAGTTCGAGCCCCATGACCCCCCCCACATAGATAAATAGATAGAGACATGCATTTCTATTTATACATGCCATCCAGGCTGCAGTGGACAGCTAGGGTTCTGCTTCTCTTCCGGGGAATTGCCGTTGTCACCCAGGCACATTTAAACTCTTAGGACAAGCTAGTCTACACTCCTGGCCTCGGTGACTGTACCGGAGGTCATCCACAGGGCTGTCAGAAGTCCGCCTTTACGGCTGGTGTTCAGTCGTGAGTGTTGGTTAGAGTTAGGAGAGCCATCACCCTTCACACAGGCCAGCACAGGCTGGGAGCTGTAGAAGTAGCCACTGGAGGTGACGCCCTGGGGGTGGGGGGGCCTTCTCCCGAGTTCTGAAGCAGTTCTCTTGGGAATATGTGTCGGCACATCATTAGACATTATTTAGCCTTGTCCAGTGTTTTCTAGTCCTGGAATGTCAATGCCATTTAATGAGAATTAAAGGGTTTTTTCCCTCCTTTGTGCCTTAATGAAAGAAAGGACTGTGCTCAATCTGAAGTCTTATCTTCCCTTTAGAGTCTTTGGAGTCCTTGACAGAATTACTTACCTCCCCTGCCCTCGCTTTTCCTGAATATAAGACACTCGGGATTGGGGCTGCAGCAGCAAGCATGCAAACTGGGCAATTCTTAGTCTTCTTGCTCTGCTCCTCCTCGTTCAGTTACTTGACGTGATGGTGTTTCCTTGTGAGGAATCAATCCTGCTTGTCCTCTGCCTCTCACTTTAAATACTGTGTTCTCAAAGATGCTAACCCTGCTCCAGTCATGGACGCTCAATTCCCAGTTGCCAACCATCACAACCAAGTTTACCTATTATGCTCGGGTTGTTTGCTCATTATGCACTTGGCATCCTAGACCATATACTCTTTGAGACCGGGGACCATGTCTGTAATTACTGGTAATTATCATAATTGCAATGTCTAATGAAAGGACCTGACACATTGCCAGTTGGAGAGAGGAGTTTTGTGCCCCAGGTAAAACGTTTGCCATCAACAAATAAATACGTCCTCGTGTCATTTCTTCCAAACGTGTTCATTTTTTTTGTGGGACTGGCTACATTTCAAAGCAGGTGTCCCAGCTGCAATACCTTCCTTCCCATCTCCCCTGTATGCCACATAGCTGACAAACCCCATGATTTTAGGGAGAATGGTCCACTGTTCTTTCATGATGTGGTAATTTAAATATGATGTTTCTTTATCACCTCTTCTTAAGAAAATTATGGTGACAGCTGTGGAAGTGAAACATATTTAAAGCAAAACTCTGCCACTGTTTCTTCATAGATGTGATGTTCCACTAATCACGTGATGAACCCTTTGGCCTTAAGTTAGATCGCAAAACTGTGGGTTTTCTGGGCCATAATTTTCCTTCTCTGCAGAAACTTGTTCCCTCTACTTTTAGTAATTCAATATTAAATACTGGTGGCCAGAAACACTGACATAACCAGGGCTTTCTTTTAAAAAAAATTTTTTTTTGCCAGTCCCGGGGCTTGAACTCAGAGCCTGGCCACTGTCCTTGGGCTTTCTCAAGGCTAGAGCTCTACCACTTGAGCCACACCACTTCAAGCTTTTTCTGTGTATGTGGTACTGAGGCATTGAGCCCTGGTCTTTGTGCATGCTAGGCAAGCACTTTTCCTACTAGGCCAAACTCCATAACCAGGGCTGTCTGACAAAAGCAAGAGACATCCATATGCAAGGATTAGTGCTGTGAATTTTCATGGAAGTTAATTGTAGAAAAGCACCCCCCACCCAAGGATTTTTAAAGCCTTGTATCAACTCATTTTATTTCTGGCTTCCTCTAATTGTATTTGATTTGCTGGTTCAAATACTTGCCTGTCCTACCCAATGGCTTGACCACACCTACTTCCCTCTAGCTAAGCTTTCTCTTTCCTGCCCTGCACTCTAAGCATTCACTTGCTCTTAGTTATCACGTACCAGCATGCTTTGCAGCTTCGGAATAGGAAAGAGTGTTCTAGGTCTGATGAGTTTGCTTTTTGTGCTAGTAGCATAAATCCTGAATTAGTGAATACATCAATATAATGTTTTTGTCAAGAGATCCTTTTGAATACGGTGCACTCAGTGTTTGATTTCCATTTCAGTGTGTGGCTATGGTTTTCAAATCCAGTGTAGAGATAGTTCTGTCTGTCTGTCATCAGTGTGCCTCAGTCCTACTCTTCAGGTTTTAGCTGGGCTACCTGACCACTGGTCTGACCTCAGAACTCTCTCCCTTGCTGGGCTGCTTTGTGGTGCTATGTTCTTCAACTAGCATTTCTGTTCTCAGGGTTCCTTGGGCACTTTCTGCTGTACTAGTCAAGGATTTTACATTTGGGGCACTCAGTTCCTCTGATTTTGAAAGCAGTAAATAGTGTTAATTAACAGTAAAAGCTCAAATAGAAAAGAATTAAATCTGAAAAGTCAACGTAGTGCCTGGTTCTTGGGTTTTCTAGGAAGTGGATGGCAATATGGCCAGTTTATATGTATCAGCTGCATGGACTGGGTCATGCGTAGCCAAGCGTTTGGTCAGGTATCATTTAGAACTGTGTCTTGTGAGGGTGTTTTCAGATGAGATTCAAGTGTCTGGATTGGTAGACTGAAGAAAGCACATTGTCCTAACAAGAATGACTAGGTGAAGATCTAAATAGAACAGAAAGTCTGTCTCCCCTAAGAGAATCAGTGCTGGCGGCTGATGGTGATGTCAGTCCTTTTCTTGTCCTTGAACCCAGCCTGCAAAGTATCAGTGTAGGAAGAGCAGCTCTTGTTGAGTTTCCAGCCTGCAGGATTTCCTGCTGGGACTTGCACCAGCTCTCTAGATTCTCCCCCTCACCCGCTTCATATCTTGGCATTATTCCTCAAGCTTTGTGTCACATGAAATTAATAATATGTGCATCACATCCTGCCTTTATAGAGAACCCTGACTTTCTTGAGACTTTCTTAACACCACATTAACACTGTAGGAGAAACAGAACTGCGTGGTCACCTCCACTGATACAGAAAAGCATGTTATGAGATCTTACATCCTTCAATGGTAGAAGAGACCTGTGTCTGTTCCAAGTAACAGTTGCACATTCTCTGTGGCTTTCATTGGTAGTCACTGTCTCTTTTCAGTTATGGAGAGTATGAGCTCATTGTGAATCCTGTCTGCCTTAGAGAAATCCATCTAAACCTACAGTTCTCTCTATCCTGAAGAGTTTGAGAATTCTAGGAATTTACTTTTCCCAGTCTTCCCATGTCGACAGTGACTCTGGAGGTAGGTGATGGTTACTCTCCAGTCTGGATGGATGGCTGACCCCTGAGATCTGGGTTACTTGAATGAGTGGCACTTTATAACCATTTCAGTGTCCACAGGAACTTGTTTGAAACTCTCTTAACGCCAAGAAACAGAACATGAATTTTATGCATATAATGAGAGTAGAAAAGGATGTAATTATGATGATGTAATTATGATGATGTGATTATGCAGGTGATGAACTTCTGCTAAGGCAGTGAACTGCATCTGGTTTGTACTTACCCAGTATCACAGGGAAAAGAAATTTTGCATGATTTGAGCAGATAGTTCAAGAAATGGCAGATGACCATGTAGACACAGACTTGGGGAGAGATGAATGCAACAAGAATTTCTCCACAACCATTGCCTAGGTTGTAGTAAGCCCCATATTTGATTCATCTTTGAGTTTGGTTTTGGCAAAAGATAACTCCATAAAAGATGTAATAAAAATTCTTTTCCTGGGGCCGGGAGTTTGGCCTAGTGGTAGCGTGCTTGCCTACCATGCATGAAGACCCGGGTTCGATTCCTCAGTACCACATACATAGAAAAAAGCCAGAAATGGTGCTGAGGCTCAAGTGGTAGAGCTCTAGCCTTGAGAAAGTCCAAGGACAGTGCTTAGGCCTTGAGCTCAAGCACAGGACTGGCAAAAAAAAAAATTCTTTTCCTTTATTTTTGGGGATGTAAGGAAATGTAAATAAACGTATTTTGGCTTTATAATTATATGCTTTCAGTTATACTTAAGAAACACTATACAAAAAAGTAAACATTCAAGAATCATCATGATCCTTTTATCTTTAAAAGGAGTCTACATATTATGTGAGTTTAATAATCATTTCTCTATCTTTAGATTTTGTTCCATTGGCTGCTTGGGTTTTGGGCAAAGGCCGGTGTTTGTAAAATCTATTTACTGAAAGATTTGAAGTTTGTGTTCTACTTATTCAAGGTATGATTACAGTCTTCCTGTTAATTATCTTTAAAATATGTCTAGAGTAAACAGGCATTGGGAGGAACTCCGGTTCTGTTACAGCATTGCAGTACATGTGCCTCTTACTCTTCCTTCCACAGACAGTATGCGTGTCCGAGGTCTTGGGTTGTGCTTGGGTCTTCTCTTCATCTCAGCAAATGCAGACTTTGCTGATGACAGTGTTGACGTGGAGGACTTCAGTGAGAACTCAGAAGAGATGGGTGCTGAGGAGGGCGGATCTGGACCCGAGGTGGGTGGCAAGGTGCTATCCCTCACAAGATACCCAGGAGCGCTGCGGGCATCCGGGCTGGTCCTCCCCAGAGGTGCTGCGGGCATCGGAGAGACTCAATCTCATTGCACCAGCAGCGGTGTCATCATCACCACGTCAGCATCACCTGGCACTCACACGTGCTTTGCTCGTAATTGTTTGCAGTGCTGTGTCCATTGAACACTGTCCTTTGGGTTCCTAATTCCTGGAAATGATTCATCTGACAGCAACATGTACGAGTTCACCTCGAAATCGCACAAACTGTTACTGAGCTTTGCATATTGTGCACTTTGCATTATACTATCTCCTTTATTGTAATTTTGGGAAGTGCTGGGACCTGAATTCAGGCCCTCTTCCATGTGCCTCTGCCCTTTTGTAGTCTTTATTTTTCAGATAGTATCTCAGAGTTTTGCTGGGGTCAGCCATGATCCTCCTATTTATACCTCCAACATAACTGGGATTAACAGGTACTTACCACTCTGAGAACTGTGCCCGGCTGGCCTTGAACCACCCCAGCTGTACCTGTGGAGTGGCTGAGACTGCAGTCGGGAGCCACCATGCCTGGCTTTCCCCTAATTACTTTTAATCCCTACATACCATTGTTTACTAGGATTCTAAGACTATGTTGAGTTTGTCCGGAGACCACTCATTGCTTCCTCCGGCTGCCCTCGTGTTTGTTTCACCATTGACATAACTGGGGCAGAGCTTAGGACTCGAGCTACCTCACATCTGTAACAGCTTGTGTGTGTGTGTGTGTGTGTGTGTGTGTGTGTGTGTGTGTGTGTGTGCGTGTGTGTGTGTGTGTTTCACTGCATTCTGCATTTGCAGGATTATTTTGTGAACATGCTTGTGAGACAAATAACTTTGAATTCTCAAAATCGTACTTTCTAGGTTTTTAAATATAAGACCCCTCAGCCTGTAGGAGAAGTATACTTCACAGAAACATTTGATAGTGGAAAGTTGGCTGGGTGAGTATTCATTTAAGAGACTGTTTTCCTTGCTTTGAGAACTTTCTTGGAAGTTATTTATTGCTCCATGAGAAGTAGTTCTACTACAGATGTACAAAAAGAAATGTTAAACACTTTGATAGGATACAAAAATACAACATATTTATGTTATAGATGAAACAAGGCTTACTTTGATTGGCTACTTATTATACAAGGAAAGATTCAAATACACTTTGCATTCCTTAGAAACAGATACTGAAATTCAGATGACAAATTTGGGCACTAAAAATGGTAAGAGAGTAAAGATTAATACTTGTGCTCGCCAGGTGCTGGGGCCACGCTGGGTGCCTTCCTGCCTTCCTCTTCTACACACAAATTTATTTTTATGTGAACGGTGACTGTATTGCAGGACATTTTGCTGTATTTCTAATATACAAAGCATCTAACCTTATTTCTAAATGCCAATGTGGTTTTTTTCAACTTTATTTATAGGTGGGTCTTATCAAAAGCAAAGAAAGATGATTTGGATTCAGACATTTCTATATATGATGGTAAAGTATCCGCTGTCAAGCAGTATAACCCAGAGTGCACTAGCTCCCTGTTGGCTTTGTGGTTCAGTGTCCAGTTTCTTAGTCTACTGTTCTTCAGTATCGGTGGACATCTTTTAGGCTGATACCCACGTGTCTAACTCAGTGCCAGATTTCACTCCATAGCAGCTAGTCCATATGTCTCCCAGGGCAATATGGATAGGCTCTGCTCTGCTGTGCAGGGGGACCTCCCACTGGACACACCTACACCAAGCAAACTTACCCATCATCATTACAATTTCTGACATGGGAAAAGAGAAAAGGAGAGCAAAGGAGTGGGGAGAAGAGGGTGGAGAGGAGAAGATGCAAACACAACATTTCAGACAGTTCCTGATTTATTATATGGTTTTATTTTTTCCATATTAGTCTTGTTAAAAAATACATAGTTAACTTCTGGTGAATGATGTTTCTACCTGCTTTAATTTATTTTGTTTTTCTTTATATTTAGGAAGATGGGAAATAGAAGAATTGAAAGTCAACCAGGTCCCTGGTGACCGGGGACTAGTGCTCAAGTCCAGAGCGAAGCACCATGCAGTATCAGCTGCCTTAGAAAGGCCTTTCATCTTCGCAGATAAACCTTTGATTGTCCAGTAAGTTTCCGCATGCTGTGAGTCCTTTCTCAGGAGTTGTATTCCTGTATCCTGTGACTGGCATCTGAAGATAGCTTGGATTTTAGTGCTGGGTATAAAAATCTTTTTTTTTTTAATTTCAGTTTTATTTAGTTAGATCTTGACATGTACACAAGGACAACCCTAGTTATTTATTGAAAAACCAGTTAGTGTTGAAATTAGATACATTCTGCCACCACAGCACATAGTCACTTTTTAAGTTTTAACCTTTTTGTTGAAAGTCACTTGCCATTAGATATTAGTACTCGAATATATTCAAGAGGACATCGTAATTACTGCCGATCTGCTGGTGGTGTGATTGACAAGCAGCAGGTGGATTCTGAAGGATGTGTGGATGTGGTCTTTGGAGAAGGGGCAGCTGTCAGGATACCCTTGCCCCTCCCACACTGGGCCTAGGCCGGAGGCCTGGCTGGCCGTGTGTCCTGCTGGAATGCACCTGCACAAGTAGTAAGAAAACTTTCCTCCTTTGGTCAGAAAGTGTGGCTCTCCAGCATTGCTGCAGCACCCAGAAACATCATTGCCTGAAATTATCCCCCAGAATCGCTGTAGGCCAGAGCCCGCTGCTCCTCCTGGCCCCCCGGTAGTCCGTCTTGTTGTAGAGACTTCCCAGAGCAAGTTAGCGGTGGTACTCGGTCTACTGTTTCTCATGGTGCTTCAAAGCTTTTGGTCTACAGTCATCTCAGTGAATTTTGAATACTAGCTCGTGTAATAAAGCACATGGCCACCATTTGAACAAATACAAAATGTTGTTATAGGTTGTTAGTGGAATAATGGTTGACCTTGTGTTGCATACTGATGAGGATGCTCCTTAGCATTTGTTCTTTTTGTCTTTTGTGTTAAAGCAATTTCAAATGGACTGAGAGGATGTTCATTGTGGTTTTGATTTGGATTTTGCTCAGGATTAATGACATTGCTGCATTTTGGTCTGTATTTATCTTCTTTTTGAGAAATGTCTATTTAGGTCTATTTCTCATTTAAAAAATTTTTTTGGCCAGTCATGGGGCTTGAACTCAGGACCACCTGAGCACTGTCCCTTGAGCTTTCTCAAGGCTAATTCTCTACCACTTGAGCGACTACACCACTTTCGGCTTTTTCTTTTTGTGTATAGGACTAAGGATTTGAACCACGAGCTTACTGTACCTAGCAAAGCACTTTACCACTAGGCTATATTCCCAGCCCTTGTTCTCATTTTTAAGAGAATTGTTTGCAGAGTGATTTTGCTCTTGAGGTGGGTTTTATTTTTGTGTCTTGGATTGTAATCCCTGGCAGATGGATTTTTGTCAATATTTTCCACCCTCCTCAGATTGCCCTTTACTGATGGCTGTCATCCTTTGTCAGCTTCATAATTTGATAATCCCATTTACTTACTGGTATTTTGTCTATGATGCTGTGGGTGTGGGGGGGTCTTCCTGTGTTTTAATCATCATTTATGATGATGTCTTGTAGTCTTTCATAATTTCTTTTAGTAGCTTCAGAGTTTCAGGTCTTATATTTGGGTCTTTGATGCATTCTGAGTTTAATATAAAAATGTAAAATATAAACATTTATATACAAAATATGAAATATTAAATCATAAAACAAAAAGCATGAAACATGAAAATGTTTGTATGAAAACACAGAAATAAAATAGAAAAATATGGGTAAAGACAGCCATGTAGTTTCTGTTTTCACAGCACCATTGATTGAAGAGACCGATCTTTCTACGGATTTCTTTGGTAACTTTGTTGGCTACAGATACAGGGATTTATTTGTGGGTTCTCTCTTCTGTTCCATTTGGATATGTGTCATTTTTTAAAATGTCAGTTCCATACCAGTTTTCTTTTAGTATGGTTTTGAGGAATGCTTTGAAAAGATCTACTATGGTGATGCATACAGCTTTACTCTGTTCAAAATTTCTTGGGGTCTTTGTGTTTCACATGAAGTTAAAGACTGTTGTAGCTACTTCTTTGTGGCTCTGGAATTTGAACTCAGTGCTTGCCAAGCAGCCACTCTTAACTGTTAAAACCACTTCCCTCACCCTTTTCACTTCACTTACTTTTTAAAGAGTCTTTTGTATTTTGCCTGGGTTGATTGACCCATCATAACAAGGATGAGACGTACATAGCACCACCTAAGTATTTTGGTTAATTCTGTCTAAGTTTTGACTAGACAAGCCTTGACCAGCAGTCCTTTGGATCTCGGTTGCTTGAAAAGCCAGGATTCCAGGCATGGGCTACCATCTAGGCATCTAGGATTTTAATGAAGTATTTTATTGGTATTTTGATTGGGATCGCTTTAATCTGTGTGTCATTCCAGGTAGAACGGGCAAGTTAGCAATGCAAGTCCTCCAATCCAAGAATTTAGGATGATTTGTTTTTCAGACTCTTTAATCTGTCTCACGGGTGTTTTATAATATTTGTTGTAGAGATCATTTACTTCTTAGACTACATTTATTATGAGGTGTGTGTGTATGTGTGTGTGTGTGTGTGTGTGTGTTATGGTTGTAAATGAAACTGATTTACAGTATGTTCATTTTTCATATATTAAAATGTATCAGATTTTTGTGTGCTTATTTCATAGCCTCCACCTTTTGTGACTTTTCCTTATTAGTTCTAATAGCTTTGTTAGCCGAGTTCAGAAAGTTACTTTCTGTGCCAGTACCTAGTACTTTCCTTCTTTTTTTCTTTTCGGTCGTTTCACCATTTCAGGTCTTGCGCTAAGGTCTTGGGTGTACTTTGCGTTCGTATTCATGCTGGTGAGTAGTAGGCGTTAGTCTTGTGCGTGTGGATGTTCCAGCATTATTCGTTCATGAGATCATTGTTTCTTCCGCATCTGTTTTTGGTTCTCACCTAGTTGTGGGACTGCAGATTCATTTCTGAGTCTTCCAGTCTGCTCTTGGGCAGCTGTGATGTGTTTGGGATGCTGTGACTCTGTGGTGTAATTACAAGTCTAGTTTTGTGATAGCTCCAGCATTGCTTTGTGCTCAGGATTGCCCAGGATACCCAGTCATGGGACTTGAACTCTTGGCCTGGGCGTTGTCCCTGAGCTCTTCAGCTCAAGGCTACTGTCCTACCCCTTGAGCCACAGTGCCACTCCCAGTTTTTTGGCGATTAATGGATATAAGAGTCTCACAGACTGTTTAGTGCCCGGGCTGGCTTTGAACTGCGATCCACAGATCTGAGCCTCCTGAGTAGCTAGGATGACAAGCGTGAGCCACTGCTCCTGGTCTGAGCTTTGGCATTTCTATAAATTTCAGGATTGATTTTTCTATTTCAATACACAATGACATTGGGACTTCGGTGGGTATTGCATTGAATCTATAGATAATCTTCGGCAGTCTGGTCACAATTGTAATGTTAATTATGCCACTTAATACAAACAGTTTTTTGATGCCATTGTGAATATTTCTTTCTAATTTTCCTCTCATTCTGTTCATTGTTGTACACAAAAGGTACTGAGGTTTGTGTGATTTACTTCATTTACTACTTTGGTTGTATTCTATTAGATTTTATAGTTTATGAAAGTCCTCTTTCATTTTTAACATTCTTATCATCATTCCTTTGACCTCATGTTATTTTGACCTTTTGTTGCATAATTATTGTTTTATAAGACATATATTGCTTTACTGTCTCATATTTCCTACATGTATTTGTTGGGATTTATTAAAAGACAATTTGTAGTATTGAATTTGTCAGCTGTAGTTAGTCTCTATAGTCTTACAATATTAGCTGCATGATGCACTGTTTCTCATGACTGGCATGAAATTGTATGTTGCCACTAACAAATTCACCACTTCAGTTCCCATCCGCATACTGACAAGTAGAAAGATGCCCTTGGTAACATTATCTGCATAACCAATAACATTATATATGCAAGAGACTTACAACTAGTCATTTGTTAAAAGTTATCATTTCTTCTTTTTTCTTTAATGTTCACCTTCTTGTTTTATTGCATTAAAAAATCTGAGGTTTTTAGTTTCATGGCCATTTCCACATTGAATTTCATGAGTCATAAATTTGAGTCATCTTAGTAAGACTATTACTTGCTTGTCCTAAAACTATTTCATTTAAAAAATAGAAAATTTTGCTGAGAATTGTACAGTCCTATAAATCCTGTTAAAGAGCTATAATTTCCCATATATCTGAGCTGGTTAAACACAAAATACCCCCACGTTCTTGACAGAGATTATGAAATTTCTTTGTTAGAGCTATTTATTGAAATATACAACTTACTAGACATGACTTATATATAGTTGACCTAAAAGATAAATTAGTAGTAAACTCAGAATATCAAAAATCATCAGCAATTTATTTGAACTCTGCTGTAGCCATTTTGGTTTTTGGTTTTGAGTTTATAAAGAATATAGGTAATATATACCTACTGAGAATTTGAAGTTTTCCTCTTATAGTTTTAGTTAGCTATTTGATCCTCAACAGTTTTATTAGAAAAAATATTTAAATGAATCAACTGACTTTGTATAATTGATGTAATCATCTTATTTATAATACTTTAAATGTAAGCCTTGAGATATAAAGTAGTAGAAAATCATTCTTGTTAAATTTCCTACAGGTTTTGCTTTGTACATATTAACTACTATTGAGTTTTATAAAACATTTCTGCTTAGATGAGTTGTGAGTGCTACATTAGATTTTAAAGAGTAATTAGCAATTTTTACTTATCAGCAGTATGGTTCTTTTTCCTTCATGTAGATATGAAGTGAATTTTCAAGAAGGTATTGATTGTGGAGGTGCATACATTAAACTACTAGCAGACACTGACGATTTGATTCTGGTATGATCTTTTAATACTTCAGAAAACCTTAATAAAGTTAGTAAGTATTTTTAAAGGATAAATGATACAATCGAAAACTTCATTTTCAACTAATATAAAAGGGAGCTTTGAATGTCTTTTTTCTATTGTTAGTTCATGTAGCTTTGACAGTTTGTCTTTGAATTTCATATGAAGCCGTTACATGAATGCATCAATTTTAGAAGATACAATTTGACCACATCTATAAATCCAAGATGACATGGTGCATATCAATAGCTGTTGAAATATCAATTTAAAACACTTTGTAAAGTAAGAATTACGTTTCTTTAGAAAAGCAAAATAGCACAGCAAAGCAGTAGAACTTTAGTAGGCAGAAAACTAAGTTAAAAGGCAAACCAAGTTAAGATCTGCAATGTGCAGAAAATAGCTAATTGAAACCTTTCCATATTGAAGTAGCTTTGGAATCTAAGACCTTATATTAAGCCCACCTGAGCTGGGCGACAGAGGCTCACACTTAAAATTCGCTTTATTCAGGAGGCTGAGATCTGAGGATCGAGGTTCAAAGCTAGCCTAGTCAGGAAAGTTTGTGAGACTCTTATCTCTAGTAAACTACTCAGACAAAGCCAGCCAGAAGTGGCACTGTGGCTCATGTGGTAGAGTGCTGGCTTTGAGGAAAAGAAGTCCAGGGACAGCACCCAAACCTAGAGTTCAAGCCCAAGACCAGCAAAAACAAAAGCAAAAAAAGACAACTGGAAGTATGAGGAATTTCTTACAGCATTCTCCCACAGTAGAAAAGGGTTACAATAGGAACTGTGCATGTAACAGGAATAAAATCAATGGGTCATCTTTGAGGTGCCTGTCCGACTCCACGCTGTGGATTAAAGGCTTCTTTGTGGCTGGCCCACTTGTAGGATATGTTGAAGCCCTTGTGCTCAATGTTTGAAGGTAAAATGACACAAATCTGATGGCAAACGTTGAGTGAATCTTATTCAACAAGGCTGCTTCAGCTAATTCTCAGAGAAAGTTTGTAAATTAGGTGCTGTTGCCTCTCTGCTTCATAGGTAATAACAGAGACTCAGAGGAGGGAAGCGTGCACTCTGGGCCTTGCACAGCTAACTCATGCAGCAGCATAATCCACGGACCTCAGTATCTGTACCCTAGACCTCTTAACCAGTGTGCCATGCCAGACAAATGTGGAGTGAGCTTTCACTTTCGGCTTAGATCGGTCATTTCCTTCCTGAATAGTTGTAGTGAGTAATCATTTTAGCCTTAAGGTTATAAATACACTATCTTCTAATGATTGTCCATGAAATAAATATTAATACAGATTAATATCAAGTAATTAAAGCTACTTTTAAAATGTTGCTTAATATAGTTTTTGTTATATTCTCAGGAAGTAGAAGCATTTTCAAGCAAACTTTGTCACATATCCATATCCTTTTGTCATTTACACAGATTCTATTGTTGTTTGTGTTAAATTAGCATATGGTGCTGATAGTAAGCTTTACCCATGGGACAGAATAAAGAAATTCATTAAAGTAATTCTGGACTAATTCCATCATTCATCTCTTTTTGAAGGAAAATTTTTATGATAAAACATCCTATACCATTATGTTTGGACCAGATAAGTGTGGAGAAGATTATAAACTTCATTTTATCTTCAGACACAAAAACCCCAAAACTGGAGTTTTTGAAGAAAAACATGCCAGACCTCCAGAAGTAGACCTTAAAGAGTTCTTTACAGACAGGAAGACTCATCTTTATACCCTTGGTATATCCTTTTAATTCACTGTTGATGTGAAAACATTTGCTAACTACAGATAAACTCCTGGTGGGAAAGAAGCCTGCACTCTCCTCCAGGCTTGTCTTCTGGGTAAATGGGCTGCACCATAGCACCATAGAAGATGCAGTGGTGGTGAGGCAGTTCAGAGCTCATGTGAAAACTGCTGAATTTGTCTTCCAGTAGATATGGGGTAGAGAAGAAAGGAGGGGACAGGGCATGTTAGGCGCTGTGACACCGATGCCAGAAAGGCAGGGGACTAGAAAGTAAAGGTTCCCAAGAGCCAAGGTCCTTGGTGCCAGAATAACAGGGTTGGGCTCCACTCTGGCTGCAGTTGTGATGGTTGTTAGGTCCTGGCCTCATGGCGCTGGTGGCACATAACCAATGTTGAAAGGAGAATCATTGAGCCATCACCACACATTAACATATGTAGCTTTACTTAAGTGGGAGTTCAACATAGCTATTGAGGAGAGAAGAGCACCATCTAAAGAGTCTGTTTTTTGTTGTTGTTGTTGTTTTTGGTCATGTGGCTTGAACTCGGTCTGGGCACTCTCCCCGAGCTCTTCAGCTCAAGGCTACCGCCCTACCCTTGAGCCAAGCTTCACTTCTGGTTTTCTAGAGGTTAATTGAGATAAGAGTCTCAGGTCCTTTTGTTCCCCAGCTGTCTTTGAATCTTGATCCTCAGATCTCAGCCTCCTGAGTAGCGAGGATTACAGGAGCCACCATGTGGCTAAGGAGTTTGTTTTTATTCCTAAGTATATGCAGTTACAGTGAATTACTTAAAACCAAAACATTAGCAGGACACTAGCAATGGCTCCAAGCAGTTTCCTTTCTCATTTCAACTCCATCCCAGATTAGACATTTAAGTTTCCTTTAAAATTCTGCAGTTGCAAAAATATTTGTGGTTTATTATTATTATTTTATGTCAAGTCAATGTGCAGTTTGGTAACCAACTAATACTAACTACACTATACATACAAATTTTATTTCCTTTGAAACCAAATTCCACTTTCAGAAATTTACCAAAAGAAAATAACACAGAAGAAAGACTATGTATGAGTATAAACTGATTGAGGCAACCTAAGTGTTACCTGGGGGGAATTTCTGTACAGAGATGATAAATACGATTGTGCAGCACTGATTGACAGATACCCCTTACCTGAATGAGCAAAATCTCAAATGCATGCCCCATTAAGATTTTGGAGCTTTTCACATTTCCAAATTAAGAAAGCTCAACCAGTGAAGTCCATGAAAATATTCCAAAAGCCACAAAACCAGGCACACTGAAATGTGCGACCTTTCTGGTCTTAGCATTTTGCCTAAGAGATCTTCAGCTTCCGGTGAGGAAGAACAATTCTAATCTTACTTCTTTCATGATGGCTCTGGGCAAAAATATGCAAGCAGATAGGAAAAGACCAGAAAGGAAGACATAGTTTTCATGATCACTTGATATGCTCCACTGTATGGTAGGTGCTTTGCGTGAGCTGAGCTGTGGTCTCTGATTTGTTTTAACTTTGTGATGTGGTCCTAGAGAGTAAGAAGAACGAGTAAGGCTGGAATCAAATTGCAAGTCTGACTTTTAAACATTTGCTTCTTTTAATCATGTACCCCAAAATGCTGATCTTTGTGTTTGAGTCATTGAATGCCATTTTAAAAATCTGTGGTGCTGGCTTAAAGGCATTATTCTGCAGGGGTTCTGGGGGAATGGCTTCTGAGCGGAGTAACAGTACGTGTCCACCCTCCTCTCCAGCCTCTGCCTCTGCCTCCCGAGTGCTGGGATTGTAGGTGTGCTTGATGCCTCCTGGGCAGGGCAGAGGATTTGGCCCAGGAATTTGTTTCTTTTTTAGATGCATAGTTGCAGTGTGCTTTTTGGTTTTAATTGTAATTTGATTATTTTTTTCAGCTGCCACTTGTGTTGAAGAACTTGTTTGAGAAATTGCTCTTTTTGGATTGGGAAGACCCAGTGCTTGTTTTTTGTTATCTTATGCTTAGCTATACTTGAGTCTTGCTTCTTTAGTTGTAGCAAAGTAGCTGTTATAATCTTAGCTAAAAGATGAGGAAATCATGGAGGACGAGGAAGAAGAAAATTCTGGGTTGGGGTTTGTACTGTGTTTGTGTGTCAGTTATTGGATTTGTTTTGATAGCAGTCCACCTCTGGCCTGGGACGCCTTCAGAATGGGGTCTTCAGCTACACAGTTCTCAGCTATGTAATTGGTTAAGTCAGGATCCTTTTGATGCTTGCTGGTAGCTTCCACTTTTTCAGGTTTTTCTTTTGGTTTTTCTATGTAATCAAGTCTGGGGCCTAGGTGTATGTATGTTCTAGGCTGGCCTTGAACTTGAGACCTTCCTCATCCTCCCACATGCTATGACTACAGATGTGCACGTAGCAATTTCCACTTACGAAAGAAAACAGTTATTTCTACCCATCATTCTTGCCAAAGATCTAAATTGTATCTCCAAGAAGGAAAAATTCTTTGATTTCATCATTATAAAGATAAGAACTTTATGAAAATTTGGCTCGAGGAATTTTAGATAGAATTTCTCTTGAAACAAGCGTGCTAGTAAGTGTGAACTTGAATGTTTCAAATTATCCAGAAGACATTTCATGTTAGAGTGCGCAAGCGATTACAGTGTGGAATTTACATTCCAGCGCAGGAGATGGGAGAGGCCTCCTCTCTCTGCACTTCTCGTATGATCTAAGGGAGTGGGCGGCAGGGTTGGGCTTTCTAGAAGGATGCCCTTGTTTGAAGGGCACCTTAGGGTGATGTGTAGAAGGCCAGGCCCTCACTTCAAGTGGTCAGGGGGAAGTGAGTTCTTCCTATTGTACTTGCAATTTTTTTAAGTTTGAGACTGGGTAAAATACCTTTTTTTAAGATCTGAAGAAGGTTAGAGGTTCTTTCTGTAACTATAAAATAACAAAACATAGAGATCCTGAGCATCAGAGTTAGCTATCAGATAAAAAAACAATACAAATTAAACATGATCTTTATTTTAGAAAGTATTGTTTCTAGTTATTACAGTGTATTTTGATTAGATGCATTGGAAGTTCTAGTTTTAGTTGGGACTGAGATTTTATCCACAAAAATATGTCATTTTAGTAATTAGAAGATTATCTTTAAAATGCCTTGCCATCATGATGACAATGAAACATTTAAATTATTCTTTAGTGTTGAGCCCGGACAACACATTTGAAATATTAATTGACCAAAAAGTAGTAAACAAAGGAAGCTTACTAGAAGACGTGATTCCTCCAGTCAACCCCCCCAGAAAGATCGATGACCCCAGTGACACGAAGCCTGAGGAGTGGGACGACAGAGTGAAAATCCCTGATTCCTCAGCTGTCAAGCCAGAAGACTGGTGAGCAGAGAGTTCCATGGCAAAGCATGAGGGGTGTCGCTAGGAGGACATAGAATGAATGTGTCAGTGATATAACCACTGAGGCATTCTTTCAACAGCTGGCAAGCCACTCACGTTTCACAATTTTATGTGAAGTATTTTCCTAAAATGGATTCATACTTCCTTGCTTTTTACTTTGTTGTTGTTGATAGTGGTGGTGGTGGTGGTGTGGGGTAGGGCTTGAACTCAGAACCTGGGCACTCTCCCTGAGCTGCTTTAGCTCAAGGCTAGCACTCTACCACTTTAAGCCACTGCGCCACTTCTGGTTTTCTTCAGTGGTTAATTGGAGATAAGAGTCTCATGGACTGGGGCTGGGCATGTGGCTTAGTGATAGAATGCCTGCATGTATGAAGCCTTGGGTCCAATTCCTCAGTACCATCTAAACAGAAAAAGCCAAAGTGGCGCTGTGGCTCAAGTACTCTAGCCTTGAGCAGAAAGCAGCTCAGGCCCTGAGTTCAACCCCCAGGACCCCCCCCACACCACAAAGAAAAAAGAGGAAGAAGAAAGTCTCGTGGACTTTATTTCCA
This sequence comes from Megascapheus bottae, assembly GCF_031878675.1. Classification (NCBI taxonomy): domain Eukaryota; kingdom Metazoa; phylum Chordata; class Mammalia; order Rodentia; family Geomyidae; genus Megascapheus; species Megascapheus bottae. The sequence continues at coordinate 27,138,073 of NC_143531.1, forward strand.
AGTTGGCATTGAACCTTGATTCTCAGATCCCAGCATCCTGAGTAGCTCAGATTACTGGTGTGGGCTTTCAGCTCCTGGCTCCTTTTGCTTTTTTTCTTTTTTTAAATAATGATTTTATTTTGGTGGATTTTTGTGTTTATATTTTATAATTTCAGTGATGTGGGGGAAAAGTCATGTATCTAAAATACTAATATGCTTACATTTTTAGGTCTTCATGTGTGTGCTGTTTTATGTGGCTGTGGGTTAATTTTTTTCAGTAACTATAATTAGTCACATCCTCAACATACTGGGAAGCCATCCAGAATTCACTCAGACCAGTGTACTTAGTCACAGCCTTGTCCTTTATCCCTTGTCTTGTCCTATCCCTCCCTGCTTCGTGGCCCCTCCCTCCCCCCTCATCTCTTTCTCTCTTTCACCTTCTGATACTAAAACTGCGCATTTTGCCCTAATACTTTACAGGGACGAAAGTGAACCCGCACAGATAGAAGATGTGAATGCCGTTAAGCCAGAAGGCTGGCTTGATGATGAGCCAAAATTCATCCCGAATCCTAACGCCAAGAAACCTGATGACTGGTGAGCTCGCCCCACTCCGGCCCCGGGCTTTCTCCCCTCTTCTTGCTCTGGCCTGGGGGTGACGTGGCTTTGCTGTCCTGTCCTCAGGAACGAGGACCTGGACGGGCAGTGGGAGGCACCTCAGATGCCCAACCCGGCCTGTCACATTGGATGTGGTGAGTGGAAGCCGCCCATGATGGACAACCCCAAGTACAAGGGCATCTGGAGGCCGCCCATGGTCAGCAACCCCGACTACCAGGTATGCTTGCCTGGATTCATCTGCTCCCAGACACGCTGCCATCCCTCCCGCTCTGTTACAAGTTTGACATGTAACTTCACGAAGGTGAAGAAAGTAGATCTCTCTTTATCTAGGTTTATGCAGTCAAGCATTCTCTTTTTTTTTGGTCATTTGTGGGTCTTGAACTCTGGGCCTGGGCATCGTCCCTATCCCTTGAGCCACAGCACGACGTCTAGTTTTCTAGAGGTTAATTGGAGAGAGAGTCTCAGGTCCTTTTGTGCCCGGGCCAGCTTTGGACCGCGATCCTCAGATCTCAGCCTCCTGAGTAGCTAGGATTACAGGCGTGAGCCACCGTGCCCAGTCATTCTTTATGTCATTTTGAAGGCTAATTAAGAACTGAAGATAGATTACTTTATAGTATGTTCTTCCCCAGTACTCCGGCAAGCTCACCCTGGGGATACAGTTCTTATTTAGAAGTAAATAAATGATTGCTCATCAAGAAGACTCCTAGGGTGTCTTCATCCTTAGTGCTCATGATAAGGCCCCTTAGATTTTTGGGGGGGAGGGTGTTATTACAATTCCAAATTAAAAAAAATATTGGCTAGACTTTTTTTTTTTTTTCCAATCGTGGGGTCTGAACTCAAGGCCTGAGCACTGTCCCTGGACTTTCTCAAGGCTAGAGTTCTATCACTTGAGCCACAGCACCACTTCCAGGTTTTTTTCTATGTAGGTGGTACTGAGGAATCAAACCCGAGTCTTTGTGCATGCAAGGCAAGCCCTCTACCACTAGGCCAAACTCCCGGCCCCTAGACATCTTTTGATGACCCTTTTTTCCATATTAAACTTGTTAGTATTGTGGGTTGGACCAGTAGTTCCATCTCCTGGTCATCTCGGCTGGCACTTTCTCACATCTCCACTTCCCAGTCCTTGCTGTATGCGCAGCACTGCTTTCTTGCAGAGGCTAGTCTATCTGGACCACAACTGTACTGGCACCTGGCACACGGAAGAGGCCTCAGATGGCAGTGTGAACCACCACCTTGGTGAAAGGACCTGACCTGCTGAGCAGGACAGTGGCTTCAGAGCTGATGTCGATTCTGTGCTCAGTGGTGGTTCTGAAGTTTACCAAACTCTGAGCCATGTTTGTTGGGGCACAGGAGGGATACCTGCCTGCAGGAGCATTAAAGAACTTCATTCACCCTTTTAAAAACAGTCTAACATGGGTTGGGAGTTTGGCCTATTGGTAGAGTGCTTGCCTAGCATGCATGAAGACCCAGGTTTGATTCCTTAGTACCACTTACATAGAAAAAGCCAGAAGTGGTGCTGAGGCTCAAGTGGTAGAGCTCTAGCCTTGAGAAAGTCCAAGGACAGTGCTCAGGCCCTGAGCTCAAGCACCAGGACTGGCAAAAAAAAATTGTCTGACATAATGTGACTTGTGAAACGTAAATGTTATGTATGCTAGATTTTTACTTTGCCCTTTTTTTATTTTTATTTTTATTTTATTTATTTATTTATTTTTTTGCCAGTCCTGGGCTTGAGCTCAGGGCCTGAGCACTGTTCTTGGACTTTCTCAAGGCTAGAGCTCTACCATTTGAGTCTCAGCACCACTTCTGGCTTTTTTCTATGTATGTGGTACCGAGGAATCGAACCTGGGTCTTCATGCATGCTAGGCAAGCACTTTAACCACTAGGCCAAACTCCCGGCCCCCCTTTTTATTTTTTAAGCAGAGTTTACAGTATTATTTATAAAGAACATCATGAAAGGCATAAGAAATAAAATTTCATTCCCTCTAAATGACTAATGAATTGATAGCATTTATGGTTTTCTTTTTCCTCAACTTATTGTTAGTTTCATTCAACAGCAGCTGTTTCTTGAGAAGCATTCATTCATAATTATTTTATTAAATGTCTCTAATTATTGTTTCTTTCAGGGAATCTGGAGTCCTCAAAAAATTCCCAATCCAGATTATTTTCAAGATGATCACCCTTTTCTTTTGACTTCTTTCTGTGCTCTTGGCTTAGAGCTCTGGTCTATGACCCCCAACATTTACTTTGATAATTTTATCATCTGCTCTGAGAAGGAAACAGCAGATCAATGGGCCATGGAAGGCTGGGGAGTAAAAGTAATTGTAGAGAATGCGAACAAGGTATGGCATGATGGGTGTGTGTGCTGGTAATGGCTGGGCCGCTCTCCTGGGTGTGGGTTACACACGCAAACCCTTCCAAGGCAGCTAGTCATGGCTGAATCCTAAGGCAACAGACTATACTCTTGTTAACCACTTCTCACAGAAATAGGAATACTTTTTCAAAGTTAGCTTGATTAAATGCTATTTCATTTCACCTGTAAATCATAAAGACAGTACAGAAAAGGGTGAGCTAAATATTTCAACATAAAGCTCCCTGGAGATGTGGCTTTAAGGACCCAGTTACCCATAAAGAAATTTGTTTCTTCAGGGGCCGGGAGTTTGGTCTAGTGATAGAGTGATTGTCTAGCATGCATGAAGACTCGGGTTTGATTCCTCAGTACCACGAACATAGAAAGAAAAGCCGGAAGTGGTGCTGAGGCTCAAGTGGTAGAGCTCTAGCCTTGAGAAAGTCCAAGGACAGTGCTCAGGCCCTGAGCTCAAGCCCAGGACTGCCAAAAAAAAAAAAAAAAAAGAAATTTGTGTTTTCAGATATAAACAGTCATGAAGAAAGCAAGCCGGAAGGATGATCCTTTGATGAAGTTTTCTTATTTATTGAGGGTTATAGTGAGGTTTATACAAAAAAAGACAATTCTGAGTTCTGATTTTAAGTTTTTTTTTAATGTATTGCATTAGAGGTTGTATACTTTTAAATAAATAGCTCTATCCTGAGGTTTACGAAAGAAAGGGAGGAAGAAGGAAGGACGTCACTCTTCTTGTGGTAGAAGTTTCTTTGTATGTTGTATCACAGTTCCTACTTAAGTCTCACTAGGTGATATGCTAATTGTAATATTTAATGTAACAAAGTAGGAAAATGGTGGATTTTTTTTTTTGTCAGTCCTGGGGCTTGAACTCAGAGCCTGAGCACTGACCCTGGGCTTTTGTCAAGGCTAGCACTCTACTACTTGAGCCTCAGCACCACTTCCAGCGTTTCTATGTATGTGGTATGGAGGAATCGAACCCAGGTCTTCGTGCATGCTAGGCAAGCACTCTACCACTAGGCCAAATCCCTAACTGTAGGACTTGTTTTTGATTGACAGGTTTTTCAGTTCCTACCAAAAATGGCTATATAGAATACATGTTTTAAAGGTTGAATTTCCCAATGCAAGTTTGTAAAATCTTCATTTTTTTTCTTTGCTGGATTCTCCTCCTCTAGCCTGGTGTATTTCAACAGCTGATAGTAGCTGCCACAGAACGCCCGTGGCTTTGGCTCATTTACTTGGTAACAGCAGGATTGCCAATCGCATTGATTACTTTGTTTTGCTGGCCAAGGAAAGTAAAGGTAAAGAACATGAATTTCTCTTATTTTTTGTTTTCTTTCCAATTTGTTACTTTTTAAGTGTTCTATGCATTGAGCATTCTCAAATGTAACAACCTAAATTTCCTAAATCTTACTAATGTTTTACTGTGTGCAAAAAGAGAGAAGATTTTTAAATAGTGCTTTGCTTTGGGTAAAAATAGTTTATGTTTAACTATGACAGAAAAAATACGAAGTTGCAGAGTATCAAACATCGGATCTATGTAAGCCACAGACGAAGGGCGCTCTCGAGCAAGAAGTGCAGGAGGAGAAGGCCGCCCTGGAGCCACCAGCAGACCCAGAGGAGGAAAAAAAGCAAAGTGACGGTGAAATTCCTGAAAAGGGTAAGTCTGAGATGGTGCCTTACTTTCAAGGTTCTGACCTCGCTCACAAAAGCGGCCATGGTCTTTGAAATAAGCAGCTGGCGCGCTTGCCTGTACATCTGAACCGCCAGGGACAGGACTTACCCCGGGGGAAGCCACGGTCCACCGACCGGCCGCCCTGCCAACGCTCCCGATCATCCCAGAAAACAAGGCTGTGTTGCTGGCCAGCAGTTACCAGCCCCAACATGCCACAGCTTCTTGAGAGGACTTCCCATGCCTTTGAGAATGTAGACGAGGCACAGAGGCAGAGTGGCCTTTGTAGGTGAAACATAGGCGAAGGCAGATAATCACAGCAATGATAGTGACATCAGATTTCTTTGGAATGGTTGCTCTGGATCTGGTAGTCTTTCATGTGGAATAGTTTATTGCTGGAAGATACACACACTCACACACACACATGCACACACATAAAAATACCAATATTTAGATAAGTATCTATGTAGATGTATATTCCTTCCCCTTACACTGAACTACTGAAGGTGTTAGAACTGAATTGTCAAGACCTACTTTTACACATGTAGGTAGAAATAAAACAAGCCAAATATCAGCATGGCTTAAAAACTATTCTTTCCTTTCTTATTCCGGTAACTTAGCGCCTCACATACTCATTTGGCTTTCTTGCTCATGAGCTGGTATTCCACCACTTGAGCCAACCCCCAGCTCACAGACTTGGCTGGCCTGCAACTCAGTCCTCCAGATATCAGACTCCTGAGTGACTAGGACTATGGGTTAAGTCATTGGTATGCAGCCAAAAATACCCTTTCTAAAAGAAACTTATATGTTCACACACATGTAGATATACACACATGTGTATACAGGTAACCATTTTTTTTTAGTTCTCAGCACCTTTTCTTTGTAACTTGTCAGCACTTAGTACACGGATATTTCCACGGACTCGGGGGAATACCAGAGTATGACAGGGACTTGCTCTAGAAGCTCTGTCTCTACCCGGTCCAGCGTGTGCCTGTGGATACACACGTCCCTTCCCTACAACTCAGCTTCCATGGCTCCAGGGGCAGGCATTGTGCGCTCTGTGGTGAGGTGATGGGCGGCAAGGGCACAAAGCAAAAACCAAGTCAGTCAGTGCAGTGCAGAGCAGAAGACACCGCAGAGAAAACACCAGACAGTGTGCACATGGTGAGTGCAAGCCACCGGCATGGTAAGGATGAATGATCACTGATCATGAAGCAGAGAACTACTATTAATTACCATTACAATTACGATGCACAGGAATGATTTTGGTTCTTTGGTTTTCATGTGCAATTGCCCCTTGCCGCACAAAGGATCCTCATTACTTATAAAAATAGGCAGTAATTCCAATTTATTTTTTTAACTTTGAAAGGAAGAAACTGGTTTTAAATTTGGGAATTTAAATAAATCTCCTTACTGTATACTTTTCAATAGCAGGAACTCCAGCTCACTAAGTCTTTGCCTTTAATGACATGTGCATTATAGAGAAGGAAGATGAACCTGAGGAAAGAAGTCAGGAGGAAGTTGAAATCATAGAAGGGCAAGAAGAAGGGAATAAGTCCAATAAGTCCGGATCCGAGGATGAGGTAAGGACTTCTCCAGCAGTTCTAGATTTCGCTGTAACTCACAAAAGCACTATCTCAACCGAAACAGCATCTAGCTTGGGAAGAAAGTTTACTCTAATGCCTAAGGAGGCATTCTTGTGATTTACAAAATGGAAATCTCAGTGCTGACGATAGCTTTGTCATTAAAACATTTTATTGAAAAATAGAGCCAGGAGCCCATGGTTCACACCTGCAGTCCTCGTTACTTAGGGGCTGAAATGTGATTATTGCTGTCTGAAGCCAGCCAGGACAGAAAAGTCCACCAGACTCCTGGGTGTACAACAAACCAGCAAGAAGCCAAAAGTGGACATGAGGCCCACGTGGCCAAGTGCCAGGCTTGAGTTCAAGCCCCAGTACTGCCACCGGAAAAAAGAAAAAAAAAAAAAAAGACCATGTGGATATCTGAAACAGAAACTATTAATACAAGGCGACTCCATGGCTGTTATAGACACGTCTGTCTTGGCACACTTTTGAATACACCATCCCTTGGGTGGGTGAACAGCGCCTCCATGTTCTCCAGTCTTCAATGAATGCAGGTCTTTTCCAGTGAAGTTTAGGCTCACTCTTTGTGTAACCCGACAGAAGGTGGAACCGTCCACAGGGTCTTTCCACCTCCATCCAGACAGGGAATGGCGGAGGAGCACAGCCTTCTTTCACCCAGGAGCTGGGAGCCTGGGCTGTCTGCGTCTCCAGGCCTTCAGGGTCACTGTGGCCCAGCAGGGCCAGCACGGCGGCTGGGGCGAGGGCCCAGCCATACTCCCATGCTTGCTTTATGTGCTGAAGCTTGCTCAGCATACATGCCTGGTGAGAGGCTCAAGTGTCCTGGGGTTTGAGACTGCAGGAGGTATAGTCTGATAGAACTATCCAAATACAGGCGACTAGGGCTAGAACAGACTTTTAACATTGCTTCAGCCAAGCTGTTACATAAAATTATAAAGTATTTTCCTCCAGGTGTTTGCATATCGTACAATCATATTCCGAGGAAAGAAAAGGAAAGTCTATAAAGCATTACACTGGGTATTTCATTTCTTCCCTTTCTTCTAATTTGTCTGGAAGCACTGTGTACAAAATTCCCTGAAAATTCTCTGTACAAGCCAGCTCAGCAGTTGAGTCCTGTAGCAAAGAGCGCTGCTGAGCGTCCTCATGACCTGACCAGGACCAAGAGCGGCCTCCGGCCTGGGCAGCGCCAAGGCTGTTGTTTACCGCTCCCTCTATTGCTTCCTGCAGATGAAAGAAGCAGACGAGAGCACGGGCTCCGGGGACGGGCCCGTGAAGTCACTGCGCAAGCGGAGGGTCCGGAAGGACTGAGAGCACTCAGCCACCCTGAGGAGAACTAGGGGTGCCACCCGCAGGCCACCTGCCCGAACCTCCAAAGACCCACAATGCTGTTCTTGGAGATGTATTTTAGTCTTTCTTATGAGGGGGGGAAACAGTCTTTGTATTTAGAATAAAAGAGTGGCAAGTTACACATCAGATTTGAGATGGATGTCATTCCAAATTAGTTTTAATAGTTTGAAGGTAGTGTGGGTTTGTCTTACAGAACGAAGTACTGTGAAGCCACCTCTCTGCCTTTGGAAAAATCACGTAGTGGGCTTCCCACTTGCCTGGCAATCCCAGAAGGTCTATGGTGATTTTAGAATACAGTGGGTGTATCCTGCGGTAGAGAGCCGGTGCAGTGAAGCTGTGTGGCTGTCTGCATCCATCAGCCATTTACAGTACTCAAGGCCCACCTCCACCTCTTTGTGTTCAATTTTATAGTCAGTTCATGTACACAGGATTGATTCACTTTCAGAGGTGTTCTTTTCGGTAGCTGTAAAGAAAACAAATGTGGACGAACCACTGGGCAGTGTTGCAGCATATCTGACATTTGAATACACTGATAACCGGTTTATCAAGACCAAATGATGTGATTTTTTTTCCAAGTTTCGTATAGCTTATACCAGAGTGGTTTGTCCCATTCACAGAGCTGCTCACCCTTCACTCTAGAAGATGAATTTCAAATATTGTTTCTTCCTCAAGTATGCTCTGCTCTGCTGCATATGGATTTTTACCGAGAGATTCTAGTGGCTAACACTTGCACCTTACATGGCCTGGTGACTCACACGTAGGAACGCAGATGCCCAGGCCTGGAAAGCTGTGTACTGGGTACTCGCATTCCCCCGCTGCCTCTGACGCCAGGGAACTGGCACCACGTGTGCTCCTCCTTTACACTGGTCATCAACAATCCCAGAACCAACTTACAGAGGAACTGTTTTCCTACAAGAACTTCCCGTGCTTACTAGTAACTGAGGGGTGATTTAAATATGTGAGCCCACAGAACTGCTTTACTAAAAAGCCTATACCTGCCGGGTGAGATGTCCACTTCCCTGGTGGTAAGTTGTGTTGAGAAGTTTAATGACCATGTTCTGATTCAGAAGAGTTCTTGCTAAAACCTGACCAAAGATGAGGCCTATATAAAATGAAAAAAGCTTACAGCCACCAATATTCTGATCAAGATGTCTTACTTAGGAGCTAGACATGCTATTTGCCACCATATTGCCACGGGCTTTCACAGGACAGGCTTGTAGTGCATGGATTTCTGCTTTTCATCACCACTGTAACTGACGGCAGCAGGAGACGGCAGCCAGGAAAAGCAAGAGTGGGCTAGTTGCTCCATATGAGGGTTTTGGTGAAGTCACAAAAGAACTTACCCATGTCTAAGCAGATGGAAGTGAGGTTCAGTATGAGGAACATTACAGGATTAGAACAGCCAATTGCATCTCAACCTGGAATAGCAGTAAAGGTTCAAAATCAAGGGCGACATCCCTGCACATCACCTGACATCCCCAAATCCACAGCAGGGAGTGGAGCTGCTGTTGTGTCTGTCCCTGGGTGTACTACCACAGAACTTGAAGGCACACAGCCTCCTTTCTCCTCCCCACTGGTTTTAATGGGGTATCTGTCAGTACCCATGTCTCTTCTCTAATAGGATTATGTTACTTCTCCAACAGTAACCAGTTGCTGGAATAAGATACATTCATTCTAACACTGCATCACGCTGTCACACCCATACCCTTGCACATCCCAGTTTTTTAGGCAACTACTTAACACACCCACACATACACGATCTCTGAAACAACTTTTTATTAAACAGCAAAGCAGAAATGCAACACAATTTAAGTATTTGGAAAATTAGGTCACAAAAGGGATGCAAAATGTTTGCAGTATGACTAATACATCTTCATGTAGTTAAAGTCATTCATCAAATCTTACACTAACACATAAGATTATCCCATGATTAAAGTAGCTCAAATCTAATAACTATAAGCTATAGGGATCTCTTTCCCTAGTATAATATCTTAATATTACCTCTGATATCGATTCCTTTACCAAATGGAATCTGTGAACTAAATTTTTAAAAATCCTTAAAAGAATGCCTAAAATTCTACAAACCAATCAGTTGAATTTACAGAAAGGGTGAGATAAAAATACGGAGCTTACCAATTACACATATAAAACTCTCATTCATGATGCTGATACTAATACACTTGTCAAGGAATTTGGTAACAGTTGATTGACTGGGTAGGACAACTAAACCTTGCAACCAAACCCCTAGAGCTGGTACAGCATGTGGCTTCTGTAAGATCAATCAGACTTCATCCATGTTCATCTACAGATTCCCTGAAAGATCTACTCTGTGCCACAGATAATACGAGTCTGGACTGAGATCATGGAGTAGACTGCTACTTTTATCATGTTATTTTCTACCTATTTCTATTTATTCCTCCAAGATGTTCTACTTCTAATAAATACATAACCAAAATTCTCATCTTTTCAGATGCCAAGTGGGTTACTGGGTGCAAAAGCAAGTTGGTTTTCTTGTTTGTTTTTAAACCAATCTCAATTGAATACCAATTTGATAATTTTCAAATTTTTTAAATCCTCTGTATAGCCCCAATCTGTTTTCAGCTGATTAAAGAGAAACCAGCACTCCTCTCATTACTAGAAAGCACAACTGAGAAGCAAGGTTTTGATTAACTTCAGGAGTTACAGATCAGGTTACTGTTGGGGGGATTATTATTCCAAGTACGTGTATAAGTGGGAACTATCTTGACTTAGGAGAAGGGAAACGGGGAGGACGAGGCAGATGGACAGAGGCACACAATGGCAGACAGGTACATACATAAAGCTGTGCATTCAGTACATGATTTTGGTCACATTTTCACAACATGGTTATTTTCTTGTATATCTTACTAAGTAAGCGTGTAGTAAAAGACACTGCTAAGCCTATATATCAAAGCAAATTCAATAAAACATTCATCTTCAAGTTTCATAAATATATGCAATTCTAATTATAAAGTCTCTACAATACATCTGCACATTTTTTTAGACTAACATAATACACGGACTCATGGAAGTCTCCTGTTTAGTTAATTTTGCTAGATTTGACATTATCTTATAAATATTCAATGAAGCCACAAACAAAGGTACTGTAACTTTTGGAATCTACCCAAGTTTTAAAGTGGGGAGGGAGGGATGGAGAAGGGAAGAAAAGGAAAGAGAGAGGAAAAAGGAAGGGAGGAAAGGGGAAGGAGGGAGGGGGGAAGAGAGGGAGAGAGAGAAAGAGAAAGCAGCAATTCCATAAATGACAAGGGAACTCAATCCCTTACTTTCTTTTGCTTTTCGTGTCAGTTGTTTGGAAAACACTAGAAGCAGACATGAGGTTTTCTATATATTGTCCAAGAACTTGGTTTTCTGATTTTAGCTTCAGATTTTCTTCCTTAACTGCATCTACTCTTGCTGAGAGATCTACATAAAAAAAAGAATGTCAACATCAATAAAATGATGTTTATGATTTATTCAGAGAGATCACAATTCTTACGTTTTCTGTTTTTAGTTTCAGATTAGAAAGGCTATGGCAGGCAGAGGAAGCAATGTGAATCAGTAGACACTGATAACTTAAAAGATGTACCATTCAGGCTATGTAGCTAACTCTTAAAAATGAGTAAAGAAAACAGATTTCTTAAAGAATGTAAATGCCTAAGCAACAAGAGCTGTGAAGTCTTTATAACAATAAAATGTGTATAAAATATGTAGTTATAAGTGAACTCATGTACTAGATATAGGCAAAAATGAGTCCAAGCAATGAGTCATTTGTATTTTTACTTTAGTAGAAACTTAAAAGGCACAGGTCCTAATGATCAAATTTTTAAAAATTACCTCCAGGAATGTATACTGGCAATGAAGGCCAGGCAGTGTCCTGGAGAATAAGTAAAAGGCAGGCATGGGCCTGAGTGCATGCTAGGGGGCGTGGCGTGGGGGTCAGTGTGTCAACAGTGGAGAACTGGCCTCAGGAAGAAAATGCTAGGTGAGGTTGAGAGTGCTAAGAGACACAGCACTGCACTATCACAGCCGCTTTGATGAGGGGAATGCGAGGGGAGAGGGCAGGAAACACAAGCAGGGGAGACACGAATGCCCAGAGCTGCTCCGGAAAGGCAGCAGGCAAGGTGAGCGGACAGCAAGTGGGACTTGGTCTGAGGGGGAGGCGTGAGGCAGGCCTTCCGTCTGGGAGGCCCCTGGAAGGGTATCATAACAGAACGTCTCACTTGCAGGTGGGGCCAAAAACTGCAACCTTTTAAGTTTCATTAAGCACCCACAGCATTTCGGTTGTAACATTAAATGTGAGGCATTTAGAAAGGGAAGAAAAGTCCAGAGCACCTCAGGTTAAGTCCCTGTAATCTCTGAGGTTACTATGTTCTTTGCAGTCTCATACGCGTCTAGTCAATGCCCAGGTCCTATGGTTCACATGTGGGAAGGAGGACGCAGTGAGGGGAAATCTACTGAAGTTGAGGGTTTTAAGAAATACACAGATCGACAAAATTGAGCATCATACATATTTACAGTTTCAGTTAGCTGGATGTCATTCGTGAAAACTACGAAAGGCACGCTGACCTTCAAGCGTGTGTTGGAGTTCCAACACTTGGTTGATAAGTCGTGTTTTTTCCTCCAGTTCCACCTGATTCTCAGCATCAACCGCTGCAATGAAAAGGCTCACATTTACTATGAAGTAACGTTAGATATCATTTGTGGAGTGCAGCGCTTAAAATCTGCATTTTATATTATCTTCATTGACTTGTTGCACAAGATGCCTGTGAAGTTATACTGGCACATGGTTAATTCTAGCCACTTGAGAGGCAGAGAACAGAAGGATCATAGTTCAAGGACAGCTTGGGCAGGAGAGTTAACAAGACTCCCCTCATGCCCAAACCATAGCTGGGGGCAGAGGGGCATGCCTGTCAATCCAAGATAGAAGGGAGAATGGACAAGACCAATGAGTGTCCACAGAAGGGAAGCTGCACGAGGTCGTGCATGCCTCTGATCACGTCAAAGGTAGGAAGCCTACAAAAAGGTGGATCGAGACACAGGCATAAACTCAGGCAGAACTGAGGCCCTAGCCTAGAAATAACCAGTGAAACAAGGTATGAAGCTCCTGTACCAGCCTAGAAGGCCCAAGGCCCTGACAGACAGCAGCGGAGGTCTGGAAGGTGCATTGGTGCCTTTCTAAAACCAGATGGGATGTTATACAGACGCCAGCCAGGACCTCACCTCTCAAGACTGTGTCTGTGCCTTTGGCACTGTATATGGAGGCAGGAGGAGGGAACTCACCATCCATGTCAGCGTTTATCAGCCTGGGCACCGAACTGCACCTCGGACAAACAGCCCCTGATGAGTGGTCTGCAACAAGACAAAGCAACACATTACAACGGAAGCTTCACGAACAAAAGATGACTTTAGTCTTCCACATGCTTTAGGGGGAAATGTGGTTAAAGGATCATGACTGGTACAGTTTACAAAAGCAGCACGAAGGGATCAGTGTCTCATGGCTCAGTTCCTGCTTCCTTCTGGTGATGTCACTGTGACAGACAGCCGACACAACGCCCAGTGTGGAAGCCTAAGAACAACCCCTAAGTAGGACATCTTTCGTCTTCACAAAGCATTAGTGAAGAACGAAATACGAATGGTATACAAGTTATCTCAACAGTGCATATAATAAATCTGTGCAGTCTTCTGGAAGCTTTCCCCTTTTCCACGAAGCACCAAAAGCTACTTTATCTCCACCTGGTTTTCACAAGGTTTTAATTCTCTGCTTCTCTGCACTTCAGCAAAGTATATGTTAGGCTGGATGTTGGTGGCTCATGCCTGCGATTCCTGCTACTCAGGAGACTGAGCTCTGGGGATCACAGTTCAAAGCCAGCCCAGGTAGGAAGCCTGTGAGACCTTTATCTCCAATTAGGCACCAAAAAACCCCAGCAGGAGCAGGACTCAAGTGGTAGAGTGCTAATCTTGAGCAAAAAAGGGACAGTGCCCAGGCCCTAAATTCCCAATCAGAAAATGTAGGAAGTGCTAGGGCAAGATGCACTTAAATTATCTTTTCCATGTCTACACTCTCCTCAAATGTGCCTCTACTTTAGTATTGCCTCTTCTCTTAGTTCAGTGACTGGTTCAAATGGACACAGGTGACTTGGGTTCAAATCCCAAGCCCAGCTACTCATACACAAGATAAAGATATCAGCTATCTAATGGGAGCCATAATGCCATGTATCTGGTAGAGAAATTGATGGATTTGCCATGTGATACCTTTATAGGCTTCGTTCTCCCTAAGTGTTAGCTATTCTCTTACCTTTTCATTTTAATTGAACCACAGAAAGAACTGAAGAACCAGGGACCAGGAGTTTGGCCTAGTGGTTAAAGTGCTTGCCTAGCATGCACGAAGACCCGGGTTCGATTCCTCAGTACCACATACATAGAAAAAAGCCAGAAGTGGTGCCGAGGCTCAAGTGTTAGAGCTCTAGCTTTGAGCTCAGGACCCAGGCTCTGGGTTCAAGCCCAGGACTGGCCTAAATAGATCAACAACCAGGGCCCGAGGTGAGCACGGCCCATTCCAGATCACAGGGGACCCCCTCAGGGCCCAGGCGGCGCCCGCCCCAGGCCCTCCGCCCCAGCCCCACCCAGGCCTGCAGCTTCTTCCACTAACCCTCCCGGGCCTCGCCTCGGCTGCCCCCACCCCCCAATCGCCCCGCTTGTGTTTTTCTACTACGCAACCGAAGGGGAAGGTCAGTGCACGAGCGGCGCGGCCCTGCCCAGGGTTCAGGGTTCAGACTCCGCGGGGTCCACGAGGATCGCGGCTCAGGCTCGACTCCCCGGGCGGCCGGCGGCTCCGTGGGGCTTCATCCGTGCGGGGTGCGGGCCCAGGCCGGCCGGGCGTCGCCGGGGTTTCCGGGCGCAGGGGCGCGGAGCGAGGCCCCGGGGCGCGGGGAGCCCCGACACTGTTACATCACAGTCTGGGGGACACACGCGGGGCGCCGCCAGCCGCCGCCCGCCGGGGCCCCCGCGGGCTCCAGAGGAGGCCCGGCCCCCCGCCCGGCATCCGGGCTCCGCAGGGGCGGCCCCCGGGCCCCCCGAGGCCGAGAGGACGGCGGGGTCTGCAGGGAGCAGGCCGCGGCCGACCACCCGACGCCAGGCCTCAGGCCGCGGCGCCGGGCCCCACCACCCGCCGCGCCCTCGGGGCTGCTGGCGGGACCCAGGTCAGCTCCGGCGTCACCGCCCGGGCCGGGCCTCCCGGCCGAGGGCCATCCTCACCCAGCACCCTCACCTACCTCCGAGGCGCCGGAGGGGCGGGATCCCGAGATCACGCCTCCGGCCGGGACTCCTGGACCGACTGACACCGGCAGCGCCGCCCTCCTCACCCACCGGGCATGCGCGGGGGAAGCCCCGCCCCTCCGCCCCGCCCCAGGAGCCGCCAATCCGGACTCCGGGATTCACGCCTGCGCACTAACTAGCCAACCCCTCCCCCTCCAGCATCCTTTTCCCCCTCTGGGCACTGGGATTCACCTTTGCCTTAACAACAGGACACCGGCGCCCAATCAGGCTCGAGGGTCTTGTGGGCGGGTCCTGCAAAGGCAGCCAATAACCGCACCGGAGCGGGCCGCGGGGGCGGGAGCTGGTCGGGCGGCTGGGACCTCGGCGCCCGGGGCCGGGCGGTCATTGCCCAGCCGGGCAGGCGGGCCGGCGGGCGGCCCCGGGCACGGCCAGACCCCGGCAGGGCCGCCCGCACGCCGGACGCCGCCCGACTGTGCACGGAGACCACGCGAGCGTCGAGCGGCCGTGGGAGGACCGGAAGGCAGCGCCCGAGGCCCAGAGAGTGGGGAGGGGAAATCCCGGGAAAAAAGGGCCGGAGCGGCCCGGCGGAGGCCCCGAGCTCCAGGAGGACCTAGCCTGCTGCAGGGTGCAGCCCTTTGCTGCCGAGATTCTGCCGCTGGAACCGCGCTGCCAAGACTCAGTTAGCTTGTGCCCGGGCCGCAGCGCCCCTCCTGGCCCCCTCTCGGGGTTTTAGGCCAGGCCAGGCCGAGCACCCCACGCCCAGCCGCCTCCCCAGCCTCCTTCCCCAGGGGAATCTCCGCCCCCAGGCCGCGGCAGTCCTCAAACAGGGATGATAGGCTTCATTTAAAGTTAATTTTTGTTTTCTTTCTAGACCCTGGGAGGCTTCGGAATTGAGATCATCCCCTGGCTGTGCTGAGGAGCGTAGAAAAATAGATATAGCTATATTTTTGATGAGCCTGTGCTAGCCATTTGCATTTTTGAATTTGTATTTTCTTTAACTCGCCTTTCTGCTTCTGTATACTTGCGTGCTATCACCTTGAGGAAGGTAACAGCACTTCTCCTGACTAATCTACAACCACCCACTCGCCCTTGGGCCCCGGACACTCCCAGATCTGGAGCCTGAGTCACCCTCTGGCAGGGAGTATACACCTTCCAGACCCTCCACCTAGGCCTGGAGCTAGAGATAGTGGCCATCTGGCACCTGCAAGGTCGGACTTGCGGGTGCCAGCAAACTAGGGCAAATATCAATCAATCGCAAGCCCGTTACCATGGAGATAAAACCATCCTCCTAGAATCACCATAGGGGCTCGGTCCAATCAGTTCAAAGCACGACAGCCCGCTAGCCCCACCAATGATTAGCCTCGGCCCCTTTCCCGCTTTGTGTTGCGCCAATCGTTGCTAGAAGTTTGGTATGAATTTTCCCACGTGGTGGATCCATTCGTTACTAATGCCTCCTGGGGCCTTCCCCCACCAAAGAATGTATAAAAGGTGCTGTAATTTTGTGCTGGGGGCCTCTGGTCTGCACTCCACTATCAGTGCGCAGAGACCCATGCTCCAGATCGTCAATAAACGACTCATTGCAATTTGCATTGATCTTCGGTCTCTGGTGATCCTTCCGGAGGGCTTCAAGTTTCTAGGCATTACAGTGCCTTGTGTCAGGAAGGGAGGACAGAGAGAGGCTCCAGGATTGCTCTGAGGCCTCCAGCCAGTGCAGTCTCTTCGGTGAAGGGAAAACCTCCTATCTTGTCCTAAGTAATCAAGAGGGTTCCACACGCGCTGTGAATGGTGTAAGATGAAATATGCTAAAGGAAGATGTTTTGGCAACTTTCAAGTGTAACCAGGTGCTTTCTCATACTTGAAGCTCATTAACTTGGCAATTTGCACTGATTCGTCTCATTACTGCTGCCTTTTCTTTTTATTTAATTTTTCCTTGAAAAGCTCCAGATGAGACTGTAAATGTAGTTGCATCACCTTTATAATAATAACTAAATTTTTTTTTAAAAAATAGTTGCAAAGTCAGACCCCAGTCTGACAGGGAAAAGACCTGGAAAATGCCCCAGAGGGCAGTAGATAGGGATCTGTTAATACATGATCAGATATGGTATAATGGTGACCTCTAGTGGTCAGATTGCTTCAAAAATCAACTTTAATCTTTCAGTAGCCTGTTCAGTAATAATAACAATGACAATAATAATGGCCACCATGAAAAACTAAAGAGTCCTAAAGGGGGCCCATGTAGGCACTCTGAGAGATGCAGCTCAGCTTCCAGGCAATAGGAGAGGGTGAGCACCTTTGCTCTGCCACACTCCCCTCTATGTGCTGTGACACTTCTGTCCTGCCACACACCTAAGAGCAATGGAGCCAGCTGACCACGCAATGAGAGACCTGAAAGCACACCAGAGCCACCCTCACCTCCACATTGCTCTCTGTCAGGTATTTATCAGAGCAACACACCCATGAGATGGTGTTGAGGCGAGTCCTATCTCCTGATAACATGGGACAAGAGAGGCATGCACAGCCCCATCTACTCTCTAATCCACCGTCAAAGGAGGAGCCAGCCTGAGACTCAGAGACCTTAAACTTGCAAAGTGACCCCAGCTTGCCTCAGCACCTGGTGCAAAGGAGACACAGATTAAATCATCGTTAGAGGACTGAATACAAGGAGTAGTCAACTTTCTTCAATTGATCACTGTGCCTTACCGCGGACAGACACCAAATATGGAGGCTGATCTAGTTGGAGAAGAAATAGGAAATAAACTAAATGAGAATTTGAATAATTCAAGGCGGCAGGAATAGAATCTGTGCACGCTAGATTAAAATATTGTATCATAAACTATTTTAGAAATTAAAATTATGTGTCAAAAATCTGAAGACACCATATAGCCCTTCCTCATCTCCAAAAATAAGTAATATACAAAATAACTTGGAATCGCATGTGTCCATGCTGATATAAACAAGTAGACCAATCACTTGACACAAAAGAGAATATTAGAGCCTCAAGATCTTTCCCCTCACCCTCCCCCCAAAATCCTTACTAGTTACTGAAGGAAAAATAAGCACTGACTAATCAAGGGATCAAAGCTGTCTGTGGATCAGTGGAAGTTCTATAGCATCTGCTAGCACACTGAGAACGCAGTGTCAGACAGTTTCTTGCCAAACTCCTGGATCACAAGGAGACACCAGCCAAACACAAGTACAAGAACACTTAACAAAGTAATGACTGCAATCTTCCAAAGTACCAACGCACTTGACTTATGAAGGTCTAGTAAAAGTTGAGGCTTTATGCCCAGCAGGAGACTAAAGTGACATGACCACCAAATGCAGAGGATTTCAATGGTAAGGTATATTTCCAAGACAATGGAGGAAGCTGGCAAGGGCTTTGAGTGTAAGGTGAGGCTTGTTAAACAGATAGTGGTCAGGAGAAAGTCCCTGAGCATGGAGAATCTAAGGGCACTCTTAAATTATTCAGTATAAAGGAGGATTCTTTTGGGGGCAATTTCAATTTTTGCTTCTGAGATTGTTTTATATAATAAATAGATATAAATAAAAATAATGAAATGGTGGCATGTATGGTTATTGCGTCTTTCCTTGGCTGTCTCCATGCCTTTTCTGCCTTACAAGTCCTACGGCTAAATTTTTCACTATTATTTTATATTCTCTAAGACAATTTTTCTGCACATGTCACTAAAATGCAGAATCTGTGCGCTGATGGCTGTGAATGATGCAAGGTCTGGTAATCTCAAAATCAACCCCTGACTCCCATATGCATTGTTTGAGAAAATCTCTAGAGGTGACTGCCTTTTTTAAAATCACATAAATATAACACCTTTGAAATCTAACAACCTGTACTCTTCTCATACAAATGCACACATTTTTCCAGAAGTTTTTTCCATCCAAGTCCATATACATACATTAATTTTACATGCGTGCAATCTCAACACAGACACCATTTTTGACTGGACTTTTCCTGTCTGAGCACGTCCTAGATTGTTTCAGCATCTCTGGGGCTCTTCTTGCCCTCTGGTTCTGTGATTACATTTTTGAAGCACTGACTCCATAATGGTAGCCACAGAACCATATTTCATTATTCAATACCTGCAGTGCAGGCACCCTTATTGCTTCTGCGTAGTCAGAATAAAGTGGCCGTGCTATCTATCTAGTGGCTTTTATTCTGATGCTTTGTCACCGATCAAGGCTTTGAAGTTACCAAGACCTGGGCTAAAATCCAACACCTGCTTCGAAAAATTCACAAAGCCATCTGAGCCTGTTTTCAATCTGAGAAATAGAGAAAATCATGCTCTTACATGCTGCTGGTGAGGGTTTGATAGCAGGTAGAAGATTGGTTCTTAGCCCACCACCTAGCATGCTCCATGTTCTTAGCAAATTCTGTTTGATTATCACGCCTCTAAGACATCTATGACTAGATAATTAGTATGGCCATACTTAAAACAACTCCCTTAGTTGGACTTTTTATGATGTTTTCTTTTTTTTTTCCAGTCCTGGGCTTGGGCTCAGGGCCTAAGCACTGTCCTTGGGCTTTCTCAAGGCTAAAGCTCTACCACTTGAGCCATAGAACCACTTTTGGCTTTTTTTTTCTATGTATGTGGTACTGAGGAATCGAACCTGGGTCTTTGTGCATGCTAGGCAAACACTCTACCACTAGGCCAAACTCCCAGCCCTTCTTTTTCTTTCTTTTTTAAAGGCTGGTAACCAGGCACAGGTGGCATGCACCTGTAATCTTAGCTATTCAGGAAGTTGAGATCTGAGGATCATAGTTCAAAGCCAGCCAGGACAGAACTGTCTCTTGAGACATTTTTGTGGGTTGTGGGGCTTGAACTCTGGGTCTGGGCACTGTCCCTGAGCCCTTCATCTCAAGACTACTGCCCTACCCCTTGAACCACAGCCCCATTTCTGGTTTTCTAGTGGTTAATTGGAGATAAGAGTCTCACGGACTTTAGTGACTGGGCTGGCTTTGAACCATGATCCTCAGATCTCAGTCTCATGAGTAGCTAGTGTTACTGGCATGAGCCTGGGCCCCTTGAGACTCCAAATTAATTACCAAAAAGCTAGAAGTAGAGATTTGGCCCAAGTGGTAGCAGGCCAGCCTTGAACTAAAAAGCTAAAGGCAAGCCCAGTAGTAGTACACACACACACACACACACACACACACACACACACACACACACACACATCACACATACCATGCTAACAAGGATCCAAACAACTATATAGGTTCCGAAGACACTGACAGACTCCTGATGGTAACTACAGACCTAGAATGACACGGGATAAAATCTCTGCCTGCAACACCTGCCATCTTTTCTGCCTGTCTCAAAATAACATCTAAAAACCCTGAAACATATTACCATTGGAACCTTCCAGGTAAGTTAGCTATGAATTTCCTTAATTCCTCTCACAATCAAAAGAAAGGGATGTTTAACCTTACAAAATGGACTGATAAAGGACTTAATATTTGTGCTAGCAAAAATATGCCGCAAAAATGTTCTTGGAGAAATTCCTTGAATTATGTGCTTTATGGGGGGAATGCGTGCTGGGTGATCACTGAGTACTGCATAGAGATGCATTGGCTGAGAAATTTAGTGTTTCAGGATCATTTCCCTGCACACTGTAGAGTCCCTCAAAACTTATAGAAATCTCATTCGTATACTCTTTTAAGGGGGCCCAAGCAGAAGAGACCGAAATCCACCATCAAAGCTGAAGATGATTGTAATATCAGGAAACAAATAATTTACAATTTCACAATCCTATAGAGAAACATTTTTTAGATCTAAATATTTTCACAAATGGAGCTTACTAAATAGGCCTTAGAAAAACCCACTGTCCTTGTAAGCAAGAATGAAAATGGAAGCAAATTAAGAACAAATAATCAGAGCCCTTTGTCAGCTAGGAAAAGGTTAGCATAGATTCTGAGGAGGGGAAAATAAGCTATTTTAACATACAAGCTTCCTCACACAGCAACGAGAAGCACGCATGCTCATGGCAAATGCTCCGAGATAGTCATTAAGTGTGTGTGTGTGTGTGTGTGTGTGTGTGTGTGTGTGTGAACAGAAACAAGGGAACAATGGTTAAATGGAAGAGAAGTCAGGAAGAGCTGAAAAGAGCCAGCTATGGACTGTGAGCAAAGCAAGAAAACTGGTGGGAAGGAGCCAGGCCACTGTGACAAAAGACACAAGAAGGCATGCTGCCACAGGGCCCTTTCACAGAGGCCCCTGGGCCCTTCATGCTTTCGGTGCTGAGAATTCAAAACGACTATAAAACCAGTCTTGGAAAGCAAAGCCTGCCTCCTTGAAACAATTTTTCTGCTAACTTGGCTCTGAGATGACAGCGTGTTTTCTCTAGGATAGCCACACCTGCCTCGGGCATCATTGACATTTTATTTCTAAGGTTGGAGAGCCCAACACAAGCTGCTTCATTTAGTCTGTCTGGGGAAGGGGGGGTTGATTTACTCCTCTCTATAGCACAAACTATCTAAGGGTCTCTGTGGACATCAGTCTCTGAACTTCAAGTTCAGAGCAAGGCAGACAGGCTGGCAGAAGGGGAAATGGGCCCAAAGAGCCAACCCAGCCAGAGCCTTTGGGAAACAGAAGTCCAGCCACTTTGCTGTCTTCTCTGGCTGCCTTCTCGGGAACCAGACCCAAGAGGACGCAGCATTGCTTGGGCTCAGTAGCCCAGATAAATCACACTCATGCCACCTGTAATGTTGGGGGTGCCAGCTGCGAAACTAATTCTAAACACAATTATGAATGTTCCATGTGACATTAAGATGAATTCTGACGTTTATGGGTTTTGTTCCATGGTGTTAATCTATTGAAAAAGAAAAAGCCATTGCTGACAACTGACAGACGTGTTTGTCTGTTTCAGGAAGAGTCACAATATTCATACTTTTCCTATGATGAGAAAATTAGAGCATTGTCTAGCTTAAGCAAACTTTTAGAGAGCCCTCGTGCTCCGTTTCCTAAGCTTGTTTATTCAGACTAGCTTCTTTGATTTTGCTAGATGACTGATTGCAGCTGACTGGATTTCTTCTGAAGGAAATGTTAAGTGTTCTTTAGGAAGAACACTTGAAGTTTCTAGTAACACATTGGGCATCTAGCACTGAACTGTCTGGAACTTCTAGAAGCTGCTCCCCACCTCTACCTCTACCTCCTCCTCCTCCTCCTCTTCCTTCTCTTCCTCCTCCCACATGAAAAGTCTACGGTGTTTTTCTGGGCCAAGGCGGCTGTTCCTAGTAACACCATGTAAATGCTCTGCAGCGTCCAGGGACAGGTATTCCATGATGCCAGTGCCGTACTCACATGGATCCCAATGCCAATTTGATATCTGTTGAAATTTCCACTGTAGATCATTTCCCACCATCCTAGAGAACCATCAAGTCGACTCTGAATAAAGCATACATGTATACACACATATATATGTATATAATATATGCATATGTATATGTCCATGGATGCATATGTACACATGTATGTGGATACATTAGGTAAGTATATGTAAATATACATGTACATATATGTATATATATATGTGTGTGTGTGCTGGTACAGGAGGCTTGAAATCAGGGCCTCACACTCACTTGGCTTTTTAGCTCCAGGTTGGTGTTTTACCACTTCCAAACCAGTTTAAACTTCTGGCTTATTGCTGGTCAATTGGAAATAAGGGTCTCTCAGATTTGTCTGCCCAGGCTGGCTTCTCTGGTGCCTGTACTGGGGCCTGAACTCAGAATCTGATAGACTCTTTTGGCTTGCATGCTCTGGGCTGTTGGTGCTTGACTACTCGGGCCATACCTTCACTTCTGGCTTTTGTTGCTTCATTCGAGATCAAAGTCTCACCAGCTTTTCTGTCTGGGCTGGCTTTGAACATTGGCTCTCAGATTGATCTCTGCCTCCTGCATAGCTAGGACGACAGGTGTGAGCCCCTGGCATCCACTGAATGATCTTTGAAATTCATGTTCTTGGCCAAATTCACTACAAGAAGACAGACCATCCACAGACATGGGTGGCCTGGTTCATTGGGTGCGGCACCACAGCGAAGCATCCACGCCACACCCCCCAAAGGCAAGGCTACCCAGAGGCCACAGCTGACGTGTGGAAGCGGGGTGCGGCCTGTAAACTGGTTCTGTTTGTTCTTGTCCCGGACAAGACTCCTGCAGGAGCTCAGCATCTTCTCTGCCATGGCACACATTGGCTTCCCTCCTAATCTAGCCCAGATTCTACAAGTGGATGAGATGAAAAGGAGCCCTGGGCCTCTCCCGAAGGCAGGGCCTGCTTTGATCTGCTGGGTCGAGGCTGTGCAGGTGGCTCTCTGAAGGCTTCCAGACCCAGGCTGCTTCCGCAGGCGCGAGAGGGCATTGTTATAGTTTCTGCACTGTGCTAGAGCGCGGCGGTGAATAAAAGCACACAATCATGGTGCCACTTGTCTGGGAAACATATTATGGCCTGACAATGGAGGCTAATTGGCTGATGCCAAAAGCAGCCGGGCACGGTCCTGAATATTATTGAAGAGCGATTTTCCAAAGCGGAGTCAGGATGCTGGCAGAGTCACAAAGGAGGGCAGCAGGAAGGCGACAGGAGGGACAGTGCAGAGGGCCTAGCTGAGGAGGGGCTGAGTGGCTTTGCTGTATTGAGCAGAAGACAGCCACGCTCCTCAGGAGAGAGCTGGCCTCTATCCACCCCCACCGCCTGCCCACGCCCCCCCACCCTCCGTCAGTCCCAGCTCAGAGGACAATGTCCATAGGACACTGTTGTGGCTCAGAGGACAATGTCCACAGGGCCCCGCCGTTTCCATGGGGACAGATGGATGCACACCTCGGAGCCTTTCAGGAAACTTTCGTCTGAGCTCCTTGAACTAGGTAGCAGAGGAAATAATGTACCTCATGCTTCCTGTTTGCAGGGCTGGCTCACAAAACCTCCCTCACTATCTCAGCCTTCAAAGGGATTCTGAGACCCATTCTTGGGATCATTCTACAACGGAGAACACTGAGGCTCAGGGATATTAAACAACAGGTTAGCTATTGTAACAAATTTGAATCCTGGCATTTCCTAGCTCAAGCCCAGCCTGCCACACTGCCCTGTGCCAACTCTCCCAGTAAGCAGACCCTGTCGACACCTAACCTATGTGAGTAGTTGCTCAATCACTGCTCTCTGGAAACAGAACGAAACTGACCCAAGAGTGGAGACAGAAAAGAAGCTCGAACAAGGTAGAGCTCCAGGAGAGGGGCCAGCTGGGGCTCGTCTTACACCCAGATGCAGTCAGAGTCCTTTGGCAAAAACAGTTGAGGAACTGGGCACTGCCTATAATCTAGCTCCTAAGGAAGCCGAGATGTGAGGATCACAGGACAAAGAGCAAAGCAATTCAGGAGACACTGGTCTCCAACGGACCAGCCTGAGTTACAAGTGGTAGAGCACAAACTTTGAGCAGCATCAGACACTGAGTTCAAGCCCCAGTATAAAAAAGCTCACATATGGGGCCGGGAGTTTGGCCTAGTGGTAGGGTGCTTGCCTAGCATGCATGAAGACCCAGGTTCAATTCCTCGGTACCATATATATAGAAAAAAGCTGGAAGTGGTGCTGAGGCTCAAGTGGTAGAGCTCTAGCCTTGAGAAAGTCCAAGGACAGTGCTCAGGCCCTGAATTCAAGGCCCAGGAGCAGCACCGGAACCAGTGGTGGGAGGGAGAGACAAAGGCAGATTGGAGTGACATTTTCAGGATCAAGTCCGCAAGAATCAGTGGCTGATCAGGCTGTGAGAGAGAAGCAAGATGATCACACAGACAGAATACAGAAAAACGTCAGAATGCTTTGGAACAGGGAATAAAATGGGGACGGCCAGCCATTGGGGGTAGAAGATTGGGGGAGATGTGGAAAGGATGTCAGATTTCAGGCAGGAAGAGTAAATGCAAGACATCTATTAGATATATGTGACTACAGCTATAAAGGCATATTCCATGCTTAGAATTTCTAAGGGTAGATTGTATACGTGTTCTCATCACAAAAGATAGCAAGTTTGAAATCTAAAAGGTGAGGTACAGGGTAGATAAAGATAATTTTAGAAGGGCTCAACGCCGCCCAAGGTTTTCCCACCATCTCTGCCCATGAGCAGAAAAGCTGAGCTGTGTTCCCAGCGAACAAGCACTCAGTGACGCCCTCTTTGTCCACAGTGTATGGGGCTCCGAGGTGCGAGAGGTTGTTAAGGTGCCTTCTCGGAGGTAAGTGTAACAAGCTGTCACATGGAGCCTTAACCTGCTCTACCACCTGCGTGTGATTATTGGCTGTGGGCCTCATACGGTGACGTCATATGGTGACAACCACCTGCATGTGAGCCCCATGGAAGCTCGGGGGGGGGGTGGCTCTCTGCCAGCTCGAAGGTGGGGAGCAGTCTCTGCACAGCTGTTCATGGAGTGCTGGTGTCTTCATTGTGACAAGTTCGAATCCCACCTGAGTGACTGGGATACAACACTAAGAAGCAAGTTTCCCTCTTTGTTTTCTTCCCTGTCTTCAGCAGCTCTGTCATTTTCTGCAACACCCTGGTGAGCGCCTGTAAAGACAACAGCGCTCCATATCCTCACCAGCCCCAGTACCTGTACCTCGCCTCTCCTCTCGTTAGGAAAGCTCTTTCTCAAGGCCCCAGCCTGCTGAGCTCCGGCGTGGACCCTGGGAACTGGCTGGCTGGCTGCGTGTTAGAAAGACACGTTTTGGAACTTGAGCACTTATGGAGGAAGTGGAGAAGCATGGCTGCAGGAAAGAGCGACTGTTGTTAAATATTCATGCTCTGCTCTCTGTTAATCAAAATTGCTAACCCCTGTGGCTTAGTTGCAGCCTTGCTGGCTTCTTGCTGTTATTGTACGGAAGGAACCTGTGCATGCCCAAACACACACACAGGTACTAAGCTTTGGGGGCTTTAGGACTGAATGGCTTCTACTTAACATCACACAGTTCAGCACTATTTTCTCTGAAATGTTGAATGAGCTGCACTTACTCCTCCCATTCGAATTCTAGAAAAGAGAAACCTTTTTCCCTCTTCCTTTGTTAAATTCAGCAGACTTTGCCCTTATTTTCAAAAAGAATTCTTCAAGTTCCTTATGGAATATTCTATATCATTTTTTCACAAATGATAGTATTTTTTTTGATAAAGTAGGAAAGAATTGGACTACAACAGAATAAAGTATGGTAATACAATCATAGGATTAGCAGTAACTTTTTGAGGCTGTTTTTCCTGAACTTATAGGAAATGAACATTTCAAGTTTTTTTTGTTTGTTGATTAAATTCAAAAAGCCCACATAATAAACCCCACAGGAATCTTAAAAATTATCACTTAATTTTGAAGGAAGAATAACAGCTCTTAATTAAAAACTGTTTTCTGTAGCTCTGTTTTCCATATTTTCTATGATGAGTATGTTTACTGTTGTAATAAAGATAACAAAGGCTCCATTTTCTTAAAATGTGGAGAACATGTCCGGTTCTTCCTTACCTGTGTCGTCTGCTAGGGAAATGGTGGTAAATGTACTCTCCTCCTCCGCCGCCTCCTCTTTGCTGGAACTGTCCATCTTGTTGAGTCCTCAGGGCTGTTGGTGAGGAAAACGGCCAAGAAATGCTGCAGTTGTCTTGTGTGGGTGCCCTTGTTAAATCATTAAGTGAGCGATCTAGCCTTGCCACCCTCTTCCTGCTTTCCACCTGCACAGATCTTGCCAGAGAGGTGTATTCACAACCGGAAGAGCTGGTTAAAGAGTTACAGCGCTTTACCTAAGGCTGAGCTGGCCTGCTGTCAGTCTTGGGCACTCAAACCCCAACTTCAGTTTTCTATGATGCCTGGATTGCTTCACGAAACTGCTCCCCACAAAAGCAGCAGGAGGAGGTTGAGGAGAAGAAACTGATCTATATGATGAGCGTATCCAATATCAGATGCCCAGTTGCAAACTGCTCGAGGATTTGATCTAGCAGCCAGCATGACTTGGGGACATGTTGCCTGGCTTTTGTGTAATTTGAGAATACATCCATTGTAAAGGAATTGATTAAAGATGCCTGACACCTAAGGTGAAATTGATGAATGCTGACTGCAATGATCATCACCGATGAGCAAAGACAGCTGAGGAAACAAAACCCTCCCTGCACCCAGCTCGCCTGTACCCACTCACCATTCTGTACCAACACATCTCCAGCAACCTAGGAAAAGAACAGAACCTCCCTCTCTGTGTCTGTAGTTGGGCCCAAAGGGAGGGATGTGGATCTCACTTTTCCTCCTTGCTGGAAGACAAAGAACTCTGTGCAGCTGTGCTCTTTTCATGCCTCTCTCAGCTCTCCTTGCACACATACAAGCCCACTATTTTAGAAACGTCAAATCCTCACTCCGTTAGAGAGGAGAGGATATCTCCCAAATTTGTTGGAACATTTTAAATAATTATTAAAATCAAGTTACTACATGCTACGTTCTGCAATTAAGTGCTTTGATAGGTGAGATTATTTTATTCACCCCAGTGCATTGTTGCTCTATCAAGCAAAATGGACATGAGCTGTTGGAAAGCCTGTGTGTTAAAAAATTAAGTTCACTAGAATAAAAAATTGCCCTAATTTTTCAGTTATATTCTACAAATACTGTCTATCTGGCCTCCACAAATGGGGCACTTAAAAGATATCAGAGTAAGAGATTTTATTTATTGTCATTAATAAACCTGTTTTGTTTTGTTTTTTTTAAAAAATCCAGGGCCAGGAGTGTGGCCTAGTAGTAGAGTGTTTGCCTAGTGTGCCCTAAGCCACGGGTTTGATTCCTCAGTACCAAATACACAGAAAAAGCCAGAAGTGATGTTGTAGAAAGCTCCAGGACAGTGCCCCAGCCCTGAGTTCAAGCCCTAGAGGCTTAGAAAAGAGTGTGGCTGATGGGAAGGAGAAAAGCATAAAGTGTTAGTTTTTATCACTGAGATAAAATGCCCCAGAAACCAGTTGAAAAGAAAAATGCAATTTATGTAAGCTGTGTGCAAAAGGCTTAGGCCTGTAACTCTAGTTCCTGAGGCGGCTAAGACACAAATGGTTCTCCAGCCATCTGGACAAACACACAAACACCTTCTTGGCCAAAATCTGGGCCTAACACACTGGGCCTAGCATCCTCGAGATCACAGACCCTCAACTCAAGTGCTGGTACTGCCAAATAAAGAAACGGAAAATAAAATATCAAAGCCACAACAAGAGGCAGATACCCCTCATTACCTAGTAAGTAAATACCTACTAGGTAATGTGAAAGTAAGTGTTGGTGAGGATCCGGAGACGTGGTGGAGCCCTGTACAATTCGGAAAGGAGTATGAAATAACGTTGCCACCAGGAAAAATAGTCAGATGCTTCCTGAAAAAGTTAAACAGAATTGCCATAGGACCCAGAAATTCTACACTTAGGTATATACCCAAGAAAATGAAAACTCATCCCCACAGAAACATACACATAGCATTTGTCTTAGCAAGGCACGAAGTGTCCAGAAATACATGCCCAGCAGTGGATGGATGGAGATGGAAACGGTGATAAATTCAAGGGGATATTATTCAGAAATGTATGAACAAAGTATTACTACAACGACAACCTGGATGAACCACTGAAACACATTGAATATATTCAATAAAGCATATTAAATAAATCCTTTTCCTATTACATGTTCAGAAGGGGCATGTCTGCAGAGACAAACAAACTGGTAAATGGCCAAAGGACAAGATCCTTTCTTGTCATACATGACATCGTATGAGTGATGGAAAAGGTTTGAAACTTGGGAAAAGTGGTGGTTATACCGTATTAAGAATACATATTATGTAAGGATATTATGAGCTTCAACTTAAAAAGAAAATCTAAAGACAAAAACGTTAGCTCTCGTGTGTTTTCCTCTCCACTGGTGTGTGTGTGTGTGTGTGTGTGTGTGTGTGTGTGTGTATGAACTTCTTATAACTATCCTAACTCATAATGTATCTGCAGTTTCAAATTTGATGTAAGATTAGTCTGCCATCTGTATAGAATTAAGAGTCAATCATGCCTGTTTCAGAGGCCACTAACCTTTTAAGAAGCCAAATAATACTCCATCACTTGTACATCAAACAGTGCAAGGCTTCACTTATACAAGAGGCATAAAAGAGTCAAATTCATAGAATCAGAGTTCAAATGATGTTGGGGCCAGAGCAATGGGCTATAGAAATGGTTATAGGGTATCTGTTCTGCAAGACAAATAACTTCTAGCACTGTGCCATGCATAATTCAGACTATAGTTTGCAAGGCTGTCTGTCACACTTAGAGATTTTCAAGAAGCTCAAGAAATTTGTCTTAATCTCATGTTAAGAGCTCTTACACAATGAATGAAAATTAGGGAAAAAACAATTTAGCTAAGAGTGCCATTTTAACTTTTCCCCCCTTAATTACACTGTTTTCAAAGAATTCATGTTTGAATTTTCATGGATATTTAAATTATATGTCTTTCAAATCATGGATTCAATTTCAGCAAATATACTTTAATATGCTAATAGCCCATATCAAGGCAGACTCTGTACATAAACAGTTAGCTTTAGCAGTAGGGTGATAAATAAGAACACAATTCCAGCTTCACTGATGGTGGATGCCTTCTGAGGTGTTACACAGAAGCAAACAGACAACAACAGAAACAAACAATAAACAAATGAGCCAGTTGATGGTGGCTCACACCTATAATCCTAGCTCCTCACCATGCTAAGATCTGAAGATACTAGTTCAAATTTGTAAGATTCTTTATCTCCAACTGATCAGCAAAAATACTGGAAGTGGTAAAAACATTAGCTTTGATCAGAAAAAAAAAGCCAAGAGAGCAAAGTACAGAAATTTTTCTCAAATAAATTTACAATATAACATTTATAATATATTCATTTAGAGGGGCTTGTAACATGAGTGCAAATCTAGTT
This sequence comes from Megascapheus bottae, assembly GCF_031878675.1. NCBI lineage: Eukaryota > Metazoa > Chordata > Mammalia > Rodentia > Geomyidae > Megascapheus > Megascapheus bottae. The sequence continues at coordinate 27,167,848 of NC_143531.1, forward strand.
TAACAGAATTCCATAGCAATCAGTAAAGCAAAAATGTAGTAAATGCAATGTTTTATGATTCAACGCCACAAGCTGGGTTTCAATAATGTTGACTTCTGGCTTTCTTTTTTATATGGGTAGTGGATACAAGCAGAGAAGGGTAATATCATCCACCTTCCACCCGTGCACATCATACTTCCCCTGGGCTTCACGAGGAAACACTGGCTTTCTTTACAGGCTTCCTGCTTGAGCAACACAGAACGCTTTAAGGCAATGTTTAGCACATTGTTTTACACATTGTATGAAGCTTAGACTGGATGTGTACAATCGCCTATCTAAATGTAAAATTGCACATCTATTTCTATAAATGACAAAGAACGCGTTCCAGCCCAAAGCTCAGGCCGTGCACCTCAACACTCTGCATGGGATGGAGAGAAGTCCTAGCAAGAAAATCAACACAGGACAAGGTCTACAGATAGCCGTGAGGTGTGGGCGCTATTTAACACATCACAGGAAGGAGGCCTGACGGAAGGGTTGATGCTGGAGAGATGAGGAGCATCTTAAGAGGATCATTGGCAGGAAGCCGCAGGCACACCAGCCTGAGGCTGGGAGCTGGTTTGGCGTACCTGGAGAATGGGTTAGAACTATGGGCTTGCACTAGACCCAGAAACAGGGCAGCAGAGGGAGGGAGGGGAGCCTTGCCAGCCCTCTGAAGTTGGTGGGTATCACTCTGCCATGCAGGACATGTCACACAGAGAGGAGAGTGACATGAATGGGGCACAGATGTCTCCCTGGCAGAGCTGCCTGAGAGAAGACGTGGGATCTGATATCCACCCCATGGCTCTGCTCACCAAGCCATACCTGAGCCCCACAGGTGAGCCTTTCACTGTCTTTTCTGTATGGAGACAGTGAAAACTTTTTTTATTCATTTCTAAGTTATTTGTAATTGTCAGTGTTCATTTCCTCCCTAGACTTTTGTTTGTGCTAACACCGTCAGTCAGTTGCCCCTAATTATTAAAACATGTCTTTATGCTTTATGGTTAAGAGAGATGAAGTCCAGACGCTGGTGGTTCTTATCTGTGATCCTGGGTGGATGGGAGACTAAAGAGGCACAGTGGTGTGAGCCTGTCGTCCCAGCTGACAGGAGCCTAAGGGCAGACTGTGGCTCAGACACACTCTCAAGAGTGTGCAAGAAGCAGAACTCTAGCTTAAAAGATGGAAAATGGCTTTGCTGTAGCAAAGCATCCTGCCTAGCAAGCGTCCTGAGTTCAAACCTGGGTGCTGAAATGAAAGAACCATCAAGCTGTGAATTTCACCCGACTGCCGTGAGATCTCACTGTCTGCCCTTGGAGCCACGAAATGGGTCCTTGTTTGTGGTGTGAAGTCTGCATCCTGGGCCTTGTCTTTGGCATGAGCCTGGCTAAGGCCAGCAAGGCCCTGTTCTTCTGACTTTCTTGCGCCCTCTGGTGGATAGATTGTATGAACATTAATTTGGGGTGCTCTTGTAAAAACTCCAGCATTTCAAAGTCTGGAGGGCTTTGCCTATTACACGCTTGTACTGGGAAACGTCTGTGGGTAAAGGCTAAGGGGATGGGGGCGGCTTGGGTTTGGAGGTGAGGGGAAGGGACTGTCAGGTATCAGAAGTGAAACTGTAATCATGTATCAGATGTAGTCACTGCTGACCAGGGAAGGATTTTTGAAAATTTGGACTGTGAATATAACACGCATAAGGTAAAATGTACAAACGATGAGATTAAAGATCCACATTAGACACCCAACACCCAGATCAAACACACTCCCAGCACCCTGGGGTAAGATGTTTGGGAAAATGGCTTCACTTTTTAGCACTCAGGTCTATTTTCCAGCAAACAACCCATAGTTACAGAATTGCTGCCTGAGTCTGCCCAGAGGAACTGCAAGGAATGATTTGTTAAATGCACTGGATGAAAACACGGTGGGTGCACAGGTAGATCTAAGGAGGCCCACGAGGCCCCATCTTCCACTCCAAAGGGAAAATGACATGCTTTCATCCCTCTGCTCAGCTGCCTTCATCACTTCGCTCTCCATCCAACCATTTTCCAATTATTTTTCCTCTCTTCAGTTCAAAACACAGAGGCTGGAAGCTGTGTAGTCAGAGCTGTCGGTGCACAGAGGCCTTGGTGGCAGTGCAAGAGCACGCAGGCCAGCTGCTTTGACGGCAGACATAGGGAACGGGTGACTGGAAGCTGAGGGAAATGTGTGGGATGAACAGACATTGTCAGGCTGGGAATGTGGCTTCATGGTAGAGTGCTTGCCTAGCCTGCATGAAGCCCTAGGATGGATTCCTCAGTAAACAGAAAAAGCTGGAAATGGTGCTGTGGCTCAAGTGGTAAAGCGCTAGCCTTGAGCAAAAAGCAGCTTAGGGACAGTGCTCAGGCTCTGAGTTCAAGCCCCAGGACTGGCACAAAGAACAAACACTGTCAATCATATCCTCCTACATGCTAATATGTTCCTTCAGTGTAGGTTACCTGTGTAAAAGTGAAAACTGGCTTCCTTCCACCCTTCTCCACCTTCTGGCTGAGCTACAGGTTCAAGTGAGAAGTTGATACTTGCATATGTACAAAGCCCCACACAAAAATCAAGGCTGGAAGGAAGGCAGGTTGATTCTGGAAGTCGGGAAGACGTGGGGTACAGAAAGGGATTATGTGAGCAGAGGGAATGCATGGTGACAAAGCTTACCTTGGTAGGTAAATAAGGGTCCCTCTGGAAACAAAAGTTGTATGGAGCAGAGCTGAGCAGAATGACAGCTTGCCTTGGCTGACGTCCTTTTGTGATTCTAGTGATTCTGCCTTGGTTGAAACGATTTCCATGGAAGATTCTTGACAACTGACTTCCTTTTGGAGGATCCATCTTTAGGCGAGGGAGGAGAGATCAGAGAAAATGTCTGTCAGGTTGATTCCCAAATGTTCTCAGTGTACAGAAATCAGCATATCAAAACACCAAATTTCCTGAATTCCTTCACCTGCTTTCTCCCTGGATGAAAAAAAAGCAGAGACCAAGCATAGTCCCAGGTGTACAGAGATGGCACATGCTCCAGCTACCGTCAGGCTCCCACCCCTGCTCCAGGGAGGCCGCTCCAGGACTGTAAAGCAGCACAGGCCTTCAGAGATCTTGTCTGTCCAGACAGCAGCAACACAGCTCCACTGGGGGGAAAATGCCTCGCAGTGTCTTTCTCCCACTCACCTCTCATCCAGACCCCAACTTGTTACCTGGGACACTCAAGCAAGACCAATCACACCACCCTGATAACTCAAAGGCGTGTTCTATTTTCATATGCAAGGCTATAAAATGTTGTGATAGTTGACTATCAATTATTTGACAAGCATGTTTAAAAAAACTTGCATTTAAATTGCTGGTTGAACCACCTGCTAAGAAGTCATTTTTCCTCAATAGCCCAGTGTGTGATGCTGGCTTTGGGCGCCGTTCTCTACAAGCCAGGACAATGGCGGCGGTGCCACCCCACACACTCAATGGCAGGAATTGTGTCCAGCATAGTATTGTGAAATCTCACACTCGGGCACCTGAGTCGCCAAGGCCAAATTGAACTACAGTCGCATTTTCCTTGCCACAGTTCTTGTGCCAATGGAAAGAGAAGAATTCTACGCCGGCGTGATGCCGGTTAAGACAGGTGCTAAGGTGAGAGATAAGTGGGGAGGTCGGCATGCTGTCATTTATGTCATCAGAATACAGGCGCATGCTTTTGAAGCAGGAAAGGCCTTGAGACGCTTAGCTCTAACTGCCAAAAAAAAAAAAAAGCCAGATGTGTAGCTCTGGCTCATAAAGTAGAACAACACTGTCAAGCTCAGGGACAGCGTTGAGCTCTGAGTTCAAGCCCCAGAATTAGCACAAAAATAAACAAGCTTTATGTGGTTGACAGAAGAGAGATTACAGGTGACAGCATTGAGGCCAACATTTATCACGCCTGCTCACCTCTGCAGCTCAGACTCCGACGACAGGGACTGTCCTCTTGTCCGCAGGGCAGTTTTGCTAATAGAGGGTCCTTTGTGGAGCTTCACCAGGATTGGCGCCTCCCTTGTGTCCAATTTAGTTTTGTTACGGTTGCCTAGCTATCAGGAACTATATTTTCCTGTTTAAGGATAGGTTATGAGGTCAAACAGTGACTGTGGGAATTTTCTATTTGAAAAGGAGGTGGGGCGGAGGGGGTGTGCATTTGGCTGGCTTGCGAATCACTGCACTGTCCCCTGGGGCCCACAGAGGGCGACAAACACAGGCCTTGCGTTTCAGAGCACAGCCTTCACCCCAGTGGAAAAAACAGCGGAGCTTGCACTTATGTGGGAGCTTGTTTGAAGCCGTAACACTGACGATATTGCTGTGTGCTCTTTTTTTTTTTCCTTTTAATTCATGGACATGCTCCTTTAACATTGCTGTTGAGCAAAGAGGGTTTTTATTATTATCATTATTAATTATTAGTTCCTATTGAATTGCCCAGGGTATCTGAGTTGCATCCCCCCCCCCCCCCCCGCTATATTCATTAGTAACATTGAGTCTTTGTTCTATGAGGCTTGACAAATGCATGTGCCAGGTTAGTGACACTCGGAACATCCTGTCATGGGACAGATGACAGCCCCACCGCGCACGTCTCTGCCCTAAAGCCTGGTAACAGCTCGAGCTCCATCTCCCCTTCCCCACACACTTCTTTCTTTTCCTTCCTTCCTTCCCTTCCTCTAGTAATGGAGCTTGAACTCAGGGCCTCACGCGCTTGGCTCTGCTGCTCAGGGTTGGTGCTGCACCACTTGAGTCACAGCTCCACCTGTCATGTTTGGTAGCTCATTGGGAATAGGAGTGTCACAGACTTTTTCCACCAGGGCTGGCCTTGAACCACGATCCTCAGATCTCAGTGTTCTGAGTAGCTAGGGTACAAGTGTCCAGCTCATTCATCACTCTCCTCCCTCCCTCCCTCCTCCCTTCCCTTCTTTCTTGCTTGCTCTGTGGGTGTGTATATGTGCTAACACTGGGTCATAAACTCGTGGCTGGCTCAGGACTCACTCTTGCTTGGCTCTTTTGCTCCAGCCTGGCACTCTATTACTTAAGCCTCACCTCCAGTTCCTCCTTCCTCCCTCTTCCGTTCTGTCCTCTCTAAGTCCTAGGTGGGGGATTTCTGTGGGCCAAGTCCCAGCAGCCCTGTACCAAGATGCTCTCCCCCCCCTCCCGCTCCCCTTCACTCCAGGTTTCCAATGTGCTGCTTCACACTGTGGTCTAATGCATTATCCGAATATCCTTCACTCTCCATATGTCCATCCGGTCCTGAGCTGGGGTACGTTTGATCCCCTTCGCGCTGCACATGGTTTTTGAAGTAGAGGAGACCAGGCGGGGTATCTGTCCCCTTTCCCCAGGGAAGGCTGCAGAGAGAGCTATCTTGGGTGTCCCCTGACTCCCCTGCGTGGCCGAGCTTCTCGGACGGACGGAGAGCCTGGAGTGGCAGCCATGGGGCTCGCACTCGCTCTGGCCCTCAGTGAGCCGGCAAACATCTCTGGCCTTGTCTTCTGGTCAGCCTTTACGGCATCTGGCAGCATCTGTGCGAGGGAAGCCAAGGCTGGAATCCCGCTTTCCCCCGTGGGCCTTCTTTTTCTTGGCTTTCATTATTTGTCTGAACTGTCAGTTCCCTGCTAGATTCAAGAAAGCTTCCTAATTTTCTTTCTTATTCTGAGTAGTAGCAAGACGCCCCCCAGTTCGTAAATCATCAAGCTCTCACCAGCTTCAGTCTTTATATTTTAAATATCCCTGGTACTTGATTTTGGAAGCTTTGAAGGATTTTCACATCGATCCTCAATCTTTTTCTAGGTTATTTGGGAAACTAGGACTAGGAATTACTTAGCGAAAAGAGCATGAAGAGGGAAGAAAGTAGTACTACGTTACCACTGGTTTTCTTCTTCACTTTTGTATGTTTCCTTCACCTCACCGTGAGTGCATTCTGTCTCATTGTCTCAAGGGAGTTATGGCGGTAGGATAAAAAGAATGAATAACCTCCATAAATTCCAGGGTTTGTTTCCAGAAACCTGAGCCTGTGCTTCAACTTAGAAGGCTTGCAGAGGGAGAAGAAATAAATGTAAGGGTTGGTTTGTTTATGCTTCGTTTTGTTCTTAGAAGAAACAAAGAAGTTACAGGAGGAAAAGAACCTTGTTAGACTAGACAATAGCTGCTGGACCAGGCCTGGGACCCAGGCAGCTCTGACAGTAAGGCAGGAGGATCAGACCAGAAAGGACAGGCTGCTTGCCGTAGCTAGCCAGATGATTCCCCTTCTACAGAGGGGCTAGGGAGCGCCTAGAGGGCCTTCAGACCGAGGACGGGGCGGTCTAGGCAGCCAGGAGACTCGAAGGACAAACATCAACATCTGAAGATACCATCGTGTTGTAGACGGTGCGAGAGCAGTGGATGCACATGGATTACCTAGGTCAGGCCCTTTCGGGAGCATGGACAGACTTGAATCTACTCTCAGAGGCCTGGTCATTCTCTGCTCGTTGGAAAGGTCGGACTGTATCTACTTTGGATTTTCCTCCACTCTACTATCTCCGGGGGACTTGGTTCTCTCAGCTGTGGTGAAGTCCCCTGGAGTCCAGTGGGTGGCAGAGACAGCAAGGGAAGGCACTTGAATACACCTCCCCAGGGATTCTGAAAACCATGGCTCACACCAGCTAATTCCCTCTTCCCATCCTGCCTTGAGAATCCCATTCTCCCTCCTCAGTGTGGGTGTGGCGCTCCACCCTGGACGCTAACACGGCTTGACTCTTGCACGTGGAAGACGCATTCCTACAAACATGTGGGTAGGGTGTGGACACATAACACACACATGCCCGTGGAAACACACGGCGCCATGTGCATAGCTTGAATAATTACTGTTCTTGGCATGGCAGACAGCTAATGAGGACGTGTAGCTGCAAATCTGTGTCCTGGAGGAAAAAAAGAAAAAGCACCCCTGGATCTCCCTCCTGGGAACATGTTACTGATTTGGTAACTGGCTTCCTTGGACTCAATCTCCCTCCAGGGCTGTAAGAAGGAGCAAGCGAGACACTCCCAGCTGCGGAATGAACTGTCCCCAGACTGAACCGGGAACGAAGACTGCCTTTCTCCCCTTCTCCTGTGGAGCTGGGTGCTGGGTGCTGGGTACCGGGGAGGGGGATCGATGGACTCCCTCCTGTAGCTGGTGGTTCTGATTCTGAGCCCCAGCCTAGTGGGGAAGACATGTTGAAAGCTTGCGACTCCCTAGGTTTCACCTGTCTCCACAGCGTCTGTCTGATGCTATTGTGGATGGCCCTTGATTACTGTCACAAACGTCACACCACCACAAAAGGCCACCGCAGTCAGACATCTTAAGTAGAGCTGCACGTATGGGGTCCCGATCATGGGAGATTCAGGGCGGGTCCCAACTTGCTAGGGGCATGCTGCGTTGCCAGCCAGTTCTCAGGAAGGGTGACTTGGTGTGAGACTGTTGGGTTCAAGGGACTCAGACCCATTTGGTGAGAGGAGATGAGAATCACCAGGAACGTAGGGGTCAGGGGCTGAGCCGTGGCCCCAGCCAGGCAGGCTAGCCCACCCAGGATGGAGGCGGGAAGAAGCTTTCCAGCGACACAGTCACAGCACTTCCTTTGCAGCGGCTGCCACATGACTCCATGAGGCCAACTTCTCATTCTCACAGGTCAGCCTCGCCCTTGCACCCGGCCAGCTTTCTTTCAGTATCTCCCTCTGTAGTTCTGGAGACCCATCTCATGGGAAATAATGCACAAGAGAATGGGCCTGAGGTGTTGCGTTATTTTCCAGGATGAGCTCGAGTTCCTGGAAAGAACTGTAATTCATAAAGCAACACCCAGCTCTTCCGTGAAAGGATGATTTTCACTGTCTTTGGGCTTTCCCGCATAGACCCATAAGAGGGTCTTGAATTTGGTCTAGCTTAGGCTCCTGGGGCTTAAGGTCCCTGTCTCTTAGGTGCAGGTAGGAAATTTGCAATAAAACAGGATTTGCTTCCTACATTTGCTCATGTGCTAAATTTAAAACATATGCTTCTGGTGTGCTAAATCTTTGTAGGCAGGGTCAACATGAGGTTAGCCTCTGAAAGTTTGTTTGTTCTGTTCAAGTGCAACAGATTGGGAGAGATACAATGGATGGCTTGGACCTGTGGTCTGAAAAGGTGAGGGACCAATGTGGCCAGAGCTGCTGTAAGGGCCTCTCATCTGGGCATCCCACGGGAGGATGGGAATGGAAGCTAAATGACAGTTATTTATCATGTCACCTTGACTTAGTTAATGTGTAAAATCACACCTTAGTTTTATATAGAAGGCAAGTGAAGTCTGATACGACCTTCAAACACATTTCTGCAGGTGCAGTGGATGAAGCCTATAATTCTAACTACTTGGGAGGTGGAAATAAGAGGTGGAGATTGATGTCATACCAGGGATAAAAGTTCACAAGTCCCCCATCTCGACCAGTGGTGGGGTGGGTGGTACACACCTGCCATCTTGGATGCTGGGGAAGAAACACAGTGCCTGGGCTCAGAGGCAAGCACCTGTCATTCCCTGGGACACAGCAAAGCACAAGGAAGAAGAACTGCAACCCATGCTGGCTCACAAAAAGGCAAGATCCTGTCTCTAAAATAATAATTTAAAAAGGGACTGGAAGTGTGGCTCAAATGGTAGGGCACCAACAATTAAGACAAATACTTTTTGTTGAGTCAATAGATAACAAAATTCTTAGATGGTATAGTGATCAGTGCATTGAATTAAAACATATTTATCATCAAGAAATTACACAATCCCATATGAAAACCTGGGTCTCCTCTTTGCCTCCAGTGTCTAGAGTTCAAACACAAAGGTGTTTTTAGTTCCTGCCTTTCCTTTACACCAAGCTTGATCAGCAAGCAAGAAAATTGTATCCATCAAGTACATGCTGCAAAACATGGCATTTTGGAACTGCACTGCTCATTTTAAAATTAGAAATGCCTCCGTTTGGGTGCCCTTGGTGAGCTTTTTGGGAATCAGTTGACATTAGATCTTGAGTCTAACATGCATCTTAGGTCAAAAGCAATGGAGAAATGTTCCTTGAGATGGTATGAGGACAGCATGCAACAGAAATAGTGTTTCTCTTTTTTAGCAAGCAAGTCCCAATTTATATAAGCCAGAAACCTATATTGAAGTGTTCTTCCTAAAATGTTCGCAACTCAAGATTATTTTAAAAGCAGTCTACGTTTCCATTGACATAGTCTAGTTACATCCTCAAGGAAACACTTGGTAGCAGAAAGGTGTTTTCTTACTATCACGGCTATGACTCACCCAGAAATTGCCGTGGTCCTGTTACTTGCCAGGCGCTGTGCAAAGATCTTTACAGAATTCTTTCATTTCAGTCACCACAATAATCCTGAGAGATGGTGCCTCAGTTTTCCAAGTAAGAAACAGAAAGGGGAAGAGCTCTAGTCACGAGCCCACAGCCTTAGAATTAGAGTGGGGGAAGAATGAACTCAACCACCTCTCAAGCATGAGACGACACTGCAGCTCACCCATAGCTCCGAGGTCAGCGGGGGCAGTGGTTGGTTCCTGGTCTGTCAGGCACTGAGAGAAAAATGCCCCGGAGGGTGGCCTAACGTCACCGCAGCCCTTGATTTCATCCCAAGAACTCACCTAGAATGATGCTACCACGTTTGTGGTCGTCAGATCTGCTCTGTGGTCAGGGATGTCAGTGCATTCACTTCTGCATTACTGTGTGCCCAACACAGGGGCATTCACAGAGCTGCGACTGGTAGGAGAATCTTAGTGTGATTGACTTGAATGTTGATATTGTGTTGCCACGAATGCTACCGAGAAACAGATAAATCAGATGAAAAGTTTAAAAAGTCTGCTTTATGAAGGTTAAAACTGGGGTAAGATGGGGCTGCATTGTGGCCACAGACAGACTTCCTAATGACTTCCCCTCCGTAGAGGCAGGCTGGCTCTGTGAACACTCCACAGGAAGGCAGCCCCAGCGCCTGCAGCGGCTGCATCCCCACCCGGGCTGGGTGTCTCACCCCCGGTCAGCTCTGTTGTCCTCATGTCACAGGCCTCAGGTCAGCCCACTGGGAGCGAGCAAGGAGCAGTGGAGTGGGGCTGGGGAAACGCGGCCGCTGTTCTGCCCAGTGTCAAAAGCCAGTGGTACTGGTGGTGCTCCCATTGTACCTGTGATCCCAGCTACTCAGGAGGCTGGGAGCGGAGGATCAGAGGGCAAAGCCAGACTGAGCAGGAACGACTGTGAAAGACTCGCATCTGGAATTAACCAGCAAAAAGTCACACGTGGTGCTACGGCTCAATTAAACTAAGGGACAGTGCTTAGACCCCAAGGGAAAGAAAAGAAATAACAGAGGGAAGGAAGGAAGGAAGGAAGGAAGGAAGGAAGGAAGGAAGGAAGGAAGGAAGGAAGGAAGGAAGGGAAGGAGGGAAGAAGGGAGGGAGGGAGGGAGGGAGAAAGGGAGGGAAGGCAGGCGGGAAGGCAGGCAGGCCTGCCAATGCTGTCTTGGAGATGGGGGCACAGGCTGTCTACTCTGGAACTGCACATCACAGGTTGTCCACGGGAGGGAAGGGGTGTCACACAAGTGACAAGATTTGCCATGCACACGCCCTCCCCATTACACACACTAGATGAGCGCAGACCGCTTGCATAGCAGGAAGAGGCAGCTTTGTTTGTCTCCAGACTCTTCTCTGAGCCTCTGAAACAGCCAGTGGATAAATATAGGTGGATGACGCACCAACTGGGAGTGGATGTGTGTGTGTGAGCGTGCTTGCACCGACAAGCCTGCGAGCTGTGGTCTGCCACGTGGCTCTCAACCTCCAGGAGCTGACAGTCAGGCTCCCAGAGGCAGAAGAGCTGAACAAGTCAGGTGGGAGGCTGAACAAGCCTGGCAGGAGGGTGAGCTGGGAGCCTCCTCAGCGCCGCCCCCTGGTTGCACATTGCCCTGTCTGCTCCAGGGCCCATGCAGTCTTCTGAAGGAAATACCACAAATCTTCCAGCTCAGTAAAAGCACCAGCAAAGTGGCATTGGAAGGTCTTGGGAAATGAGGGCGGGAGACAGAGCAGGTGTTGTGCTCATTGTGAAAGACAATAGAGATCTGGATGGTTCTGAGACAGGGAACCTGGGCTCAACTAAGCACTGACAGGTTTTAATCACCAGCACAATTAGCAGCCTGGCCTCACAACAAGTCTGTTTTGTGAAGCTCTGTTTAAGAACCAGCGAACTGTGGCCATAGCACCCAACAAGACAAGCGGCCCACCGCCCTTTCTGGCTCTGAAAGGCCGGTCTGCCCGCCCACCCTGACATCGTTTGTAGCCCTGGTTAAGTTGGCTTTGGATTGGCATCAGACATTTAATAAGGCCAGTTGCCCTGGAGCGGATCAAGTCATACCCAGTGAATTATACTAAATCAAGGCATGCAGCCATATCAATGACCTCTTATTTCCACTCTTCATTTTAAGACCATCCTTTGAAGTACTTTGAACTATTTGAGATAACCATTCCCGAAGTTTCTATGTAGTATCTCCTTGGGGACAGGTTTCTGGAGAAAGCAGTCCCTACAAGGATGCATCCTCTGGCAGGTCTGCCAGGGGATCTTCCTGACTCCTGAAACCTAGGGAATGCTCTTCCCAGGGAGCGAGGTCTCTCAAAGGGTCGAGGGGCAACTTCAGGAGGAAAGGAGAGCACAGATGCCTCAGAACCCCGAAACGGTGTCTCCATACCACAGAAGGCAGCAAAGGCCCTAGGCTTCTGGCCTGCAGCTCACAATTTCACTGGGTCTGCAGCTATCTCATTGCTGAGTCAAGACAGGTGTGACTGAGTCGTCACTGTGCGTCATGCAGAGCAATCTGAGTCCTCTACAGAAATGGATCCAGGAAACTCTGCACACACAGACCCTTCTAGCATGCCCCATGCTGTGTGCAGGCAGAGCACTCTGCGTAGTGCTGGTTGGGGAGTCATAGGACCCACTGGGGCTGCTCTCAGAAAGACCTTCCTTGGACTGGGTAGTTTGCAAGCAACAGAAATGTTGTTCACAGTTCTGGAGGCTGAGGAAAATCGAAGATCAAGACTCTGGTAGGCTCCATGCAGTTCCAGGAAGTGGCCAAGAGCCCGCTTTCTGCCTCACAGATGGCAGCTTCTTGCTGTGTTCTCAGATATGGCAGGAGAGGTGGACAAGGCCGACTCCTGACCTCACTCTAAGGACACAGATAATGCTCACATAATTGTCTCCCAAGGCCTGGCTTCTTAATGCCACCATACTGGGGGCACCATACTGAAGACTTTGTCCCAGAACATGCCTTACTTGGTACCCGATTCCACCACTGTACATCTGTTTGCCAGAGACAAGAATTCAGGTCCTTCCAGAGTTATGTTCGAATGCTCTCTCCTTCATCCAACACATTCCACTCTCTGGAAGGCCTCAGTCAGCTCAGGTCGAGGGAAGGCTGAGCAGAGGTTAGGGGCAGGGAGGACGGAGGTGGGATATCCTGCTCCCTCTCCTTGCTTTGAGTGATGGCTGGGAGGGCGTCAGGGTCCTCATACGGTCTTACTGCAGACGCCATGTGGTGTTGTTTGGGGCCCGGGCATCTCTCGCCTGTACTGCCAGTGTGAGTGGATGCTCCTCTCTGCCTCATCTTGGCCTGTGGGTTCCTCAGCACTTCATCGGCTCTCCACTCTGTTCCCTGTCTGGGGAGCCCGTTTCTGAGTTTGATCCTGACTTATTTGAAGGGTTAGCATATAAACAAGTCATATGTTTGCTTGATGGTTGTTTGTTTGCTCTCTGCACAGTCACAGGAATGACCCTGGTGGCGTGTGACAGCTCCCATAAACCACCTCCTTTCACGAGGCTTACTGCTACTCTCTGGTTTTATAGCAGGGGATCTCTGTCCTGACTGACACACATTTGCTGGCATCCATGAATCACGAGCTCCCAGGTGCACACTTTTACACACCCATCCCACTTCCCTAGAATTACACACCTCCCCTATCCCCCCTCTGTCCATAGGGCTCTCCCCATTTTTGCCAGTTTGCCTAAAGCCAGTAATCCAAGCCCTGGGACTGCAAGTTATTGATATAACCTCAGGTCAAATGCTCTTCCACTCTTTCTGTTTTGGTTTAATTTCATTTTATTGCCAGAGATCTTATAATCGTAATTACATATGCCTTCCTTGTTGGCCAACACGTTTTCAAGATCTGCACAGATAAGACACCTACTGGATCCTGTTTCTATCGCTGCCTGATCCCGTCTCTCCAGCCACAGGCAATGAGAACATCTAGGACTACTCTAAGTGTATTTTCAGCAAATATTGGTATGTTGCCTGAACAAACTCCCCAAGCTAGCAAGACCAAGCTGCTAGCTATTGGTTAGGATAGCGTGCCTTCTGTGGGGGAAAACGCTGCTCTGAAAGCCCTCAGATCTTTCCTCTCTCTGACAGAGCATCCCCAGAGTCAAGTGCAATCACCAGGCACAGGGTTTGCTTCTGCTGTTATTTTTATGTCTCCCCGGGCCTTGCGTGTTTAATCTGCATCTGCAATGCGGTTGTTTTTCCTCCAGCACAGACCTCCTGAATGGAATTCTTGCTGATGGCATCAGTGGCAGAGACAAGCTCATGCCTGGAGAGATAAATTATGTATGGTGAATGGTGCCCTAATGGATCGTGTGATCAATACTGCTTATAATAGCCCAGCACTGGGCAAATCATAGAATTGCCAGGTTACCTCTCTACATCATTCTAAGAAGATGGGGTTCACCGGACAGCAAGAGGAAAGGGGGTGCTAGTGATGTCCCTTTTAAAACATGTGCATAAAGAGAAAAGTACAGTATTCCTTTGTGGGGGAAATGCCTTGGGGAATACTTCACTGAAATGCCTCCAGCGTCAGGCAGTCCATTACTAAAAACCCACGCTGTTCATTCTCTAGTCAGGAGAAGCGCGCCATGTTTCCCAGTGTTCCCAGAAGCTGTGTGGAGAGAAAGCAGAAAGCTGAAGATTGCCCTGTGTGCTGGTGTAGGGCCTGCCTGCACATAATGCGGACATTGGTGTCTATTAGTGGCATAAATGGCTTCACTGCACCACTTAGCTCAGTTCCCATCGCCACCTCACCAAGCCTCTAGTGCCGAGTGGATGTGAGGTCTCCTGCTAGACTGTCCCGAGATCTGGGCCTTGGTGTCTGTTCGACATCTCCACCTACCCGGAAGTTCAAACTCAATATGCCCAGGACCAGAACCTGATCTCCACATCCCTTCTCCACCTCCTCCCTGCCACCTTATTCCCCAGAGAGGCTCACACAACACCACAGCCTGCTTTCAAATAGTTTGTTGGATGACAGCTCTACACGCACCACAGTTGTGACACAGCCTCACTTTGCGTGGTCACTCAAGTCCCGAAAGTGGGCAAGGCTTTGGTCACCTAACTTTATATGAACCATTCTTAAATCTGTGTCGCCAGACTAAGCTCCAAGTTGCTTTGCCTCGGTTCCTTAGGCTTGTCAGCAAGAAGGTAAGAATTCCCAGCATTGTTCCCAAAGCTGCAGTGGTACTGATGAACGTGGGGCATTCTCAAGAAAAGAGCAAGGAACCAGGGCTCTTCTAGAATGGTTTGGTTTGGAGAAGCTGTGCCAGTCCGTCTGAAAGACAGTGGTGAGTAACATCCATGAGACAGGCTGGTCCACCTTGGAAAGTACCAAGAGTCACCACAGTTGAAGAGTTCCCAGTCACTGGCAGGTGACTATAACTAAGACTGGTCAAGGGGCCTGGAACTAGAGGCTACACCTTCTCCATCACTATACACTCATAAAGGCTGTGTGTGTGTGTGTGTGTGTGTGTGTGTGTGTGTGTGTGTGTGTGTGTATTTGCATGCATGCATGCATGTGCCAGTACCGGGGCTAGAACTCAAAGTCTGTCCCTTAACTTTCTTGCTCAGGACTGTGGCACTCTACCACTTGATCCACAGCTTCACTTTCAGGGTTTTGCTCATTTATTGGAAATAACTGTATCACAGACTTTCCTACCCAGCTGGTTTTAAATCCCGATTCTCAGACCTTCGACTCCTGAGGAGGGAGAATTACCCAGGGCCCCCATCTCATGAAGGCTTTGTCTTATTCCTTTGAATGGGTAGGATTGCCCTGGGAGATCCTGGGTAGGGAGAAAAGAAAGGTGAGTTGTTTTTTTCATGTAAAATCGGTGCAAGTGTCTTGCCAGTAGTAGGACACTTGTACATGGCATTTCTTTTTCTCAACACTTCAGTTGGTGCCATCCAGATGTGTCCTTGAGTGGCACTCAGACAAAGGCTCTATGCATAAATTTGAGGAGGAAGGTAGAAATAGAGTTGCAGGCCTCTCCCCAGTGGAGGCTCTAGTCCTGAACAGGCAGTACAGACATTCATAGCAAAATCTCTCCTTGTTACTAGGCTCCAGTGTGGTTGCAGTGAGAACTTTAATTTTGTATTTTCTCACTTGGGTGCAATTAAGTTTTCAAACATAAAATTGAGCTAATGTCATCATTGAACATTTTCATTTACTTTTTTTTCTTATAAAGGAAGCCGCCCTTGAATATCTTTGGCTGTGTGATTGCATAGTCAAATAAGGACACATTTAAATATTAAACTGAGTAACTGTCTCTACAATCTACTCTCATTACTGGCTTTCAGCGCTCTGTGTGGATAGGAACACCTACCTGGTCTCTTGTGAATGACATAGTATGATTTGGCCGATTTATTTCCTTTCTAATCTTAGCAAATCACCTGATTGTCACTGAGGATGATATCCATTCTGGAGCTACTTTCAGGATGACTTCAGGACTAGAAATAGTTCCTGCTTTATTTTTAGTACATTTTACCTACTGATTTTACATATGTATGAATGGGGGAATGAAGACCTAGCCTAGTCAACTACTCTGTAATCTTAGAGCAGGTTTAGGGCTCATGCAAAAAAACCAAAAAAACAAAACAAAAAAAACCCCAAAACAAAAAACAAACAAAATAACCAAATGTGTAATTCTTTTCATTCCCCAATACCTCCCGTTCTTGGTGGGGGAAAGAGCCTTGAAATGCAGTATCTTAGTACTTGGTTGTTGCAATTAGAAGCAATACTATTTTCCTGTATGGTTTTCCTCTTGGTTCATTGGATCTTCAACAATCAGTCATTGGTGAGTGCAGAAAAGAACAGGAGAAAGTAAAAGCATGCAGACCAGCTGGGTGAGGTGGCTCACACCTGTAATCCTAGCTACTCAGGAGGCTGAGATCTGAGGCTCAAGATTCAATGCCAGACCAGGTACAACAGGACCTGAGACTCTTATCTCCTATTAACCTCTAGAAAACCAGAAGTGGGGCTTGGTGCAAGGGTAGGGTGGTAGGTAGCCTTGAGCTGAAGAGCTTAGGGACAGCACCCAGGACCCAGGCCGAGTTCAAGCCTCATGACCCACCCCCCCAAAAAAAATCTATTCAGACCTCTTGGCTTGACCCAATGACCTTGTCATATGCAGTTCTGTAATATACGGAAAACAGTTCATCCAAACCATTACTTGAGAAATAAAAAACAGCCAGGCATTGCTCATGCTTATAATCCTAATCACTCAGGAGACTGAGATCTGAGAATCATGGTTCAAAGCCAGCCCAGGGCTGAAAAGTCTGTGACACTCCTATTTCCAATTACCCAACAAAACCCTGAAGCAGAGCAATGGCTGGAGTGGTGGAGAACAAGTCTTGAAGAAAAAAATGTTAAGCGAGGACACAAAGCCCTGAGTTCAAGTCATAGTCCTGGCATGTGTGTGCATGTACATGCACACACACATGCATACACGCACACACAGTTCTCCCTGTGCTTTTTAAAAGTTGTTTTTGTCAATTAGGCCTCTATTTTAAAGAAAAAGTGACTGTGGGATCCCTGGGCAGGGAGAGAATGGGTGGGGAGATGTGAACTCAGTTTCTCCATCCCAATTGTGCTGCTTCAGAACCAAGACACAGGCGCTCACTTGACCTTCCAACGAGCTTGCAGATTAGGACCAGCATTCCACTGCTCTGGACCCCAACCCAAGTCTGGTGAAATGGTTAAGGATTCAGCGCTGGAGATACCGCCCTTGGATCTTTCTGGAATCTGCATTTAGTACAATTGCCACCCCAAGTGCAAGCTACGGTTGCCAGCTCCTTCCTCCTTACTGAATAACAGGATCATGGGGCCAGGCCTGGTGCTCATCCGATTATCCCAGCGTGGGAAGGCAGAGTCGGGAGGAATAGGAGAACCAGGTCTGCCTGGGCTGTGTAAGAAGCCCAACTCAGGAAAAAAGAGGACATCTCACACACGCCATTTCCCTTAACTCTGTGGAGATAAATTGAAGGCTGATTCGTTTTTCACCTGATGGACCCTAGGAAGGAAAATTCTATACCTTACTGATATAAAACTTATTAGAAGTAACTATCAAGGAAGGACAGTTTGGGGCCGGGAGTTTTGCCTAGTGGTTAAAGTGCTTGCCTAGCATGCATGAAGACCCGGGTTCGATTCCTCGGTACCACATACATAGGAAAAAGCCAGAAGTGGTGCTGAGGCTCAAGTGGTAGAGCTCTAGCCTTGAGAAAGTCCAAGGACAGTGCTCAGGCCCTGAGCTCAAGCCAAGGATTGGCCAAAAAAAAAGGACAGCTTTGTTTTTCGCTGTGTGGGTCTCATCAAATGTCTTCATTCTACTTGTTCCCATGGAGACCCTAGGTCAGATCAGTTCGCCTTCCTTCTCTACCCCAAATTCCCGCTCTTGAACTGGACCTAAACACCCTCCTGTGAAGCCTGGGACCAAGACCTCTGCCTCAGGCCCTGGGTTTTCTGGCCCCGGGAATCCACACCTGTGTCAGAACGGCGGCTCCCTCCAAGAGAAGGCTACTTGACCGGTACAGACATGCTGCGGAAGACAGGAAGTAAAGAATATTTCACAGGAAGCCACCGGCTTCATCCATTTCCCTAAAACCACTCAGATATTACAGAGTAAACCCTGAACTCCCCCTGGTGCTGTGGACATTTTCTGCCTCAGACAACCCCTTTCAGTCTACACAGTGAGCACTTGACGGGCTCTGCTTTTGGCAAGAACAATGTAAGACAGACCAAAAGACCTTCCAATCAGAACCCTCCTGGCACCGGGCCCGTGGGCTTCGCTCCTTCCCTCCTTCCCCCCTCCCGTCTGCTAGAGACCATCTTTCATTTCAATCCAGTGCTGTTCTGGGCAGCTGCAATCGCCAGCCACGAGGCCAGTCTCCATCAGTGCGGAGTATCTGGCTGTGCTTTCTGAGCTCCCAGGCTCGGGGGGCTCAGGGGAGGGGGACCAGCCCAGAGCTGATTGCCGTGGCTTGCTCTGGAAGGGACTTGCAGGGCTGCCAGTGAGTGGATAGAGGCAGACTGTCCGCGTGACAGACGCAGGAAGGAAAGAAGCCAGAGGGAAGTGCCTTCCTCCCTGACACACCAGCTCCCCGTTTTACATGATACAATCTGGGGGTTGACTCACCACCCGGAGCCCAAAGAAGTTAGGGAATTTTGCTCACACACATGGCAGACAGTCTGCCGCATTCTCACCACACCTGTTGACTTTGCCCCCTGGACTCAAGTGTCAGGGCATTTCTGAGCTCCTTTCAATAAGATGGGCCTTCAAGCCAGGCCTGTAAGACCTGAGTGAGAAGAAGACAGCTTCCTAGTTAGTACGGGAACAAAGGATTGTGACCTGAGTGAGAAATGACCGTCTCAGGTGGCTAGAGGTTGGCTTAGCGGTTGGGGAAAACCTAGCACATGCATCCATTGGTTCCATCCACGGCCTTGCAAAGGTAAAAATAAAACAACTGTATTTTGTTAAGGCACTGAGACTTCAGGGTTTGTTGTTATAGAAGCTAGCCTTACTTACCCTGATTAGCACAGCCATTTTCTTCCCTAGTCACCTTCAAATTGAATAACTGCTATTCACACTATTGCATATCAGAAACAAAGGCTTATAGTTTGTAAGAAGGCAGGGGACAATTACTTGGCACTTACCCAATCGTCCAGAAACAAGGACATACTAAATCCACTAGCACAACCATGTTCATTGCAGCACTATTTACCATAGCAAAGATATGGAACCAACCTAGATGTCCCTCAGTTGATGAGTGGATCAACAAGTTGTGGTATTTGTACACAATGGAATTCTATGCTGCTGTCAGAAAGAATGACATCACCCCATTTGTTAGGATATGGAAAGACTTAGAAAAAATCATATTAAGTGAAGTAAACCAGACTCAAAGGAACATAGCCTCCATGGTTTCCCTCATTTGTCATAATCAGTAGAAACCTTGGGCTCTCCTAGCAGAGATTCACAATAGAATAAAATCTAGATACATAAGGCCATATAGGATGACACTAAATTTAAGGACCTCCAGAATATAGAAACAAAAGCCATGTAATGAGTGATTGTTGTCCTTAATGTACTATGTTATCTCTCATCTCTTTTGCTGTCCCTTGGTTATCTCATATTGTTACAATATTTCACCTTGTTATCTGATATATTGTATATATGCTTATTTGGTTATTTGAAATAGGAGAGGGAAGGGGGGAAATCAAGATGAGTGGGGGGAAGGGGGAGGGAAATGGGGACCATGATAGGAGAAAGGGTATCAATGTTTGTGAAGTAATGCACCTTCTATCTGGTGAATATAATGTAACCCTTCTATTACTTACAATAAAAAATATATGAAAAAAAAAGAGAAAGAAGGCAGGGGACATTCCAGTCCCAAGGGCAGAGGAAGGTTGCACAAATCCTGCTCAAAGAAAGTAAATTCCATGGTGAAGTTTGGATACTTCTGGTTTAATCACAGATTTGTACAGTAGTCATATTTGTAGCTAGCCACTCTGGCCAATCTTCTGTTTAGTTTCTAACTTTAAGGAATTCTCACTGGCTAAGCTGAAGTCCTAATTCCTTGAAAGGGAAAAAGAAAAAATGAGTAGAGGGGTGGTGGTGATTCAAGAGCCGATTTCTTTGCCTCATGAACCTATATGAGTTTGTATTTAGCATCATGTTCACACGCTTCTCATGGCGCAGAGGGTGTACTAGTCATGTTGCTTGTGGCTCTGACCAATTAGATAAATGGCAGCAACATCTTAAGAACGGGGGTTATTCCACTCACTGGTTTCAGAGGCCCTGTGCCTGCTCACACTGGGGAAGGCAGGAAGGAGGAAGAGGAGGAGGAGGACGGAAAGAGGGAGGAAGCCTGGGCATGCATAACCTTGACCGTCAAGTGAACACCCCCTACTTCCTCCAGCTAGCAGGCCTCTTCCTCCTCATGGTTCCATGGCCTCCAGAAAGAGCTCTCTGCCAGCTGGAGACCCAGTGTTCAAATACCTGAGCTTGGAAGGGACATTTCCTGTTGGAACCAGAATGGAAGCCCATCCATCTCTGTCATTTATGCTCCTCAGCACGACTAGTATAGTACAATGAATAAGAACAGGTCCCTTTCTTGCATCCCTTTTATTCAGTCAATTTGCACGTTTGGCCTCAAGGAAAAGGTGGCATAGCAGAAATTAGGAAACAAAACAAAACAAAACAAAACAGCAGTAACTGACAGATCACCAGGAGGAAGTGGACCAGAAGAAGAACTTCCAAGACCCGAAGCCTCCTGGGTCCCTGAATCCTGTTCCCAGGCCACCTTCCTGTCCCTATTTAGCCTGGCACAGTCGCCACGAAGAGAGACACCCCCCTCCTGAGCCATCTTGGTTGGTTCTTCATACAGGACCCACATACTAGAGCCCAGCTAGAGCCCAGGAAAGCAACAGGCTTCTACAGGATGATAGGGAGCTAATGGTGCTCATATCCAGTGTGTTCGTGCCCTGGGCACTGCGTGCTTTACAGCCAGTTGCAAAGAAGTAGGGAAAAATTTTTTTGGCAGTCCTGGGCTTGAGCTCAGGGCCTGAGCACTGTCCTTGGACTTTCTCAAGGCTGGAGCTCTACCACTTGAGCTCAGCACCACTTCGGCTTTTTTTCTATGTATGTGGTACCGAGGAATTGAACCCAGGTCTTCGTGCATGCTAGGCAGGCATTCTACCACTAGGCCAGACTCCCGGCCCAAGATTTTAAACAGTCTCTTGGAGAGATCTGAGGACTCAAATTGTATAGCAGAGAAAGGTAGCACATTTTTAGTAAAGACAGTCACATAGGAGAAAGATGGGGGGAGGAGAGAAGAGAAACAAGGAGAGGAGAGAATGAAAGAGAGAGAGAGAGAAAGAGAGAGAGGGAGAGAGAGAGAGAGAGAGAGAGAGAGAGAGAGAGAGAGAGAGAGAGAGAGAGAGAGAGAGAGAGAGAGAGAGGGCGAGAGGGCACACATGTGCAAATTGGGCATGTGATGGTTTGGAAGAATGACTCAGTAGCTACCTGGTGGACCAAAAGCCAGATGGGAGGTGACAGCTCCACAGAGGCCAGCACGGTGGGAAACAATGCTGAGGACCACGTGTCCCCCCAAGACCTAGCACCGGCCGAGACTTCACCATATAGACACAAACCAAGAAAATGAGGGAAGGGAGAAGCTAAACGAGCTGGAATTAAATTTCCATAACCCTGGAGGAATGGAGCCTGAAAGAAAAAAAAAAAGGAAAAATTCAAAGACCATATTCTTGATACATCTGTCTATGTGGAATGACAGGCAATCTGAGAAACGGTTTTCTGCAAGCTTGGAGAAAAGGCAAGAAGAATGCTCAGTTAAGCATATTGTGATTTCTAGAACAATGAGAACTCTCCTTCCCCCCATCCCCGTTCCCTCCCTCACCTCTGCACCGCTGTACACATTTATACCGTCATAACAGGATTCTTCACCCTTTGATTTAGAATTTCCTCTTACAATATGTATGCTATTGTGGGATATCAGCCTTCTTAGTCATTTATTGCCAGATGTGAATCAATTTAGCCGCTATTTTTTTTCTGACAGCAGATTGCAAAAGAAGAAATATTTCCTAAGAGAAAAAAGGAGAGCGGGTAAGAGACGGCAATTGGTGAAGGGGTTGTGAGGAGCAGGATAGAAGAAATGAATGAAATAGAGAAGATTTTTTCAAAGGAGAGTGCTACCCTGAACACAAACTTTGCCTACCTTGTAATTTTGCTAGAAGCAGCCACAAAGCTAGCTGAGCTATTAAATATGGCCTTCTCTCCTTCCCAGGGAGATACAACGACCTGCAAGACGCATCTCCAAGTGCTGTGTGAAGAATGACAGTGGCAGGTACTCATGGCAATGACCATACGTGCACACCTCTCCCCTCGGTGGCATGTTTCTGTTCTCAGATCACAAAAAGCCTTGCCAACAGTACAGAATTCATTAAACTCAACTGCACACCTGCAAGGCAGGTGCCTATTAAATCAAGTAAGCACCGATGAACATGATTTCAGTACAGAAATGGTGCTCATAGAGAGATAGATAGATAGATGGATAGATGGATGGATAGCTACCTGAAAAGGCTTGGGAGATAATAGCTTTCTCTCAAGGAGTTAAATCAGCCTTCTGTGCCATGTGCTTGATAAAAGGACAGAGCATATAAAGCAGGTGTTCTCTGTGACATGAATCTGAAAAGTTAAGCCAGGGGAGAAACAGGTAAATAAAAGCCAGTGTAAGACCTAAATCCCACAGCCAGGGCAGTGACAGGAAGAGTCGCCACGCAGGCACAGGACGATACTACTAAGAAGCACGAGATAACAATGGCCTGTCCTTTGTGTACAAGGATAGTGAATTATTAGTTTGTGATTTTTTTTCCTTCTGCTCATGACCTTGTGGTATTGAGTAGCCTCCCTTCAGACAATTGGTGTTGACATCTGCTGCTCGCTCAGATCAATAGTCATTGCAGGGGATGCGGAGAAGCTGTAATCTCAGAGGTAACCCAGCACCTGCGCCATGCCACCTGCCTTGTGGATTCCAGTGGGGCAGCTTCCTTCAGTCCTTTGGGGCGAGGGCTGGGGAGGCTTTTCGACTGCACCTCAAGGATGAGGCAGTCTGTGTGTTATTTTTCACGAACCCAGACACATGGCCATTCATTAAAAAATCTGGAAATAAAAATCGTGCACAGGGTGTGGGGACAGAATTTGTTCTTGCCTTGTCCTAATTCAGCACATCCTGCTGGAAAAGACGGTCTTTCCCCTCAGTTCAGTTCTGAGAAAAGAAACTGTGGCTTCATTTCAGCCTCTCTGCCTCCGGAGATTGCCTGTTGCCAGTGTGGGATTTCCCAGGAGCACTTCTCGAAAAGAACACACTGGTGAAATCCATTTTGGACTGGATCCTGGTGGACACAGATGCCGGGGGTGCAGAGGCAGCCCCGAGACACACCTGCTGCGGCCAGACGCCGCCTCCCACTTAGCCGTGTACAGCAGGGGCTTCTCCCAGCAGGGAACTGATACGCAGCCTTGAGACTCACTCCCAGAGACCCCGATGGAGCCGGCGTGTCCCTGCGCCCAGGGCGCCCGCCCAGGGCTCCCAATCGTATAAGCCTCTCAGTGATTTTCACAGGGATGGAAGGAACTGTCCTGAGCCCAGGACTCCAATCCCGTGGTCTCTCCCTGTCCTTGTTACCAGTGCCCACTCCTTGCCCTTCAGAACCGGGGTTTCTTCTTACTCCATTGCCAGATCCTGATCGGTCAGCCCCTCGGGGAAAGATGGTCTCTGTGTGGCACGGTGGTACATTCGCCCAGGGAAATGAATTAGAGCTCCGGTCCTCAGGGCACCATGCTTACTTTTCCCTGTCAAATGGAGGCATCAGACCAGAGCTCCTAGAAGCCCAAGGGAAGGGTTCCCATCACTGCCTTGCTAGCAACTCCTTTGAGGATGGAAATCTACTAAGTTCTCCCCATCATCTGTATTAATGAAGGAAGCCATGGCACAGATAATCCAATGATTGTTTTTTAACCTCCAAATTAATTGTGTCCTTCCTTGCCAGGCTTGCTAGCGATGTCTTGTTTTTACCATGTGTGGCTGACCCTCCCTGAGCCATGTGCCAGTGGATCTCCTGGTGAGACGGAAGTCTGTGGCAGGATGGCAGGGAGTTGGTACAGGGCTTAGGCCAAAGTTATCAGGATAGCTGACTGCACTGTGTACAGACCAATCCCACTCCAGGCATGGGGCCTAGATATTTGGACACAAACCCTAGGACAAAAATTTTATGCTAGCCAGGCACTGGTGGCTCACACCTGCCATCCTAGCCAGTCGGGAGACTGAGATCTGGGGATCCAGACTCTTATCGCCAAGGAACCACCAGGAACTCCTGCCACGATTGCACGGAGATCGGCAGGAGAAACACGGTCAGAGACAGAGAGCCTCACTCTCCTGCCCGCCAGCGTGAGTAGGAACACCCGTGCTTTCTTTCAACGGTTCTCTGAGCTCCAGTTTCTCCAGGCAATCCAAATCATGCCAGGTGAGTCCTGCACATGCAGTGGGTGGCATTACGTGAGAGAAACCCTGAGCTTAAGGAGCCCAAGTTTACGCAGGGCAGTAAGCCTACGCGCTGCGCTCTCTAGAGCGGGGAATGTTCAAATAAGCTGAGTGTGGGAGGTTGGAAAAGAAGGTGGGCAGCCAGGAGTCTCTGGCTCGTCCTCCTTACCATTTAAACAGGGGACCGTGTATGCCGAGCCTGCTGGTCTCAGGGTTCTGAGACCGAGGAGCTGCAGTTTCTTTCCCCATAGCTGTCATGACAGAGGCTATGCTGAATGAGTGCTTCAAGCAGCTCATGAAATTTCGAACAGCCCCATGGACTTCTGTACCATTTCTCTTGCCCTTTTCATAAACCAACAGACAAAAGGTTCAGGCCAGACCCACCTACAAAACAGCTAGGGGGCCGGGAGTGTGGCCTAGTGGTTAAAGTGCTTGCCTAGCATGCACGAAGACCCGGGTTCGATTCCTCGGTACCACACATATAGAAAAAGCCGGAAGTGGTGCTGAGGCTCAAGTGGTAGAGCTCTAACCTTGAGAAAGTCCAAGGACAGTGCTCAGGCCCTGAGCTCAAGCCCAGGACTGGCAAAAACAAAAAAACCCAAAACAACATAAAAAAAACCAGCTAGGCTTTTTGTCCCCACAGGAGAAAGCAAGACCAGCTCCCTGTCCTGGCAGCCCCAGCGTCAGTGGGGGGAAGCTAAGGCCCCCATCAAGAAAGAACACAGCCTCCATTTTAGCCATCCCCAGGGCTTCGTGGAGACCCGAGGTGCTCGGCCACATTGTCCTCCTGTCACCAGAGTGCCTCCTCTTTCTTTCAGCTCCCTAACAGAAACCTGGGCCTGTTAACAAGAATGTGCTTGCTCACTGGTGCAGAAAAGCAGGGGACAAAACAGGACACACTGGCGATAAACACATGCTGGAATAAAACGTCAGAGAGTCTAATCCCATGTGCGCGACGTGTGAACCTGGTGGGCCTCAGTTTCCCCATCTGTCCCTGTGAGCATACATCCTGCCAACACCTGTCAGCACAGTGTCTGGCTCAGGACGGACGTTTAGGATAATGCCTGCTCTCATTAGTGCGTTTAACTGAGATGAGCCAGAGGCTGCTAAATTTGCATGATTGTACTTTTACAGTAAACCATTAATGATGCATTCATTTACTCTTCTACTCCAAAAGAACATAGATTTGATTAATTATAATACAAATTTAAAGTATTTCCATTATGCAGAAATAACCTACAGAGTCTAAACCTGTCCCTTCCTTCTTGCTCAACCTTAGGGGTGGGGGAAGGAAAGAAAGAAAAGAAAGAAATGCAATTATGTAGTCCAGCCACAACCTCATGCTCTCAGTGTGTTGTAACAGACTGCCTGAACCTTGATTAGTTAGCACTGCATAGAATCCAAGTTCCCTACGCCTTTCCACTCAGCTTTTGGGGGCACAGCCACCCTCCCCAACCCTGCCGAGAACCAGCAAGTGGCCAGGTGAGAAGCTTTTAAACTCATGTCTAGAGACTTCTACTTTTCTCTTTCTCTCCCAGTGAAAAATGAGGCCATTTTATCCACGCTGCAGACCTCTGCCTCTCAGAGCCTGCTTGGTTGGGCTCATGAAGTTGCTCTGAAATGCATTGAAGAAGCAGAATCCCAAACCCAGACCAGTGTTTGCAAACTTCTCAGCCAGTCACACTTGGGGTAGAAAAAGTTCTCACTTGTACATCTTAAGAGAACAAGAAAGACAAATGCTACAGCCAGGTAGGACAATGGGTGGCTTTGGGGCATTTCTTGTACCTTAACTAGAGCATATTTCCAGATTGTAAAGCTCAGAGACTGAAGGGAGACAGAGACAATAATCAGGCCTGGGTGACAAAATTTGAACAGTGACAAAAGAATTACTTTCATTCACTCCTGTATTCTCTCTCTCATTCATGCATGTGCACACACATTCTTGTATGGATACAGCAAGGTAAAGGTAGGCTGAAGGTACCTATTTAAAGGTACTTATTTCTTGCAGATCATACTCACATTGATCTCATCCACCCATAATCCAGATTAAATGAGGGCATCAGAGAGCCAGACATTCTTGTTCAGAAAGCTTTAAGCGCCACAGGAAAATAATCTTCCTCATTTGTGTCTAAACCTCCTCACCAACAGAATGGCTCTCCCTGGTGATGGGTGAGGATAAACGTGGAACTCTTAACTAGTGTAGGCTTTAACGACTTTCAATCTATAATCTAACTTACTATATGATACATGCACTGGTTCCTTACTTTGATTAAAAATGATATAAATCAGTGTCAGAGTCCTGTCATCCAAGTCCAAGGTCATCTTCATGAAGGTCATGTATGTGATAATTTGGCGAACTATAAATCATCTTTCTTTCCACCCTCAGGTTTAGACTCTGACCTATTTTGTGTGCAGAAACCACAGGGAATCTGGTCCCTGTCATCAAAGGTGGCTTAATTCACATCATAGGATGACATTAAAGGCAATTCTAAAATTAAGGAATGGAAAGTTCAGTGGGGCTTTTTTTTTAAAAAAAAAAAAAAAGACTTATAGTGTTGTAGGAAAAATTAATCAGAACTTTGACTCCCTTTGCTTTCTTGTACCATAAACATTTTGAGGGCAGGAGCCACATGAGTCTTACCTGCCATGGGGGAGGTGATATGAAAAAAGTTCTGTCATGTTCCTTCATAGAGAAGTGAAGTCTCCTTTCCACAAGGGTTTAGTATGGGCTTATACCTATAATCCCAGCTACTCAGGAGACTAACATCTAAGGACCATGGTTCAAAGCCAGCCTGAGTAGGAAAGTTCACGAGACTCTTATCGCCAATTAACCCCCAGAAACTGTGGTAGAGTGCTAGCCTTGAATGAAAGCAGCTCAGGGTCAGGCCAAGCCCCAGGAAGATATAAAAACTGAGAGGAAGGGTACAGGGGAGAAAGGAGGAGGAGGAGAAGAGAGAGGGTGAGAGGGAGAGAAGAAGAGAGGGAGAGAGAGAGAAAGGGAGAGAGGGAGGGAGGGAGAGAGGAAGGGAGGGAGAGAGAAAGAGCAAGAGAGAGGAAGGAGAGAGGAAGTGAGAGAGGGAGGAGAGAGATACAAAGTGTTCACCTGTTCAGTGGCAAAGGGGGTAGATCTCTTATATTGTTTTCCCATTAAATATTTATTTTGAAGATGTCAAGAAAAACTGTGCTATGATAGTGTTCATTCCCAGACCCCAGCTTCTAAACTTGAAGAGCAAATGGGCCTGCATTCAGCGAGAGACAGTACCCAAGACTCCCGAACACTGGATTCGTGTGCACAAGATATGGGGTCCTCAGCCTTTCATCCCCCCAAAATAAGGCCAGCTGTCCCATTAAATGTGGATTCCAGGCAGCAAATAATTTTCAGAGGAAATATGTCACCACCGTGGCCTGTAGCTGGTTGGTTTTGCTAGTGCTGCCGGCGCCGCCCCTCAAGGCCTGGGCACAAAGTTCCATCACTCTTCTTGGAGTTAGGACCTGAGACTGATCACCCCACAGAGTCCAGGGCTGTGAGGAAGCACAACGTCATGAAATCAGCCTTTCATTTTACAGATGATCCAACACAGGTCAAAGAGATGAAAGCAGCCTCTAAGAGCGGCTAGCTAGCTAACGAAGATCCGGGGCCTGTCTGAGGTCCCACCACCTCCCCCGCCCTGCCCTGGGCCTGCCCGACCCCCACCAGCACTGAGAGAGTTCCACTGAGACTTCAGAATGAGTGGGGACCAGAGCAGGCTGGTGCCCCTGTGTCTCTGAAATAAAGCAAGGGGAACCCACTACTTTCCTGGAGAGGGTTGGGCAGGAAGAGCAGGCAAATTACAGAGAACAAAGCCCAGATTAGCAGCTCGATAACTGATCCTGCCACAGAGCTCTTCCATGGCAGATTTTCTTCTTAAAGTAGGGCACACCGGTGTTACAGAATCACCGTGACTGGTTCAGAAACCTTCCCCAGAGACCTTTCAGACTCAGATCGAAAACTATTTGTCTTTGTTAGCCGGGTTGCCGTCCTGTCAAGACACCTGCAGGAGGATGAATTTAATTGACTTCCCCAGAACTCTGAGGAACCTTGGACTCCATGAAAATTTAAACAACTAATATTATAATGTGGGTAGCAAAGACTGGAAAACACGCAAAAGCAGCTCAGTGTTACTACAAGCCTTCCATGTTACTCAAGGCTCTGTGGGGTCAAGAGAATCCCCTAGAGGCCTCAGGACATCCTGGCCCATCACGACTGAGAAAGCCAATCAATCACACGTACTCATCGTGCCCAAAGGAATCCATCACCGACAACCCAGGGAAGAGACCAAGGGACGGGGAGTCCCGAGGGTCCCACCACTCTCTAGTGGCTCCAGTGGCTCCAGTGGCTCCATTGCTTTCTCTCCGGGCTGTCCGGCTTTCCCTAAATAAGCTAGGGGAGGGGCCAGGGAAGAAGCCACATGGCCGTACCCCAAACATCCTGAGACGCAGGTTTGAGGTAAGGTCACTGCTCTCCAGTCCTGGCCAGCGGGATAAGAGACTTGAAAGGCAGAGTTCATTCTCTGGGACTCCAATGTGGAGGTTACAAAGCAAGAAAAACATACCAGGTGCCGATGGCTCACACCTAGAAGCCCTAGCTACTCAGGAGGCTGAGATCTGGGATCGTGGTTCGAAGCCAGCCCTGGTGGAAAAGTCTTATCTCCAACTAACTGTCAAAAAGCTGGATGTGGAGGTGTAAAGTGGTAGTATACCAGCCTTGAGCAAAATAGCAAAGTGTGAAACCCTGACTTCAAGCCCCACTGCATGCACTCGTGTACGCATGCATGAACACACACATACACACACACACACACACACACACCAGAAAAGCACTATCTTTAATGCTTCCAAAATATGTTTTCCATATAGCAAACGCAATAAGAAAATGTCATCCATGAATAATATGAGTCCATTGTCTCACACATGTGAGCTGGAAAAGATTTGGGACTCTTTTTCTGGCCTGGAATTGAAATCCTCCAGACCTCTGCCTTTCAAGTAGTCAGAATGAGAAGCTAAACTACTCTGCCCAGCTCCCAGAGAAGGATTTAACTGAAGAAAGGGACGAGAGAAAGATCTGATTAGGTATCCAAGCAGAGCACTGCCTGTGTTGTGAAGAACAGAGAGCTTGAAGAATGAGGGGAAAGCACTGCCACTGCCCAGGCAAGAAATTACAATCATTAGCAGCTGAGCTATGTCAGGGAGTGGGGATGGTTGTTAGCTAGAGGTCAGTCTCCTGGCAGAAAAGAGAACTTCCACCTGAGTTGGTTTGAGTGGATGTGGCCCTCCAGATTTCCTTGGTTGAAATCTAACCAGCCAGGTCATGGTATTAGAAGGCCGGGCCTCTCTGTGGAGATTAGGTCATCAGGGCTTTGCCATCCTAAGGAGATTAGTGTCGTTATAAAAGTGGCTTAAAAGAGCCGCCTCTC
This sequence comes from Megascapheus bottae, assembly GCF_031878675.1. Classification (NCBI taxonomy): domain Eukaryota; kingdom Metazoa; phylum Chordata; class Mammalia; order Rodentia; family Geomyidae; genus Megascapheus; species Megascapheus bottae. The sequence goes on from NC_143531.1 coordinate 27,197,701, forward strand.
TCCTCCTCTCCCTGCCCTTCGAAGGCTCAACATGGCAGTGCCATCATGGAAGCAGGGCCCAACTCTTTCCAAACACCAAATCTGCTGATGACCTGACCCTAAACTTCTGAATCTCCAGAACTGGGAGAGAATAATTTCTCGAGGAAAGCAAAGCTAAAATCACAGAGCTGGACGAACTGCCTATGCACAGCCCCAGAATCCACCAGGATAGCGTTTGTTTCCCCTACATGTCTTGATCACCGGGTTTGTATCTTGCTTGTGTTGTTTGTGTTTCTGTTTGCTCTTCCTCCCCTCCGTAGAGGGGTAGAGCTAATAAATCTCTAATCAAGCGAAGTTGCATCCAAGATAATTCCTAGTTGGGTCTTTCCCAAGAAACAAAGAACATCCTCTTGTGTACAATACTTGCTAAGAGACTGATGCAGAAATCAATGTCCATTATATTCTCCAGAGAAGTCTCCACCATTATGTTTTGTTTCAGACATTGTTTTTATGCTGCTTTTCTAGAAAAAAAAAGTGAGGGGAGAAGTAATAATCTCTTGGTCTGTCTAAAAATATCTCTTTGTAAATATTCTTCAAAAGCTCATAAGCTATGTCAGTGAAACTATTTCTCTCCCTTTGCTACCAAAAGCACAGAAAAGATAGGTTGTTCCTTGATGAAATTATTGACTATACATCTCCCATGGCTTCCTTCAACAGCAAGTAAATATCTTTCAGATCACAATGAATGTAGGGTGGGGTAAAAATGGAATAGTACCGAGAACATGAAAATGTGTAGAGATTTAATACCAGGTTTCTATCAGATCCAAGGAGGCTGGTCTGACACGAAATGAGCTGTAGCCATTCACAACTATTACTCTACCCCTAAGTCACAGAGTAGGTGGGGTCTGCAGCCTAGTGAGTGGGGCCTCTACCTTAGGAATCCATTCAGCTTATTCTTGTTGGGCCAGAAAGTGCCAGAGCATTACTCAGTAAGATGTGAAGATGAGGGCCGGGAGTTTGGCCTCGTGGTAGAGTGCTTGCCTAGCATGCACGAAGACCTGGGTTTGATTCCTTGGTACCACATACTTAGAAAAAGCCAGAAGTGGTGCTGAAGCTCATGTGGTAGATTCCAACCTTGAGAAAAATCCAAGGACAGTGCTCAGGCCCTGAGTTCAAGCCCAGGACTGGCAAAAAAAAAAGATGTGAAGATGAATGGAGAGACTGAGTCTAGCTTCAAGGAACTGACATGGGGCGGGGGAATAGAGACAAAATACACCACAATTTGGTACAAAAGGTAATACCACAGATGTCTCAGAAAATACCGGCTATACAGCACATTCCCAGAACAAATAACTGATATGAACACACAGTGATGGCACCAGAGATGTTTGTCCATGTGGTGGCCGAGAGGCTAGCTATAAATACTGTAGAGTGAGAGGATATGCATGAGGGAAGGCCTTACTGAAATGAGAAAACTTAAGGCAGACTTAGAAAAAACATCAACATATATGAGTAAATACACAGAAAATTCTTCCATGGACCCATCATGCTAATATGCTACAAAGCAGAGATGATGTTTTATCCAACTTACAGCCCATGTTTTTAATACTAACCAGCCACCGCCACGAAAGACTCACAGGTAGAGAAGGTGGAGATAAAATGCCAAGCTCTATGCTAAAGGCAAGAAGATGAGGAGCAATGATTAGGATAGGATTTAACAAAGAAGAGTTTCATGTAGGAGGAAAGATTGAGAAAAAGAAGGTTACTGTCAGATTGTGCAGGACCAGGAATTCATGTAAAGCTCAGAAATCCATCTATGCATTGAGGACCCACTCAGGGAAGGCTTCCCCCATAGCGCCCCATCCCGGTCTTTAAAATATAAATAGGGGGACTGGGAGTTTGGCCTAGTGGTAGAGTGCTTGCCTAGCATGCACAAAGACATGGGTTCAATTCCTCAATACCACATACATAGAAAAAAGCCAGAAGTGGTGCTGAGGCTCAAGTGGTAGAGCTCTAGCCTTGAGAAAACCCAAGGACAGTGCTCAGGCCCTGAGCTCAAGGCCCAGGATTGGCAAAGACAATTTTATACATACATACATACATACATACATACATACATATATATATATATATATATATAATCTCATAGTAGTTGTACAAATGGGTTTCTGTTCAACATAACAACTGACGAGCACACTGCATCTTGACTGATTGATATCCCACTGAAGGCTTTGAGATGTGTGCCCTGGAGGAAGTTACATTTAGAAAACTTTCCTGTTCACTTAGGTGCTACATAAACTGGGGAAGATTCTGCCTTGGTGAATTGAGACAGAGGCAGTGGTTGCCGGAAGTGGGAGAGAATCATCAAGACCGTTCTGCTTTGTTCCCACAGATTGCAGCTGTTGGCTGGCGGGGGCGGGGCACACTCTTGGCATCTCCCTAGGAGGGCTGGGGAGCAGATGCACCTGCAGGGAGAGAAGCTGCCATCTCTCAGCCTCGAGAGCCTGTCAGCCATGAACGAACCTTGTCCCTCCACTCAGAGCCATCTTGGCTTTGGGGAAGGTCACCTACAAGGGGAAATCAAGGAGAAAAGCTCTTCCAGCTACAACTTCAAAATAAAAATCCGCCAGCAAGACAGTTGTGCCTCTGTACGTCTAGACTGAAATGAAACAAAAGGGAGGAGAGGGGGTCTCGTACCGTTCCACCTCACAGACTCGTTCAAATTCCTTTCTCATAAGCGATTTCCATTTCTAATTCTACCTGCACAAAATATAATCATGCCTGCTTGCAATTACTTATGCATACATGCATACTAGTAAGTTAAACTTGTTCATCTATTTACAAAGACGGTGCAATATGGAGTAGCTTAGGAATTGCTTCTTGTGCCTGTGATTTTAAATGTGCAACGAGTTTCTTTCTAAAACACATATTTGCAGATGTCACTTTAAACACTATTTTCTGAGATTATATTTTCCATAGAAAACAGATGTCTGCAATTATCCCTTTTTTGACCTCTGAGACTTATCAAAGTCAAATAGGTAATCATCCAATCAGACGGGCTATCATTATCAGAAGAAAAGTAATTATAATCTGAATATGTTTGAACATGATTATTATAAGCTTTAAACTGTTACACTTTTGATTGGGGCAGAATTGGAAGACATTATCACTTCATAATTCAAATGATGTAACTTCACTTGTTTTTGTCACTTAGAATCTGGAGAGCTAAATTTATTTAACAATATAATTCTTTAAACATGAACAAATTATGCAATAATCTCTTTTAAACTATGAGAATGCTTCTCAAAATCTTGACAGTGAAATTAGGGGAATTTTTTTTTTAAACTAGAGAAAATCGGAGAGGGAAGTTCCAATCAGATGTGTTCATTTGAGAATTTTCTGATCAGCTTGGTTCTTTTAAAGAGACCAGATGCCATGCTGGCTTACCTGGTGGGGCTGATCCACCACGGGCCCAAAGTAAAAGCAAAACTAGCTGAGAATTGTAAAAGCATAGAAAATGGGTAGAGACCAAAAAAAAAAAATCAAACTTTCTAAAGATCTATAAAATAAAAAAAGGCAATTAGATTCAAAATCAAACCATAAGCATTTAAATTTAGGAGGGAAAAACATACTATACGGTAGATATTGCATACACATCTGATGGAAAATAATTTTACAGCAATCTGATTCCACAAATCCTCTGTCAAGATGTTTGGTGAGGCAATTTTTTTTGAGGGTGGTAGGTTTTTTTTTTCTTCCCTTTGTTTTTGTGACAATAGGAGGGCTTGAACTCAGAGTGTTACGCTCTTGCTTAGCTGTTTTGTTCAAGCCTGGTGACCTACTGCTTGAGCCACAGCTCCACTTCTGGCTTGTCTTGGTAGTTAATTGGAAACAAGAGTCCCCGAGACTTTCCTGCCCGAGCTGGCTTCAAATCCTCAGATGTCAGCCCCTTGGGTGAAATCACAGGTGTGAACCCAGTACCCAGCTACCTTCCCCTAATGCCACACGCAGGAACGAGCATCTCTGATTGAGTGGGCGATGGGGTCTAACCCTAGCCATACATTATAAGGGAGGCCGTCCCTGCCCTAGCGGAAGGGCCCTCCTCCAGAGACACACAGACCTGAAGGCTGAACTACAAGAAGATTGACCCTGTGCAGCTGTGGATACTTGCCAGGCTCTCCTGGGATCTCACCCCACGGTGCCAGTTCATGACATCACACTCCCAGAGATACCGTCCCAGATAGCATGTCTCTCTTCTGTTGTCACCTTCAGTGCTTGTGGCACAGCTGTGCTCATGCTCCAGTCCCCAGCGTGAAGAATGAATCCATCTCTCCCAGGCGCCAGTGCAATGCCCTGCGGTGCCTGAGGTGGCTCTCCAGTCAGAAGGACTTTTCTCCACCTCCCCAGGCCCCCCGACCCCTGGGGGGGGACTCAGCCCCTTTGGGAGCCCTGGGCGGAGATCACTCAGCCTGTCCTGGAGCTCTGGAAGACGAATGTCACCTGTGCAGCTGCCTCTGCTCCTCCAGCCCAACAGATTTGAGAAACCAGCTAGGATGGCACTGCCCGTCACCTCATGCGTTCTTACCCAGGGTCCCCGCCCTGTCCCCAGGACCCTCTGCCCTAGAGGAACACTCTGACAGACTCGGGAAGCACAGCCATTCCCACGCAGAGGCTCCTGGATCTCCTGGATCCTAATTCACAGTTCTTCTCCGAGACTTCCTTACTTCTTCCTGCTCCTTCTTTTCTCCCCTCATAGAACCCAGCAGCATCAAACTTAACCTTGTGGGGTTTTGCCACACCACATAGGCAAACGTGTTCACAGAACAAAACAAACCTCAGGACCAAGTCCTTTCCTGGACACCACGTTGATGTCCCATTGAGATGTGTTTGCTGAAGTTCAGTACGATCGCTTCCTTGCTCCACATGATGAAGAAACTGAGGCATACAACAATGACCTCCTCAGCGTGGCAGAGCCAGGCTACCCATGCAGGGAGGCGCCCAAAGTGAGCAGTTCAGGACCCGCGTCAGCCAGAGCCACTTTGTTTTGCTTCTGTTTGGGAGACTTTTCAACCTGTCTGCTACTGATGGGTCTAGATTCTGACAACATGAAAAAGGTTTCCAGAAGGGGGGAAAAAAAACCCACACAGAAATCCTGTTTATTTATTCTGCCCCGTTTCTCTTTGCAAGCAGGAAGATCTAAAGTGCCCTCAGAAATTGGCTCTCAGCTTGGCTCTCAGCAGCCTTCTTGACCCTTTCTGAGTTGGCTTTTCATCGGGGGTTGCTGACCTGTTTCATCCACTCTTGTGATATGATAACTAAGGCAAGTAGAAGAGGCATGATTTACTGCCTTCCCTTGCGTGTCCAATTATCCCCCTTGAGCCTCGCTCATCCTTTCCGCACCTCTCCTCACCTCGCCCAGCATTCGTTTGCTCTATCAGACCACTGGGCACCGTGATGATAACCTGCTTTCCCTTCCAGTGTCATCTCAAATTTCAGGCCAGCAAATGGAGGGTCTGACAAGGGCTCCGCTCACCTCTCTCCCACACAGGAACAGGCTATCCCTAGGAGAGTTTTGGGGGTGGTTCTGGGGGGCAGAGGCCCTCTTTCAACTCTGTTAGCCGGGTCTACCTGGCTCTCCGTGCAGGACGCTGCGATGGTCCCAACCAAAGATGTGGAGCTTGAGGGCTCAGGCTGCTTCGGGGAGCATCATGGTCGAGGGAGTGCACATAAGTCACCAGGCCTTTGACCTCAGCTCCTCACAGGAGCCAGGAGCTCTCGGCAGCGCTTCTCCAAGGGCCACAGCAGCTCTCCGTGACGTTCCAGGGGTCGCATAGGGTTGGGCACAGGAGACTTTAATTCGTGTGCGCCTGAGTTTATTCTACGGGAATGTGCAAATCACCAGGTTATTGCTCTCTGCCTGGCACTCTCCTCTTTCCTCCCTTTCTCTGCTCCTTTTCAAGTAGCCACTATTATTCAACTCAACACAGGGTATCAGAAACATGGAGAGAGGACCAAAGGAAAAGATTAGTAAGTCTGTCCTATAGGTGTAGAGATGAAAGGGTTAATGCAATAGGCCAAAAATAGGAGATACTCTAAATCAAGCTATTTGGAGTCCTGAGAGCTAAGCCAGCCTTCCAGAGAGCGCGTTTAATGCCAATCAAATCAGAGTCCACGAGGCTTCCTTCAGACATCTGCAAATACAGACACTGTTGTGAGGAGACCGAGTTCGCCTCTTTCCTTTCTGCCTTCCCTCATTCTTTTCATTTACTCTTGAATGAAACCAACACAGAGGCATTGCTCTGATTCAAAATGTCTAGAGCAAACGACCGCCATGCTACGTGGATTTATTTGGAATCTATCTCCATCCTAAGGAAAACAAGGGGAAATGAAAGGCACTTTATTAATTTTATCAGTAAGTAAACTATTTAATTCATCTTTCAGATGTTACACATTCAACCTCTCACTGACTAAATTCCTATCTAATAAGAAAATATGACACATCTGAGTTGCTTGCTCTTTATCAGAAGTCCCTTTCGCATGCATGTTGGACCCATCTGACAATAGAGGTCACTTTTGTAGCTTCACATAACACCCGTATCTCTTGCCTTTATGTCTGTCCCGGCTCTGACCACCTGCTCTTTATCCACTGTCTGGCCAGCTTCCCCAAGATGTCCGGCCTTCAACATGTCCACATCTGAGCTCGGTTTCCCCCGACACAACCCCCTTCAGTCTCTATGCCTCTTATTTCCCAACCTCTTTAATCCCACCCCTAGCTGGAAGTAACTCATTAGTATATCACTTATATTCCACTTGACAATAGGGCACGTTCACACATGACATCGGTCAACATGGACTAAAGCTTCTTAAGCATAGGACTCATGGGTGATTCCTGTCTACATTCAGCCCGTCATATACCAAATTGGCTGTACGCCCAGTATTTACCAAGTAGCCTTTAGTGCTGGTGGCAGGGAAATGAATGAAAGGAAGACAGAGGCATTATTGTGGAAATGGCTAGCTTTATGCAAACGAGAAGGAACATCCAATCCAAATGGTTTGCAATGTGCCAGTCCATCCACATGTCTGATACAGTACAGGTGATCCACGCCTGTTGCTTTTGGAAAGCTGCTGGACTGGGTGATACCATTAATATTTCACAAGTCCTAGTGCATAAAGAATCAGAGTAGAAAAAGGTATTAAATATACTTACTATATAGTGTGCAAGCTCTAGGCACTAAGTCCCTGCTCTGTAACCACGAGGGAGAGGGCTGTCATAGGAAAATCTGATGAAACTGTACAACTTACTTATGTGAAAGGCCCAAGAATTCTGCTTCTGGGTTATGAAAGCATACGATAGGTACCTTGTTGGTTGCCTTAGAAAAAAACTTCACATCAGGGGACTGGACAAGGCGTCCTGGCAGGATTCTTTCTGGATGTGTATGTAATCCATTGAAAACCCCATTCAACATCCGCCTCCAGCTGCACTCACACAGGAAGAAAACCTGGGCCTGTCGCTTTGTGCGCTTGAGGAAAGTGTCTTGATTTCTTTGTTCACTTTCTCAGTTTCTGTTCCTCCTGTGAGTGAAACCCAATGTCCTTATATGATGACTCAGTCCGAGACTTGAGATGCGAACCACCCGCACAGAACCGCCACAGGGACGTGTGAAGGGGGCAAGGAGAGAAAGCTAGGGAGAAATGCCACATCTTGGAGTAGAAGCCCAGTGTCATGAGTGATGATGTGTTTGAGATTATCCCTATAAACAAAAATGTCTCGAGGTTCCCCCAGGAAGCCATCATTTCAGTCTGTGAGTGGAGTTTGAGTCCCATATCCGAGAGCAGGGCAAGAGTTGGGAAGCCAGAAAGGAACAGAAAAGGCTAGCCCAGGAAGTAGAGTGGCATAAAAAACTTCAGATGAAGACAGATAAAAGCACTAGAAAACAATGCATTAGAGAATCAAGAGTGGGGTGGGATGCTTGAGCAACTGAAATCTAAGAGACTACCACATCTTCTTTATGGAGAAATTGGGGGACTATACATCAATATATCTGGAAAAAATTGTATTTTTTTGTTGTTCATGGGACTTGAACTCTGGGCCTGGGAGTTGTCCCTGAGAGTTTCAGCTCAAGGATACCACCCTACCCTTTGAACCACAGCACCACTTCTGGTTTTCTGGTGGTTATCTTGGAGATAAGAGCCTCATGGACTTTAGTGCACCGGCTGGCTTTGAACCGAGATCCTCAGATCTCAGCCTCCTGAGTAGCTAGGATTACAGGCATGAGCTACTGCATCTGGCAAAAAGTTGTATTTTAACAAGATTAATCCTATGGCAGTTTTAAAGAGAAAAAAGAATGGACATCCAGCAGACCTGGCTACTGCCATGGACCACACAGCAGGCCAAAAGACTAACCAGGGTTACAGAACAGCTGGGATGCACTAAAAGAAACAGAAGAGATACTACCTCACGGAGACTTGCCAGCTGACGCTGGTGACCAGTGGAGATGAGGCTGCAAAAGAAAGGAATCAAAGTGGGCCTCCTTTTTAATGCTGTAAGTATTGATTATTGGTCAGATGCATCCTATTTTGAGGTGGAGTTGCTCCCTCTGTGTCTGGGCTTGGACAAGGTATTCACCCACTGACTTCAGTAATTGCCTGGTCTGTGTGCATCCCCAGGCACTTCTCTAACCAAAGAGGTATCCGATTTCACTTGTCGAGAACACAAAGAAATCTTGCAAAACCCAGGCCAGTGTAACCGTGGTAAGTCATAGCTGGCATGGCAGTCCTTCAGGAAAAATGCTCTGGATGAGATGTAAGTGTGCAGCCAACAAAATGACACAGTGCGACCATAAATGACAGTTATCTACATAGGTAAACAGATGATGGATGGATGGATGGACAGCTGGGCAGATGAATCATGATTAGGAGAAAATGGTTTGGCTCATGTGATCGACCATCATACCCCTCCCCCCAAAAAAGGAATCTACTTTCTACACCAGTTCCGAGGAGAGGAAAATGTGAGCTATTCTTGGAGCTTGCTCAAGGACTCAGGAAGAAGAGAAAAAGCCCAACGGGAAGCTCTGGAGGAGATGATTCTCCTTGCTCCGGTGCCATCTAAAGCAGATCCTCGGCTTCTCCAAAGAATGAGTGCAGCAGCATAAAGCTTGAAGATGAGGAAGCTGAAATAAATGAGGCTGAGTGACAGAGGGTGTGGATGGCCAGGACCCCATACCTCCTCCACGCAGAGAACAGGGCAAAAGCTTCCACGAAGGACGACCTGAGTCCCGGCAGCTAGCTCCGTCTACAAGATGGAGCCCATCTTCCCAAGAGGGGCAGCACCTGTCTCGAGGGGCAACAAGAGGGTGTGTGGACATGGGGACATCTGAACCCTGGGACCCAGCAGCAGAGCACCACCGAGCAAAGGGATCAGATGAAATCTCCGTGCAGATAGGAGCAGAAGCAGAGGAACAACTTGTTAGTAAATGCATTCTATCACGGCCTGAAAACAGGGTTAACTCCCACACCCAGGTCAGGGCTGTCCTCAGCTGTGTGGAAGGAGAGATTGGCTGAAGTGCTGGTACTTAGCAGAGAGAGAGCGCTCCCGCAACCGGCCTTGGGGACAGACCCTTGTGTGGTGGAGCTGTGGCCAGCTGAGGGCCAGGACCGCAGGGGACGCCAGCCAGGATCAGCAGTGGAGAGGAGAGGCAGGGAGACCCCCAGGCATGCCTGGCTGAGGGACGGAGGCCCCTTGGCCCGTGGGCAGAGGACTGGAGACAGTATGGTGCAGGCTGCTCCCGTGGGTCCACCCAGAACATTCACTGGGCCGCAGGAAGGAGGTAAGCTCTGGATATGGTCTGCTGCTTTGGGTCTGCAGCGTGGAAGAAGCAGGGAGCTGGGAGGTTCAGGAATATATTTACACAGCCGGGGACTCTCCCTGCTGGAGAGGCTTCCCAGCGTTCTCCCACTCTCGAGTTTGCAAACGGAACGGGGGAGGAAGAGAAGCACAGACGAGCAACTTCCCTAGGTTTGCTAGACGAGCGGCCTCTCCTATAAACACTGCCACTCACAGAGCCCTCCAACAAAGCCTGCACACAGCCCCATGGAAAGCCTTCCCTGACCTGCTGCAGAGACAACAAAATATATGTGCTAAGCTTCAGAAGAAACCATGGCTGCATGCGAGGGCCACGCTGCCATGAGGAGAGCACTAAAATTTCAACCTCGTTACTGGGCAAGGCACCATTTATGCCAGTGGTGAAAAGAGAAGGGAAGAGATTTATGAGATGTGTGATAGAAAGATACTCTTGTCCCTTAGTGGCTATTAGAAACATTGCCAAAATACCGTAAATGTGTGAAAGATGACATCTTATTTTGCATTTCCACTGGGCATTTCCTACATTGCAAGAATTTACAGGAGCAGATGTCCAGGACGGAGGAAGTACAGGTAGCTACACACTCAGCCCTCAGAGAGGAGGCACCAGGAGCAAGCCCGGGACTGGAACAGAGGCAGGCAGAGGGCAGATACCCAGAAAGGGACATCATCCTCGCATGCCACCGAGAAGTGCAGCCACAGGAAGTCAGCCATGGCTTCGGGGCCGCGTCAGGCGCAGACCTGGGGAGCCAGAGGACAGGGGGGACAGAGCTCTCAGGCCAGCAGCCAGGCTCCAGCAGGAGGCAACTCTGGCTCTGACTCTGGAGAAGCTTGAAGTTTACTTTTATTAGGATTCATTCATCTCTGGGGGACTGCCATCTTTACAGAAACCAGCCAGCTTACTTCTGTGAGGACACCGAGCTCTCCAACACGAACGTTACGAGAGATCATTCTAGAACATCCACACAAACCACTTGAGGAGCCCTACAAGGAAAGGCTCTCAAAGCAGGTTACTTGAAAATAGCTCCCGAGTCTTGTGAAGACCCAGACTGGCTGAGATGCAGAGTCCTGAAATGGATAGAGATGGGGTCCCCTGTCAGAAGTCCCACATTCCATTATCGTGACTCCACGGTCCAACCACGACCATCCTGTCATTGCTATAATTCCATATTTAAATTCAAGCTGCAAAGGAAAGGGGATAAAAAAAGCAGCTTTTACAACTCGAAAATACACTTTCTACTACAGAGAATGGTGACTGAAGCAGACGTAAAAATAGCTGCTCGCATCACGGTTTGAGAGACTCTAAATCTGAAAATGATCTCTTTTTTTTATTTGCCTGCTACCAAATAAGGGCACAAGGGGAGCCATGAGTCACGGGATTCTTGCAGTTGGCAGATTCCAGTGGGAGGCAGAGGCCATGTCTAAGATGCAAGTTGGAAGCGCTAACAATGACCTTGAGCTTGACCCCTGCTGGGTAGTCCAGGTACGGCTCTGTGAAATGGGCCAATCACATCACAGAATAGTTCCAGCTGGGTTCCAATTCGCCAGCCTCCTGTCCAGACTCTACAACACACGGTAATACCACCTCACATGTGAGAGATACCTTAGGCTTTTAAACATACTTTCACCCACATTCGATCATTTCATCACCTTTGATTGTCTCAAAATCCTCCTGGCAGGGGGTTTGCAGGTGTTTGGTTGTCATATTCGAGTTTCATTGAACTACAGGTCTTTTGTAGACATGAGATGAATCACTCACTACCCAGTAGAGTGGGAGGGGGCGGGGAGGATGAAAGGAACATATAAAGGAAAACAAAGATTTGGAGATTTAAGCACCCTGACGAGGCACATCACAAACTAGAGCTCTTAAAGTGCCCCCAACCCTGCGGCAAGGTTTGGGGACACAGTACAACCCAAGTATTTTCTTCGAGGTACTGTTAGAAGGCAGTTGAAAGAGAATTTGGGAAACGTTCTGGCCTTTTGTTTTGAAATTTTCCTCTGCTTGTTGTCTACTTGTCTGCAGACTGTGAGATTGGTCTATTTGCTTTAAACAGACTGAACAGCCTTTAAAACAAGCAAGCTGCTATGACGGGTTGACTTATTTTAGATGTGCAAAGATGTTTATGGAGCCGCTCACCCAAGGCTGGGAAATGCTTCTGTCTCCGTTAAAGTGACGTGCTCGGAGTTTAAAGGGGAGTGTCACCTCTTGTAGGATGTTGCGGGAGTATGGCATAGATGGGGGGGGGGTGTCTCTCTTCTATACCACCATCAGCCAGCTGCAGACCCCACCCCCACCCCAAGGATTCTTCACAAGCTTGGTGAGGAAATCTGACCTACCCCGCCCCCCTGGGGCAAACAAATGAACCTTGACAAAGACACCACTGCAGGAGAACTAGCAGAGATGGAGCCCATGACTTACACTTTTGTCCCTTTGATCCATGTTTGGCCTGAATCAAAGGGGGTGCCCAAGCCTGGCACCCCAGGAAATCTGGATTCTGGAGAGTTAAATGGAATTACAACTGTCTATTTTTTCCTGCATATTAACTTATCCTAACAAAGTAAGGAGAGAAATCACTGCAAATGACATCCACAGTGTCTTTCTATCACAAAGAAGAGTGAGGCCAGAGAGGGAAGAAAGAAATTGCCACCAGGCCTTCCCCCGAGGGCACCCATCTTTGTGCCACGCACCCCACTGGAAATTGAGGTCACCTCCCAGTGCAAGTACAGGAGTGCTGGATCCAGGACACCAGGCCCGCAGGCCACGGGGGGGGGGGGGGGGGGTCCCCTCTCCAGAGGGCCTCCCCCTCTCCTGTCCCCTCTCCAGAGGGCCTCCCCCTCTCCTGTCCTCTCCAGAGGGCCTCCCCCTCTCCTGTCCTCCTCCAGAGGGCCTCCCCCTCTCCTGTCCTCCTCCAGAGGGCCTCCCCCTCTCCTGTCCTCCTCCAGAGGGCCTCCCCCTCTCCTGTCCTCTCCAGAGGGCCTCCCCCTCTCCTGTCCTCCTCCAGAGGGCCTCCCCCTCTCCTGTCCTCTCCAGAGGGCCTCCCCCTCTCCTGTCCCCTCTCCAGAGGGCCTCCCCCTCTCCTGTCCTCCCTCCAGAGGGCCTTGCCCGATCTCTGCTGTCCCGCTCCACCCCCAGGCTCTCCCCACCCCCAGCTCCAGGGAGGGGCACACCGAGGCGGATCCTCTCGGGAGGGTGTGCCGTGGGCAGCAGGAGGGCAGGCTGGGGAGTGGTCCTCGGGTCGGGCTGGGGCCCGGGTGGAAGGCGGTCTGCGAGAGGGGCTGCGTGGATGGGTCTGGAGGAGGCCGCAGGGCTCCCGTCCTGGAGCAGAGCCCGGCCCGCGGACCCGCGCAGGCGCTGCCCGGGACACGTCGGGGGTCGGCGCGAAGGACGCCCCGCGGACACCCCGAGGACGCCTCAGGACACCCAGCGGACACCCCGAGGACGCCCCAGGACACCCCGAGGACGCCCCAAGGACGCCCCGAGGACGCCCCGAGCCTGAGGACGCCCCGCGGACGCCCCGAGGATGCCCCAGGACACCCAGCGGACACCCCGAGGACGCCCCAGGACACCCCGAGGACGCCCCGAGGACGCCCCGAGGACATCCCGAGGACATCCCGCGGACACCTCAGGACGCCCCGAGGACGCCCCGAGGACATCCCGAGGACATCCCGCGGACACCCAGCGGACACCCCGAGGACGCCCCGAGGACGCCCCGAGGACATCCCGAGAACACCTCAGGACACCCCAAGGACGCTCCGAGGACACCCCGAGGACGCCCCAGGACGCCCCGAGGACATCCCGAGGACGCCCCGAGGACATCCCGAGGACATCCCTAGGACGCCCCAGGACACCCGAGGACGCCCCAGGACACCCCGCGGACGCCCCAGGACACCCCGCGGACGCCCCAGGACTCCCAGCGGACACCCCGAGGATGCCCCAGGACACCCAGCGGACACCCCGAGGACGCCCCAGGACACCCAGCGGACACCCCGAGGACGCCCGAGGACGCCCCAGGACACCCAGCGGACACCTCGAGGACGCCCCGAGGACACCCAGCGGACACCCCGCGGACGCCCCGAGGACACCCCAGGACACCCCGCGGACGCCCCGAGGACACCCCGAGGACACCCCAGGACACCCCGCGGACACCTCAGGACACCCCGAGGACGCCCCAGGACACCCCGAGGACGCCCCGAGGACATCCCGAGGACACCCCGAGGACGCCCCGAGGACGCCCCAGGACACCCCGAGGACACCCCAGGACACCCCGAGGACACCCCGAGGACGCCCCAGGACACCCCGAGGACGCCCCAGGACACCCCGAGGACACCCCGAGGACGCCCCGAGTACATCCCGAGGACACCCCGAGGACGCCCCGAGGACGCCCCAGGACACCCCGAGGACGCCCCAGGACACCCCGAGGACACCCCGAGGACGCCCCGAGTACATCCCGAGGACTCCCCGAGGACGCCCCGAGGACGCCCCGAGGACACCCCAGGACACCCCGCGGACGCCCCGCGGCGGGCCCGCAGAGCCTCTCCTTTGTCCTCACGGAATGGAGATGGAGCCGAGATCTTTTTCTAAGGTGATGACGAATGCGCTGCGGCTTCCCCTCCCCCCCCCCTCCCCTCCCCCGCCTCCCCACTCCTCATCCCCCCCCCCCAATGAATCATTGTTCAAAAAAAAAAAAATCCCATTGTCTATTGTCCAAGGAGAAGAAGCGGCTCAGCCCGAGGGCGCGGGCGGCGCCGTGCAGGCGCGCGGGCGGCAGGGGGCGCGCGAAGGCCGCGCGGGGGAGCGCGGGCGGGCGGGGGGGGGGGAACGAGGGGGGCCGGGCGGGGAGGGGGAGCGCGGGCGGGAGGGGGGCCGGGCGGGGAGGGGTGAGCGCGGGCGGGAGGGGGGGCCGGCCGGGGGGGGAAGCGCGGGCGGGAGGGGGGCAGGCCGGGGAGGGGGAGCCGGCCCCTGCCCCCCCGCCGCGGCCCCGCCGCCCCCGGCCCACCGCCCCCGCCCCCGCCGCCCCTCTCCGGGGCTAATTGCTGCTTTCTCCGCCGGGACTTGGCTGCCGGGTGGGAGGGAGAGAAAGCGGGAAGGCGGCGGGAGGGGAGGCGGGGAATCCGCTCCAAAGGCACAAAGCCTCCAGGGCCTGCCCGCCCAGGGCGGGCGCCCTCCCCGTCCCCCGCCCTCCCTAGACCCCTCCCCCGCCCCCACCCCGCCCGTCCGCCCTCCCCACGCCCTCGGGGGGGATGGCTGCGTGACCCCGCCCTGCGCAGGGCGCCCCCTCGGCTCCTCTCCCCACCTCGTCGGGACGCTGGGACCCCCTCTCCGCCGGGGTGGCTGGACGCCGCCACCCCGTGCTGCCCAGGCTCGAGATTGGGCTCCCGGCCTGCGCCCCGTCCACGGCCCGCCCGCCCCGCCGCGCCTGGGCGTCCACGGGTTCCCCGAGGGGGCCGGGGTCCGGGGGTCTGATCCGGTGTCCGGGGCCGGGGGCCGGGAGCCGGGGGCCGGGGTCCGGGGGTCTGATCCGGTGTCCGGGGCCGGGGGCCGGGGCCGGGGGGCGGGGGCCGGGCACCCCACTCTCAGGCCGCCTGAGTTTCCTGGTGACAGCCCAGCGGGCGGGCCAGGCCCTGGGGACGAGGACTGGAGAGGGGCTCACCTGCCTGCCTTCCACCCCACCCTCCCAGGCAGGGGCCGAGCCTGGCCCCCCGCCCCCGTCATCCTCCCTGGGATCTGTGCCGCCTGTGTGGGACCAGAGCGCAGAGTGCCCGGATGGAGGGGGCGGCTTTGGGGTCTCTGTCTCCATCTGCGGCTGTCACCTCCCAAGCTTCCAGGTTCCCTTTCACGTCTATAAAATGTTTCTAGTGCCTTCACAAAGTCCACGTGCGCGCGCGCGCACGTATTTGCGCGCGTGTGTGTGCGCGTGTGCGCGCGCGCGTTTGAGTGTGTGCGCACGTGTGCACGTGTGCGTGTGTGTGCGCGGGCGTGCGTGTGTGCGTGTGTGCGTGCGCGCATGTGTACGTGTGTGCGCTTGCATGTGTGCGCTCGCGTGTGTGAGCGTGTGCGTGCGTGTGCACGTGTGCGTGCGTGTGCGCGTGCGCGTGTGTGCGCGCGCGTGTGCGCGTGTGTGCTTGCATGTGTGTGCGCCTGTGTGTTCCAGTACTACAGCCTGGACTCAGGGCTTTGCACTTTTATCTGGCTTTTTCTGCTTGAAGCGGGTGCTCTACCACTTGAACCTTCCACAGGCTTTTTCCCACCCTGGGTGACTGTAAACCATCCTTCCCATAGCTCAGACCACCAGCCGCCCCTCCGATGGGGTCAGCGAGCCGCGCTCTGGCAGGAAGGTTCTGTGGGGTAAGGGTGGGGCTGGCTTCTAAGCAGTGGCATGAGCAAATGGGATGGGTGACTCCTTCCTACCCGCACTGCCACCTCCAAAAAGGTGCAGTCCCTGACCGCAGCAGACAGAACAAGGTCAGGAGCTCCTGCCCTTTCTCTAGAAGAATCCTCAAGCCTTTCCACAAGCATCTAATGAGTAGCCCTCTTGGGACTTGGCACATTAAGCACTGGGATTCCCATGAGTGCCTGGCAGGCAGCTAAGGCATTCCCTCCCCTTCTGTGCCAGGCCCTAAACTCTCCTCTCCTGTTAGATTGGGCTAGCACATGTGACCAAACAGGCTAGCACATAGGAGATGTTGTCCATCCAATCTTGCACTCTCTCGAACCCCTTATTCTAGGGAGAACAGGGAGTGAGTCATGAAGGCACCCAGTCACTGAGATGGAGTTCACATGGAAGAAACCAAGACCACCTGCTGTCACCATACCTCAACAGCCGTGTTTGTGAGCCGTCTGGGAAGCAGATTCTCTCACTAGTCAACCAAGGACTATTGTAGCCCTGGCTCACATCCTGCATCATGAGAGACCCTGAGCCAAACCCAGGCAATTAAACCAGCCCTGAGTTTCTGACCCACAGGAAAGCTGTATGAGATTAAGAAAAAAACAATAATACTTGGGTGGGTTTGAATAATATAAAACACTCAAAGTATCCATGAAACACCTCCTGGCCTCTGAGGGGCTGGCAGTGAGTGTCCTGGTCCATCTCTGTTCATCCCCTGTATGCCAGTGGGCTGGAAATCCTCCCGCGCGGGTGGAGGGGTGCTCCATCCAGACCCACAGCAGTAAGCACAGCCTTAATGTGGGGTTTCAAAGAGACCTGGTCTCCTTGGCCGTACCACCAGAGGCAGTCATGGCACTTGGCCTTAGGAGCAGGTTTGCTCTGATACACTGGTTTCAGTACATCAAAAGAAGCTGTGAGGAAAAGGAGGCTGTGTCCGATTCCTCCCTCTTCGATCTAGAAAAACAGGTAGGTGGATGGCAGGAGACTGATTTCTATGGCCCAGAGGGTGTAGAGCCAGTCTGCCCCATACGTTGTGTGTGGATGCTTAAGGAGGCAAGTCATGTGGTTTTTTTCAAAAGCATCCCATTATTTCACCAGAGGCGGAAACTTGTCACTGAACCCACATCCTACAACTGGTGAATTCATTCTTGAACACCAAGAATAAAGGATCAAATAATAATCTCAGACCAACCCAATGCTCACTAGAAATCCTGCTCCCACAGAATATATGCCGATTTGGATAGCGAATAGATTATTTTTAAGGCTAATTAAATCTAAATATCTGGGAGCGTCTACTCTGAGCTAAAGATCCGGGGTTTGTACTGTGAGCTCCACCCAAACTCCCTGCCAGATCTAGGGCTGCAATGCAGTTAGCTTATCAGGAAGACGCCACTTCCTATAGAACATGCCAGTTCCCTAAAATCCAGGTCCTGTTTTTGATGTGATACCATGTCACAACTTTTTATTTTTTTCAGAAAGTTTTATTTCTGCTATATTTTAAAAATCCCAACATATTTATTTAAGGTGAACACGTGAAACCGCACACCCCACTACTAGAACTGCTTTTTAACCGAGAATAAAAAGGAAATGTCTAGGCCGAGAGCACACAGCATTGTTTTTGGTGGGTTTTCATTAGTTTTTTTTTATCTTATTAATATGATAACCCAGAAATCCTTGAAACACGAGAATAACACTTGTGTTGAAGAAAAGTCTGGAACAAGAGTGGAGAGCGGGAATAACCACAGCCCACTAGGCTGTCTTTGGGATAAATCTCCTAAAGAAAAACCAACTTCCACTTCTCAGAAGAGCATGCCCCCTTTATAGTGGCAGAGTATTCCAGAACAAAGGCCTGAAGGCATTATCAGCTCATCATCTATTTCTTGATGTGATTCCTACTTTCAGGCCTGGCCTCCCTCCTTCTCTTCTGGCTGCACAGCTGAGGGTGCCTTCTGCTTTGGTCCTGTTATTATCAGCGTGACCAGCAATGAGGTGGGGCAGCCCCTACCAGGACCACAACACAGACAGAGTGGGTCATTTTCCACCCACAGGGCCAGAGGGAGACCTCGGCATGCTCGCTTCCCGCCCTCCCCCGCCCCCAGACAGACAGGCTAGAGATGGATGCAGTCTGAGAGAAGATGAGGTTATTCCAGATGATCTGGAAAGAATGTGAGAAACTCAGCTTACAGTCAAGCACTGGATATTGTTTAAAGAGAAAATAAAACAAGGGGAGGAGAAGAGGTTAGGATTTCTGATGGCACAGGACACAACTCCCAGTATGTGATCTAAGCAAAAATAGTCATAGAGGGCTTAGACATGTACTTACTAAAGAATGGATCCATTTGTCCCTGAATATGTCTCCCCATTAGAAATTCTGTAGCCCATAGCCTAGGAAAGATTTTAACTGGACATTAATCTTGATTCATCCTACCAGACATTTAAAAATAATTTAAGTACCTACAGATGTACATTCATAGATAGAATAGATACATGTGAAAATGCATACTTTGGGAAAAGTTAGAGACTAATGCACTGTGCATACATTGCCAGTGGAATGAGAAATGGTCTAAGAAAACATCCAAATCCATTCTGACCTGTCATATTGAAAGTCAGTTCTTGCCATGCATGAGAAAGGAAAGTGTTCATATGTGGGGGGGTAGCCCGGGGTGGGGGTGGGAACTAAGACCAGAGAACATACGGGCAAAGACTTTGAGAAGGAAAAGAGAGTTCTGTGGGAAAGGTAGCAGATTATGAATGAAGACCTTTGCAGAGGAGAGGGAAAAAGCCAGATTTGACATCCGAGTTCGAATGGTCCAATCACCCAACCAGTTCTTAAATCACCCACACAAAGCTCCTCTCAAGGGCCAGCCTGCACATGGGGGGCTCTTGCACATGAAGTCCTCCGAGGTGGAAGTGTGCAGCAGCCAGTTCCAGTTGAAAGGAAGAACGCGCTCGCACAAGAGGAATGAGAGTCATGGTCACAGCCCTGGATGACAATTCAAAGGGAAATGGAAGGAGCTACGTTCATCTTGGTATTTCTCAGTCTTGGGTGCGTTCCAAGGACAAACAGCAAGATCCAGGCTCATCACCCTCACCAAGGAAAGCCAACGGAAAATGATGAGAGTCATACACACCTACCAGTTTTCCTCCACACCAGAAATCAGATGTCTACCCTGGCTACCCAGCCACTACACAGTGAGGCCCACTGTGCTTTTGCGAGACAGCCTGGGCTTGGGCGTGAGCAGGGAGGGACTTTCCTGTGATGTTTGTGGTATATCGCAAAGGGGAAGTACATTGCATCCAATTTAACCAGAGTCATTGATAATGCCAGTTGGTGCCCATAACTGTTTATTGACCCCACTAAAGCTCTATGGGAATTCCAAAAGAACCAGCCAACTCTTTTCTGATATTCTCCACATTTCTTACACACTATGAATTGTCTGAGGCTGGCTCAAGTGTTTGTCACCAAGTCTGTAGGCAACCCAAATTCCCCGACCTAAAGGAGGTTCTTCCAACTTCACAACCCACAGACAAAGTCAGACTTCAAGTCATCTGTGACTTCTCCTGCGGTGCCTGGGGAGCCAGTCACCTGACTTGAAGCAGCCTTAGAGGGAAGGACCCATCGGTCATAGCTGTCACTCTGCTCAGGGCAGACAAACACTGGCCAAGACTAGATGCTTAACCCCCTGGATCATAATCTTCCTGGCAGCCAACGAATTTCACCACGGAAACACAAGATAAATGGCCCCATTAACTCTGACTTCAAGATATATCAGTTCTCTAGGAATATCAAATCAATGGAACTATAAGGCAGGAGAAAACAGAGTATCTTGATAATGCTGGCAGGTACTCACATGGCCCCTCTTTCTAGACTATACTAAGTAGAAATCTACAAACCAGCACCACAGACATCACAGCCAACTTCCTGAAGCAGTCCATAGATTGCCTACTAGACCTGCTTTGCCCTGAAGGATACGTTTGCCAGTGTGTCCTAGAGCATGGCCGGCTCGCCGGGACTGAGCCAGTGTCCCCAGCGTCTCCCCTGTGTCAAGAGGGAACATCAAGAACCACGCTGTAGTGGCTGAGGCAGGATAACTCCAAGGAAGAGGCCCAAGGACCCCTTCCATCATATACCCACGCAACACTTCTTAGGGTGACTTCCATTTGTAGCAGTTTGGCAAGTCAGCCATAGGGCCTGCAGCCAGCCGCAAGGACAGATGAGACATACCTGTCTGTCCCGAGGCATGGCCTGGCTGGGCGTCAGGAAGAATCGCATCTGGACAGGGAACAGCCCCGTGGACAAGAGGTGAATCATTACCAAGGGCTGGCCCTTGTCACATCTGTACCATAAAAGCAACTGCTGTGGGCGCCAGCAGCTCACGCCACAATGCTAGCAACTCAAGAAGCTGAGACTTGAAGAACCGTGGTGCAAACCAGTTGGGGTACGTGCGCGTCTCCATCTCCATTTCACTAGCAAAATGGCAGGGCTCAAGTGACAGAGCAGCAGCCTCCAAGCAGGCCAAAGGAATGCACAAGTCCCTGAGTTCAAGCCCAACTACCGGCACCCATACACAAGATAATTGACATAAGGCATCAATGACAGGACTTTAGACGCTGTTGGAACTCGTAACTAGCATGATTAGATCCTGGCTGGCCTAGCAGTTCCAAGTCTCCTGCTGTGACCGCCGTGACCCTTATCTGTGTTGTGCAACATGGCAGCCACTGGCTCCCAATGGGAACAGAGCACTGGGAAGAGGGATAGTTGTTGGGAAGGTAAACTTGGAATGTCCTGCCGTTCTAGTTGAAGCATGCTCCTCTGGCTCCCGGCTGGAGTGGGAGGGAAACAGGCTGGGCTGTTCAGACTTTCTCCAGTCCTCTCCACCCCCCTCCTTGGGCAGGACATGTCCATCTCGTTACTCACTGCTGTGTCTACCAGGCTGTGGACAGGAGCCAGGAGAGCATGCTAGCCCAGGCCTTGGTGGGCATCCTAGATGGAGAACCTCTTGGAAGGTAGTGCTGCATCCAGTCCCCCCCCTGATTCCTGGGCCGTCCCTTCACCTCCTCTTCAGAAGAAAGGTCAGTTCTGACCGACTCTCCAGGTCTCACTCTTGATGCAGTCACTGGACAGAGGAGGTGGGGAGCCTTACTCAAGTTTCTGTTGTCTTCCTAGCACTCTGGTGTTTAGGTGGGGTTATTGTCTCCCACATTTAAAGGTGAGTTGTGTAAGTTTTGGTATGCAAAGTAATAGGAGGGAGGAAGCACAAATAAAAAAAAAAAACAGAAAAAGGGAGAAAGACAGAAAGGAAGAAAAGGAAAGGGGAGAGGACATTGAGGCCAAAGAGACATGACCTTGGGAAGGAGCGGCTGGGCTCTGCTGAGCAGTGCGCGGGCCCTGGGAGAGGTGCCCTCTTCCGCGTCCCTCCGCAGATGTGTGGCCTTCCAGCAGCGTGGGCAACACAGAGCCCAGCACATCTCACTGATAAAGCCCCGGAGGGTCTTCTGAGGGCCATCTTATGATTTATGGCCTTTGGCTGGGTGCAAAGCCCACAGGAAATTCTGCAGAACAGGTCTAAAATCCATGCTTGCCGAAAGAGCCCCGGAGAGGATGTAGAGGTTCTGTTCCCGCCTGGGTCTCCAGTCGATCAGCTGGTGGCTCCCATTTAGTCTCCTCACAGCCTCCCCATTTCTTCTCACTTTCTTCTCTCTGCATGTCAGTCCTTTCCTCAGACCAGGGTCAGCTTCTTTACTCAGCAGCCCTGGTGCCTGGACTCTAGGTCCACACAGACACACCACAGCCAGTTTGACTCCTAGCACCATGGGATGGAGTCCCATGAGGGTCCAAGTCTGCTCTCCATTGTCACCCAGGGTCTCTGTCCCAGGGTTGCCCCTGGGACCCAGGCTCATCCCCTTCCACCAAGAGTCTCGACTTCCTGGTGCCAGCCTAGCACACATGGCGCCCTGGTGAGAGAAGTTTGGCTCTTTCATTGGGCTTATAGCAAAATTTATGGGTCCTTGGTTAGGGTGACAGGTGGTTTGGGGAAGGAGGGAAAGAGAGACACGAGTCTTCTGTTTGGAAAGTAAGGATAGAAGAATTTGGCCACAGACACGTTCTACTCAAAGGTCATAAAAATAGAGTTCTGATACCATGGAGAGGAGGTGTTTTCCTGCACCAAGCCTAGATCCTGGGACAGGAAGGCTGTAGAAGCTTTCTAAGGTCTTAAAATTTCTATTGGTAGGAAAATGGGCTTGAGGTGGGAAGGGTGGCAATAACTAAGAAGCTCAAGAGCACACTTTCACACAACAGACTAACAGAGCTCTGTGAACGAAGCCTGCATCCACCAAACTCCTTTCTCTGTCCCCTCTCCTCCCTTCCTGTCACCTCTCCTCCCTCTTTTTTCTTTCTTTCTTTCTTGATATTAGTCTTTTCCCAGGAAGTAGAGAAGGAAAAGAAAGGGAAAGACAATCAGAAACCTTCCAAAACGAAATAAAAACTTCTTTTTCAGTGTGTGTGTAGTGGACACAGGGTGGGGTGGAGGGGTACCAAGGCCTTATATCTAAATCTGAATGCAAACGACCTTCTTACTGGGTGGATCTAGAAAATACAGACGATAGCTTTCTTTGCCTATGCCTTCCAAACCTTAAGTATCAATGTGGGGACATGGTTCACACCAGTGCTGGCACAGGGCTCAGCCCTGTGTTTTCCTCCGGCTTCTCCAAGCTCTCCCTTGGCCCTTTCTTTGTCTTGCCACGCTGTGTCTTCCATTATTAGTGATTGTAATAAAGAGACTTCAGAAGCCAATGTAGGATGCTGTTTCAGGCTGCTCTGCTCTCTCAGGAAAGACGGATACCTGAATTAGCTTTGTCATCTGTCCTGGAGGGACCCAGCTGAGATCACTAACGCATCCCGTGACGAGCCACCACATAATGGGCATGTGTAGTGTACATCCTCTTGTAAAATGGAATCTGCATTCGTAAGTGAATTAAAAATGCTCCATTATTAATAAGTCCCCCCAGGGATTGGTGACATTTGGGATGATTTTTATTACACTAGAGATATTTTACAGCACAACATGTAACCATGGGGTGGAATATCTCCCTCACTCCCTCCAAGTTCGTTGTGACTCACACGGTCTGCAAACGTCCAAACCCAAGAGGAGGTGAGGAGGCCAGTGAAGGACCGGGAGGCGGGCTGAAGGCGCTTCGTTTTGGGAGGCTGCATTGAGGCAGAGACCACGTAATGGAGAAATGTTAATGGCAAGGCACCAGTTGGTCCCATCTGAGAAACTGAGAAATCCATGCACCCTCTCTCTGTGAGAGAATTCTCCCCTACATCCCAGAACTTTCCCATAGAATCTGAGAGTTCAATGCTTCTTTCTTGACCACCTGATGGAACTGTGAGCTATAGCAGACTGGGGAAAGTTCCCTCAGCAAAGCCGTTTAGAGAGAACAGGGCACTTGAGACTGGCAAGGGGATGCACACTTGGCACCCTGACTACTCAGGAGGCCCGGATTGGGAGAACTGCAACTGTAGGCCAGCACAGGCAGAAGCGATGGAGACCTGAGCGCAGCTGGGAAGCGGGAGCGTGGTGTATACCTGTGATGCCTGGGCGACAGGAGCCTGGGCAGGGCGACTGGGGGCTGAAGTCTGCTTTGGGCAGCAAAACAAACTTGGAAAAAAAAAGCAAAAAAGGGTTGGGGGTGTGGATCAAATAGTAGAACACCTGCCTAGCAAGGCCAAGGTCCTGAGTTCACACCCTGGTACTATCACCCCCACACACACTCAGAGGTGGGGAGTAGTATTAACTAAAAACTTTTTTTTTTTGCCAATAGTGTGCCAAATGGCTATTTTCAGTACTTTAACAAATGCACAGTTCCATTACTTTTTGCAAAATAGAAATGAACAAACAAACAAAAAAACCCTGGAATAATCTGACAGAACCCAGTTAGAGGAGGAGCCTGAGGCTCAAAGCCTTTGCCTAAGGTCACAAAAGCCAGAGCCAGAGCCAGGCAGAAAGCCTAAAGGGATGAATAGGCAATAGGGAAGGGAAACATGGGTCGCAGACCTAATTTTAAATAGAAACGTTCCATCAACTTCAGCATTTGGTGGGTTTCTACGTGATGAGCTTATCCTCGCAGATACGTATATCACAATCTGTGATCACTGATATGACACGTTAATGCTTTCGTCCTCTATTTCTCCACACAGTTGTATAAAGGAAGAGACAACTCTAAGCATGGGGGAAAACCACCCAGTCTTCAGTAAACACCTGGAATGTTGATCATCGAGTGGCCTCATGGGTGAGTTCACGCATTCACTGGAGAGTTCTTCAGAGATGGCTTCTTGGATGAGATTCTGACCCCTGATTCCTGCTCCACACCCTGGCTATCCCAGGTCAGTGGCTTTTTCATTTGCACATAAATGCCCGGCACACTGTGGCTGGGACGTGTTTGGCAGGGCGTTGCTGGAGACAGGGTGCTGCTGGAAGTGATTGGTGGCTGTTGAGAAGAGAGGCAAGAGGAAGAGGCTTTGGAGTCAGGGACCAGAAACCAGCCCATCCCCTGCTTGCCCGGTGGCCTCGCCTCGCCTCTTCATGCTTCCGCTTTTCCATGTGTTCATGGAGTGGCACAGGGCCCCCTGCTCTGCCAGTGTCTCCAGCATCCTTGTAAAGATTCCAGAAGGGTCCTCGGTGCCTCCAGCTCACTTTATGTAGAAAGACACAGCCTCATTGGAGAGCTTAACACTTACAGAGGGTGATTTGTTTTTTAATGCTCTAATGCCTAGAAAAGCAGTTTCATATCTTTATTCATCAATTGCTGGTATTTACACCTACTTTAATCAGAGGGACTTAATGATTTACTTTAATGTAAACAAATACACATTAGAGGAAAAGAAGTCAGACACGTTCCTTCTTGAAACGGCAGTTTCTAGAAACATCCTGCATGCATCTTCTCTCACTCACACCACACGCTCAGAGCAGCACCGCAGAGACGCCATCTTCTTCCTCCTTTCAGGGATGTGAGAAAGCCAGCAGTCAGAAAACTGCCATCTCCAGGCAAGTGACGGATGACCAGGTTAGGGGATGACCTCACCTTGCTGGGCTTCTCCCTCTTGACTTTGTCTTTCTCAGCGTTGAAGGTGGACTTCTCCTCTCCTTCCAGTCCATCACCATCTTCCTTCCTCCACCCACTGACCTGACAGCCGGCAGCGGGGCCTTCTCCACACCCAGCCCCGATGCTCCCCAGAAAGGTGGTGCAACCTCAGACATGACCACAGGTTGAGCTGGTTACCTGTTGCAAGCCTGGACCAAAGCCCACCCCCCCAAAAAAAATCCCAGAAGGGGTTCCTGGGGCCTCCAGGTCCTGGCGCTGGACACACTTCCTACATACTACACAGCCTTCAAGGGCTGCACTGGGGTTGATTCCGGGCCTGTGCAGAGACTACGACTCAGAAGAGAAGGCACTTGAACTGGTCTCTTTTTCCCCCTGCAGAGAATTAAATTGCAGAGCCCATCACAGGCTGATGAAGAACACAGAAGCGTGAGGCTGGTCAGACAGTCACTCCATGCAGTCAAGTACCCCCTGCAATCCAGACCCTGCTAACGCCCCCAGCAACACCCGCCGGGACATCAGAACAAAAAGAGGCAGGGAGGGAAGGCACACTACAAGTGGACAGACCTGCAGCATGCCTGCCAAAGCTCAGAGGGCAAGCTGGGTGCCAGCGGCTCACGCCTAGAATCCCTGTTTCTCAGGAGGCGGGGATTTAAGGATTGAGATTCAAAGCCAGCCCAGGGACTCAGATCCTGGAGACTCTCATCTTCGATGAACCAGCAAAAAGCTCAAAGTAGAACTGTGGCTCAAGTGGTAGAGCACCTGCCTCAATTTAAAAAAATCCAACAAGTACAGTGCCCTGAGTTCAAGCCACAGGACTGGCGCCAAGGATAAGAACAAACCCCAAACCCATTAGGATAACCCAGCTGACTGCCCTGGCCATGCTCCGTGGTTGTTTCCTTTTGGGTCAGCATCATCCTTGCAGTCGAGCCTCCCCATGAACCAGGACTCTGCAGTAGGTGAGGGGGGAGGGAGGGAGGGAGGTAGGGAGGGAGGGAGGTAGGGAGGGAGGTCCCTCGCTCCCTCCCTCGCTCCCAGTCCTCAAAACCTCGCCTGCAAGCTGGCTGATCTCAGGGAGGAGACTCCAGACTTGAGCTTACACGGCCACTGTTGCTTCCTTTCCTTTCCCAAAACGATTCAAAGGGGTTTCAGTTCAGGATGCCATGTCAGCTGGTCACCAGCCCTTTCCTCCTTCTCCCTATCTGTCCCAACCCTTCCCTCCCTTCCCCAGTTCCCTCTGACTCTTCTGACTGCCTGTCCCACCCTTCCCCTCTCTGTTGGGCAGCTCCCTTCCCCTCGACCTCACCCACCTGACAACCCTCTTTTCCAGCTTCCTGGTATTCATTTAGATAAACCCTGCGTCCCACTTGCAGAGGAGCTAACCCCACTGGAACCCTCCTCGTGCAGAGGAGCTAACCCCACTAGACTCCTCCTCGTGCGGAGGAGCTAACCCCACTGGAACCCTCCTCGTGTGGAGGAGCTAACCCCACTGGAATCCTCCTCGTGCAGAGGAGCTAACCCCACTAGACTCCTCCTCGTGCGGAGGAGCTAACCCCACTAGACTCCTCCTCGTGCAGAGGAGCTAACCCCACTGGAATCCTCCTCATGCGGAGGAGCTAGCCCCACTCATGCAGAGGAGTTAACCCCACTGGAACCCTCCTCGTGCAGAGGAGCTAACCCCACTGGAACCCTCCTCGTGCGGAGGAGCTAACCCCACTAGACTCCTCCTCGTGTGGAGGAGCTAACCCCACTGGAACCCTCCTCGTGCAGAGGAGCTAACCCCACTGGAACCCTCCTCGTGCGGAGGAGCTAACCCCACTAGACTCCTCCTCGTGCGGAGGAGCTAACCCCACTGGAACCCTCCTTGTGCGGAGGAGCTAGCCCCACTGGAATCCTCATCGTGCAGAGGAGCTAACCCCACTGGAACCCTCCTCGTGCGGAGGAGCTAACCCCACTAGACTCCTCCTCGTGCAGAGGAGTTAACCCCACTGGAACCTCCTCGTGCGGAGGAGCTAACCCCACTGGAACCCTCCTCGTGCGGAGGAGTTAACCCCACTGGAATCCTCCTCGTGCAGAGGAGCTAGCCCCACTCATGCAGAGGAGTTAACCCCACTGGAACCCTCCTCATGCGGAGGAGCTAACCCCACTAGACCCCTCCTCGTGCGGAGGAGCTAACCCCACTGGAATCCTCCTCGTGCAGAGGAGCTAGCCCCACTCATGCAGAGGAGTTAACCCCACTGGAACCCTCCTCGTGCAGAGGAGCTAACCCCACTGGAACCCTCCTCGTGCGGAGGAGCTAACCCCACTGGAATCCTCCGCGTGCAGAGGAGCTAGCCCCACTCATGCAGAGGAGCTAATCCCACTGGAACCCTCCTCATGGGGAGGAGCTAACCCCACTCGTGTGGAGGAGCTAACCCCACTAGACTCCTCCTTGTGCAGAGGAGCTAACCCCACTAGACTCCTCCTTGTGCAGAGGAGCTAACCCCACTGGAATCCTCCTCATGCAGAGGAGCTAGCCCCACTCATGCAGAGGAGCTAACTCCACTGGAATCCTCCCGCATACACCATGCGTTAGTGAATGTGTTTGTCTATATATGCCAATGACCCTGGGCATGTTGACTCACTGGCATTATTTTAAGGCAACATCAATTGTCTCAGCCTCACACTGGGGGGAGGGGGTGAAGGACAGGGATGTCTGGACAAGTTTCCCACCCCCATCTTTCTGTTCACATTGACACAGTGCTTCAGCAGAAATCTCAGGCCTGCGATACCCCATCTTGCCCCAAATGACACAGACAATAGATCAGAGAAGTGGCAGGTGAGAGCCACCTGAGAGAGAAGAAACCCACCCCATCCCCAAGCACTGGAAGAGAGAGAGAAGAGAGATAGAGGCGGGGGGGGGGGGCGGAGGGCTGTCCCCTTTCCCAAGGGTGTGGGCACTTCCTTGAGAGACTCCACTTCTGCCAAAAGGCGGCGGCTGTCTCCTGGCTTGCAGGCCAGGCGGTCGAGGCGGCTCGTGTGCCGAGCTGGGCAGCCGACAGCCCGACAGCCCGGCGGCAGCTGCTGGTAATTATGCACTGCAGTTTCAGAGGAAGTTGCTGGCTGAGAGTGCGAGCTGGGCCTGGCCGCACATTGGCTGCAGGGCCTAAGGGAACCATGGAGATAGAAAGGGTGGCCACAGGGGAAGAGGAGGAGCAGGGCGAGGGGAGAGACAGGCGGGAAGGAAGGGTGAGGGCTGCTCCCAGGGCTGGAGGAGGGAAAAAACCCCACAAAACCCTGGCAAACTCCCCTCCCCCACCCTGCCATCCCCACCCCAGGCCAGGCCTCAGGGTGAGCAGACCCCCTCACTTTTCCTTTTAAAACTGTACCTGCTGCTTGCCGTATTGGGAGTTGTGTGCATGGCTGACATATTGAAAAATCTAAATTGACTGCATCTCTGGAGCAGCTGGCCACAGGACAACAAAACAAAACAAAAGAAAACAAAAGAACTCACCAGGAGAAAGGCGGTCTCTCGTGCCAGGACAGGCAGGCAGCAGCTACAGCCCACAGGCCCACAGCCCTTCCTGCCTTAGGGAGAAAGGAGGGGGAGAAAAGGCCATGTTAGCCACCTGCACGGTGGGTCAATAAACACGTTTTCTTTTTCCTGGTTGGAGAAAAACTCTTTGTATGGTTGGTCTTTATCTTTTCCAAGGTTTCCTTAGGTTTGCTAAGTAGAACCTGGCAGGAACTGAACCTGGTGTGGAGACCGGGGGCTGAGTGTGAGACCCCAAACCCTACTCAGCCACCACCTACGTCTTCACTCACAGTTCTGAGCAGCCATGCCCATGCAGTGCTAAGGCCTGTCCTCCCTCCCTCCCTCCTTCTCTCCCTCTCTTCCTTCCTTCCTTCCTTCCTTCCTTCCTTCCTTCCTTCCTTCCTTCTTTCCTTCCTTCCTTGCTGTCAGCACATCTCACAGTTTCTCCCGTGTGGAATCTCAAGCACATACTCAGAACCCTGTGCTTTTGCCCCTGGGGAGAACAATGTAAAGGCCCCAGTTCAGCTGAGTGGACAGGCTTGAGATTCCTGTGACCTCTTGGGGACCCCTCTCTACTTGTACAGCGTCCTGATTTATGTTGCTTTAAAAGGATGGGCTTCCTACCTGTTATTGGACGCTGGCCATGTGTAAAGCTGACAGCCACACACAATGACACCTTATTGGCTTGGGCTAGTAAATGAGGAGGTAATTCCATTACCTTTCCCCCTTGTCCACTGCCCTGCACAAAACGGCTTGAAATGCTATCAATCAGCAGACACACGGGCAGGAAAGAGCCTGGCCCAATGTGGGCATAGCAGCCTGGCTCTCTGTTGATGAATGAAAATAATGATGGCACTGTTCTTTCTAGGACTAAGTGCAAACATCTTCTTATTGCCTGGGTGGAGAGATCTCAGTGACAAATCAAAAGGATCCCCCACCAAGATCCAAGTAAGTATGATTTTATTCTTCCTTCAGCATTTTATTCTCCCAAGTTAAGATGTACATTTCCTATACACACATTTGATACAGAAGCCCCACTAAGGGTGATTAAAATTAAGTAAATTTGAAAGAACTCAGAGCCTCAGTTCTTCAGTCCTGATTCCAGGTTTCATGTCTGCTAGGGCGGCTCTGGCAAGCTCAGAGTCATCTGCATCCCCAGACAGCCCAACTTGGAAAATCCATTTGCTCTTTTATCTCCGGAACTCTAGTTCCTTTTAGAATCCTCTGCCTATACATTTTATAAAGGTGAAACCTTTTTGTCTTTAATTGCAACTTCAATCAAAATGAATGCGCTTCCCCCCAGCTCCTCTGGGAAAACCCCGTAACTGCTCTACTGGTGGAACCTTCTAGCATAGCTAGCCAAGCGGGCTGTCGCCTAGTGGATGTGAGGAGGCCTTCCTTCAAGTCGGCCACAGCTACTCTGGGGCTCTCTGACCCTCCTGTGTTCCTTCTGATCACTTTTCTAGACTGTTCTTAATAACAGCTAGAAAAGGCCTCTGGGGGGTTAAGTGGTATATCAAGAAGACACAAGGGTGTCAGCATAAAAATTTGCACAATAAATAGAGAGTAATAGGTCCTTTAGAATTACATGGTGTCGCACACTACAAAACCCTGTAGACAGCCTTTGAAGTTGGGCGGTTTCTCTAAGCAGGAAGAGCCTTCAAAGCTTCCAGGGGAAGAGATGAAAACAACTGCCTGCAACCAACTGTTCAGGTCCTTGTGTGGGGGGGGGGCAGGGGCTGGATTCTGTTAAGATTAAACACACCAAGACCTGCACTGGAACTTCTGTGCCAAATGAACCGCAACCAAGTCAAATAAAGGATAAGTCACTTAACATTTATGCTGGTAAAGAAGTTAGATCAAAACTTTTGATTTCTGTTTACAAACTTTTGACAAGTACTTTTACTATTTGAAAAAAAAAGTCATCTCCCATTCCTTCTGCAAATCATGCAACTCTGCTGCATTCTCATCTCTCATAGGAATCAGGTAAAACCAGATATCTTATGAACAAGCTAGACATCAGGAATACAAACTTCATTCTGAGCCAACCACAATTTAATTGAAGACAAAAATGTTCAAAGCACGAGCTCCACAACGAAGTTATTATTCACACGTTCTTATGAACTTCTATTCAGCTCCATTGTGGCCAGAGTATGGATGGGTAAGGGTGGCTCTCTGGAAGCAGATAAGCAGGATATTGCCATAGTTGCTTTCTTAGACAAATCTACATTATCACAATGCAGGGGTCATTATGGATGACGGCCACAAACCTGGCTGTCTACTGGTCTGATCTCTCATCTTTCAAGGAGTAAGTGTAGATCTTGGCATTGTTGGACAGGGAGGGAAAGCAGGAAAAAGAGAGGATGAATCAAGTCCAGCTTGGAAAGTTTCTAGGACAGGAGTTCACACCCTGTGGAGTTGGAGATTTCTCCTGATCCCCAGGTAAAGATGAGGGAGGGCCAGTTTTGAATTTTCTTTGAGGGTCATGTCAGAAAAAAACAACTAGGAATGTCCTGAGAAAGGCTGGTGTACTGTCAGCCAGTCCTACACGTCATCAGATGCTCCAGGGCACGGCACTGACTGCTTCCTGTCTCAGTGAAAGGCAGTGGTGTGAACTGGGTGGGGGGTATTGGAGAGGAAGATCAAAGCTCACAATGGAAGCAAGAACTAGCCATGTGAAATCCCCCATCCCTTCTGAAGGAATGAGGAGGGCCTCCCCTGAGCCCTACCTCTTCAAAGTCCACCCAGCTGCCCCCTCCCCCAAGGCCACCGGCACATGAGCCTCAAGGGACAGCCTGGGAGGGGACTGTCAACATCTGAGCCACAGTGCCCGGAGACAGTCTAGGAGAAGCCACACTAGCTGGGGTACCAATACAGCCTGGTCTCTTTTCAACCTCTCCCTCACATCTTGGGCTGCAGAGCCACCTAAAGTCAGCAGCCCGGGGTCCAGGCAACACCACTGTTAGGGGAACTGGGCGGGTTTTCCAGCCACTAAACCTCCTATGGTGCTGGAAGGCCACAGAGCCTCTGCCTTTTGCCATCTGTCCCCATTAAAGAGGGCGTGGGACAGGTGGGGAGGGCTGGGGAGGGGGCTGCGGTTGCATCACTGCTTGAACTCAAGCGAACTAGAAAGCAAGGACCAAACAACACCATGGCGCTTGATTTGCAATCCTCCTCAAATGATGTTCCCGGATCATGGAGCTGGCTGTTTTCCTTCTCTCTCCATCTTCATAAATCATATGCAGCAGAGTTGGCATGAGTCATATGGCTCCATAGCAAAGCTCCTGCTAAGCCACACAGCTGCACGGGACAAAAATACCTCGATGAATAGAGTATGTTTGTCCTGCATGGTTTACGGTATAAATAGGAAATCAGTAAGATTTGGGGTTCCCCAGTCTATGGTTTCTGAGGCTCCTGCTTCTTGGCTGTCTCCTCTGTCCTTCAGCTGCCCAGTGGCTCTGCAGAGCCCAGCTTC
The DNA here is from genome assembly GCF_031878675.1 of Megascapheus bottae. Classification (NCBI taxonomy): domain Eukaryota; kingdom Metazoa; phylum Chordata; class Mammalia; order Rodentia; family Geomyidae; genus Megascapheus; species Megascapheus bottae. The sequence goes on from NC_143531.1 coordinate 27,230,019, forward strand.
TTTGCTTTGATTAAGAAAGAAAAGGGTTCCAAACAAGGTCATTTCCATGTACAGATTGTTCCCATTCGTTGGTGGGCTACACTTAGAGATTTAGTCAATATGGAACTTCAGCTGGGGCTATGACCCGGTCTTTTCGTTCTAATGGGATAATGAAAGATACCCCCATTGTTTAAGGGCTTCCAAATGGCTGGTGAGCTGTGGAATGCCACGGAATCATGTATGCATAACTCCCTATCCATGTTGCCTTTAGGGGGTCTCTTGGATGGGGTGGGGATCAGAGGTGCCCTCTTTCCTCTCCACACTGTGTCCTTGCTAGCCCCTAATCAAGGCTTGCCCTGAGGTTGCTGCGTGGCCAAATTAGTTTATACCATGGTACACGAGTCCAGGCTATCCCCCTCCCCTGCCCACCGGCTCTTATTTCCCCAAAGACCTTGACTTAACCCTGAATCTCGAATCCACGTCAATTTCTACTCTATCTTAAACCCTCCAGATACATGCTTTCTGGCAGCCTACTTTCATTTGATTTTGGTTAATATTTAATAAAATTGTGCCGTACCCACTTCTTCTCTGTCCTCCTTGGATGGGTCCTTATGGCTTCTGTGTTATTGCTTCATCGGGTAATGAAGTTTCTGACATTAACGGGTGCTGTTGGTGTGCCTCTGCCTCATTAATGGAGGTATTACTGTATATGTGGGTCACTTAATTTCTGTTAGATGGCATATCACATTTACCTTCAGATTAGGGTATCATTTAATATGTATTTAGGGCTTTGGTATTAAGAGATGTATTTCTTTAATTAAATACATATTTTGAGTCCTGACATCTGACATGTTTTGCTTAGATCTAAAGTGTTCATATAATTTGCCTATCGAAGTTCGGTGAAGTATAAAATACACTAATGAGTGGTAGTAAATCACTCAGCAAATATAAGCCTTAATTTGTTGGGCTGGCAGGACTAGGAATGGCTCAGTGTCTTCTAGAACCCCGGCTCGTGGATTAGCTTCTCCTTGCCAGAGCTATATCCTTGCCACTTGGATGTTTTAGTCACATTCCTGCACTGAGGCTTCAGCTGGGAGGTGAGACATTTCCAGTGCTCATCATGGCACCTCGAGCTTTCTGCTTATTTCCTTGGTCCTTTCTGGTGTGGAGATAGTGAAGGAACTTCAGCGTCCAAGGAAATTGGGCTTTAATCTATTCATGTATGATCTGAACAGATTGCTTAACCTTTATAGACAAGGAAACTTTCCTTGTCTTCAAAAACCAGTAGTGCTGGTAATCCTAGCTACTCAGGAAGCTGAGGTCTGAGGGTCTGGATTCGAAGCCAGCCCAGGCAGAAAAAAATCCATGACGTCCACGTGGATGTCCAAGCACCCAGCCACAGCCCCCAGGTTCTCTGAGTGACAGTGCTCACTGAGGGTCAGTCCTGTGGGGAAGGGGCGTGTGTGTGTGTGTGTGTGTGTGTGTGTGTGTGTGTGTACATGCGTGCACACGCGTGTGCAATAATGCCAGCTGGACATTAGACACCAGTGGCTTATAACTCTAATCCTAGCTAGGCTGGGATCTGAGATTGTACTTTGATGGAACTTTGAAACTAGCCCAGGAAAAAAAAGTCCAGGAGACTCCATCTCAAAACAGCCAGCAAAAAGCTAGGCTGGACTTATAACTCGGGAGCAAGCCTGGGGCCCTGAGTTCAACTCTATTATCACCACCATTGCCACCAACAACCAAACAACAACAGACAAGGAGTGGGAAAAATATATTGTAGAAGCAGTAAAGGTGAGAACGTGGAGAACGACCACGAGCTTCAGCAGGGGAGCTAACTGACCAGCCCGCTCCACTTTCCAGAAGGGAAACGCAGAATCTCACTATTAAAGCAAAGCTCCATTTTCAGCTTATTGTTAGCAATGGACTGCCATCAAAACAGATTTCAAGTCTGGTAATAACAATTGTTCCAAAACAAAAAAAAAACTTATAGAAGAAAAACAAACATAGGTATAGAAGTCCATCCTAAATGACTCTGGGCTTAATAGAAATTATTCAGAGCACTCTAATTTACTTAAGTAAGCACTTGATAATTTCCTAAATGTGTTAACATCTTTCTATATTTCCATTTTCATAGAAACTGAGAGAGGGGGGTAAGAATTCAACTCTGTATACGTGTGTACACACACACACACAGCTAGCTGGAGGCTCAGAGAAACTGATACTTTGCTTACATTGTAATGGTGGATCTGAAAGCTAACCAAGCTTTGTGAACCCCACACCAGCCATCTTTTCATAATGAATACAAGTAAAGGTCCATGGCTTGCTGTTTCTTACACAGGACAGGAGTGAGACCTCTCCCTCCTAAAATGTCACTCTCAAAGGATTGGGAAACAAGACAAATACAATAACAATATCAATGATAATGGCTAATGCCTACTGATTATTGCGACTTCCAGACCCGTTTTCCAAATACCCCCAGAAATGCCTAAAACTAAAAGAACTTTTTAGACCTGCATCACCAGAGGCTCCGATAACTTCCCCCATCATCTGCTTTTGTTGCTTTTGTCAGAAGGTTGCAGAAGCAAGGTCAGATGGAGGCCTGTCAGAACCAGAAGCACCTCCTCCCTGCTCTTCTACACTGGCACAGCCAGAGACAGGACGTCTCCTTTGAAATCGCTGGCTGCTCTCTTTCTCTCCGAGTACCTAAACGTAGAGGTGCGGCCCCCGCCTGACACCCTGTACCTATCCCTCAGCCCCCATTTGCTGTATGACCTTGATGACGAATGACCCCTCTTCACAAGCTCCCTCAATTTGCAGGCAAGGACAACTCCAGGCAGTTCCATGGCCATTAACCTCTGATTTACCTCCATTAAGCTAACCACTAGAAGGATGGGTCAGTGGTCAGAAGAGTGGCCCTTTCTCCTTGCATTATTGCATATTCTGGAAGAAAAGATTCACCGGCACGTTTCCATGATAACCTAATTAGCTATAGTGGGTAATAATTCTCATCGCCAGCCTGAGGCAGGCACCAAACTTCAGTGTGAGTATGTGTAGCCAGATGAACAAAGAAATACTCATGCAGCCTGGTTCTCGGCGAGCAGTGAGGTTGTTCCTACATCTCCGTCGTCTGGCAAACATCCCGGGACGTGAATCCACATCGTGGATTTGGACTTTTTTCTCCTTGAAGTTTCTTTTTTTAATTTTTAAATTTATTTCATGATAACATGAAGCTGGGCTCTGGTGGCTCATACTTGTAACCCTAGCTAGTCAGGAAACTGAGATCTGAGGATCATGGTTCAAAACCAGGTAGGAAAGTCCCAGAGCCTCTTATTGCAAATCAACTACCAGAAAACTGGAAGTGGTGCTGTGGTTCAACGTGGTAGAGTGCTAATCTTGGGCGAAAGAGTGCAGGGCAGTGCCCCGGCCCTGAGTTCAAGCCCCGGGACTAACAAAAATAGACCCCCCCCCAAAAAATCTGAAAACCACCTGAAACCACATTTTTTTTCTTTTCGGTATTTGTAACTAAAAAAGAGTTTATTTCCCCCCCCTAAGGATTTTGCTACCAAGCAAATGCTTGTTAACTGAAGAGTGGGCTTTTGGCCAAGGTTGGGGGATGTCTTCTTTCTGATCAGTTTTTAATTTCCTGAAAACTGGAGCATAGGATATGGCAAGGAGGAAAGAAATATTAATTTGGTAGATTATAATCTAGTCAATTATCATTCCCTTCTCCATTAGGTATAGATGTGACTATCTGAACATTCAAAATAATTCCTGTAGTAATTGTGCCTACAGTTATTTTATATAATATTCCTCCTTAATAACAATGTCAATTAAAGACATCTGTTGAACGTCTGTAACTGCTTGTTTCATGTGTAGACTGAAAAAGAGAGGTTGTAAGAATTCTGTTTTCCGTTTAATGTTATGGGCTGTTAAGAAGGTTTATTGGTCTAACATTATTAGTTGCAATTGAATTCAAATTTAAATCAGGCCCAGAATTTACTTTCCATAATATTATGAAGCACTTTGATAAACATTTGTTTAAAGTTTAACTAAATAAGAATATATGGACAATATAACGTTTTACCAGCAATTCTCAAATATTTTCTAATCACGAGACTTCAAACTCTTATGACAAGGCTTTTTTAAAAAAAAATCAGAGATTTCTGATTGGCCAATGCTTTAACCATACCTGAAAAGAAGGTTTTGTTTACTGAATTATTTGGCTAGAAGAGAAAAGATGGCCAAGCAGCAGTGACTCACGCCTGTAACCCTAGCAACTCAGGAAGCTCAGATCTGAGGATCAGTTTGAAGCCAGTCCAAGTAGTGAAATTGAAGAGACTCATCCTCAATTAACCAGCAAAAAGCTGGAAGTGGAGAGAACGGGAGTGAGGCTGAAGTGGTAGAGAACGAGTGTTGAACAAAAACAGCCAAGCAAGAAGATGAGACCCTGAGTTGACGCCATCGTACCAGCAGAGAGAAGGGAGGAGGGAAGAGAGTGCCAGGTGTTATGCCCCCTTTGGAAGAGGCTGAACCTCCACAGAGGCTGAATCGGCTTTGAAGCCTGCCTGCCATTACCAAGTGAGCGTGCGTCATCAGAGCCATTGGCTGGGCTGAACACATCTGCGATTGTATTTTAAAAATCTCAATGATGTGAAATATTTCATAAATTAATATGTTTCTATGACATACAAACCCTTAGCCTAATTGTGATTAAGTTCTAAATACTAAGTCCCAGTGATTGTAAATAGAGATTCCCTCCTTGAACACTTGTTTGTTAAACTTGTTTTTTAAAATATGATATAAAAATCAACGTTAATAAATTCTTTAATAAAAAAATCTCAATGATAAGATGAAAAGAAAGCAATAAGACACACTCAGTTTTCCCTTGTGCAGTCTGCCAATCTCCCCCTCCTCCACTCCCTCCTTGATGCCTCTTTGGGCACTGTGATTAGTGACCCAAGGAATAACTCAGCACGGTCAGGGAATGCAACTCTGCATGCCCGAAGAGCCCTGTGCCCTGCCTGTCACAGCCCACATGTGTCATGTGGCTCCTTCAGGCGTGAGAACTCACATGCACTGTCCTGCACAGTTTTTAGAGAGGAACCTGCGTCTCCTATGCTTGTCCCTGAGCTCTTCAGATCAAGGCTTAGTGTTCTGCCACTTTGAACCACTGTGCCACTTCCGGTTTTCTAGTGGTTAACTGGAGAGAAGAGTCTCATGGACTTTAGTATCCCATCTGGTTCTGAAACTCAATCCTCAGTCTCAGCCTTTGAGTAGCTAGGATTACAGGAGTGAGCCACCAGCACCTATCTTAACCTGCTACTTTTTTTTTTTTTAAATCCCCTTACAGAACAGTTGAAGAGAGAATTCAGAGGAAGAAGTAAATGATTGTGAGCCAGATTAAATAGCAGAGGGATGCCTGACAATAATTCCCATTGTTGAGAACCCGTGCTAATTGATGGTCTGAAACCACACCCACAGTAGAGTTGATAAAAATTATTTTATAATCTCATATTTATACCTGCTTGCAGGGACCTGCCAGTTTATCCATCCATCCATCCATCCATCCATCCATCCATCCATCCATCCATTCTGCCTGCCCATCACATGCTGGACACCAGAGATTATTCAATAAGCCAGACACATTTATTCTGCAGCAACTTTTATGCTCTACTGAAAAGAAAGACAGCGACTATGAGGAGGGAGAGCCGTGGATGGCGAGGCAGGGCAGAACTCACCAGCCTGGTCTACAGAGTGAGAACTTGGATCAAAGCAAACAACATGGGAAGGAAACAGATGATCTGCACGTTTTTAATAGGAAAATCTAACCTGGTCAGAAGAGTCAGAAAGAATCCTCAGAGGAGGTGCTACGGAAGACACGTATAGTGTCGTTACCCATAATCCCAGCTGCTCTGGAGACAGAGATGGGAGGATCGGAGTTCCAGGCCAGCTTGGGAAAAAGTGTTCACAGGAACCCCATCTCAGCAGGACTTCTGAGCATAGTGGATACCCCAGGTGTAACATGAACTATAAAAATGGGAGGTTCATGATCAGGTCAGCTAGGACAAAAGGCAAGACTGGATATCAAAGATAACTGGAGCAAGGCTAGAGCCAGGCTCAAGTAGTAAACTTGCCTAGCAGGGACAAAACTCTGAATTCAAACCCTAGTACTGAAAAAAAAAAGTGCTTAAAGGGCAGCCCAAAGGGCAGGGGCAGGCCTGGAGGAGGGAGGGGGCAGCATCTTCCAGGAAGAGGGAAGGGGGCCTTAGCCAGATGGCGGCACATGCACAGTCAGCCAACTAAGAGAAAGTCAATGAGTCGTCCAAGCTGAGCCATAAACCAGAAGAAATAAGTAATTGTTTTATTATCGTTCTGGGGACATTGGGCATCTTTATAATTATTTTAACTTATGAAATATATCCCATATACTGAGAAATGTGCAATAATACATCATTTAAGTATATTATCACTAAACAACCTTAAGCCATTCGTTTAAATGAAAATAAATTAAATGGCTGTGCTTGTGTCACCACTCAACTTACAAAAGCACAATACTAGCCACACTTCCAAGCCTAGCTAGTAGGGAAGCAAAGACTAGAAGGATCACAAGTGAGACCAGCCGGGACAAAAACCTTCCTGGGGCTGGTAGTGCAGGCCTGACATCGAGCATTGTAACGAGTGTAAATGGGATTGGGTTTGCCAGCTGGGGCAAAAACATGAGACCCTACTAAAAACAGAAAAGTATAAAATAAAAGGTCAAACCCCAGAACTACAGGAAGGAAGGAAGGAAGGAAGGAAGGAAGGAAGGAAGGAAGGAAGGAAGGAAGGAAGAGAGGGAGGGAGGGAGGGAGGGAGGGAGGGAGGGAGAGAGGGAGGACCTGTAATTTTGTGTTCTGAATTTGTGCCTCTTAACATAGTCTTCATCATTTCATTTATATTTATAATGTTGCATGTAATGTCTATTAATAAGTAGTTTATGGGTTATGGACCTCTCCCTATTTGTTTTGTAAAAGAAAGTGAATTCTCTACACCTTTGGAGACTTTCTTTTTGATGCATTGCAAGGAAGTTTCAGCTTTCCACTACATTTCGATTGCAGGTGAGACACTAAATCCTGCACATTTTGAAAGCCTGGCAATAACTCCTAGATTTTGCTCATTAGCCTCTGTCACATACAACATAGGTGACAATAATAAATGGCCTAACAATACCTGACATTTGCGAATGATGTCCTCCTTTCTGTCATCCGGTTACTACTCACTTCCTTTCCACCCCACCCCACACCACAGGAGGTGTGTGTGCGGCCTGCGAGGGGACTGGGGTGTAAGAGAGGGAGGTGGCCTTGCATGATGCCTGTCCTCCTGGCCCCCACAGTACTTGCTCAGACTCCTGTGAGCCCCCCTCACCCCCCAGTCCTCCTGCCCCTCATCCCCCTTCCTGTAGTCCTGGGCCATTGGCACTCACTGCTTGCATGATTCCGGAGAGACCCGGGGAGCCTCTGGCTTACAAAATGGCTCCACATATGGGCGCCAGTGGCTCATACCTAGACCTCAGTAGGCTGAGGTCTGAAGATCCTGAGTCAAAGCCAGTCAGAGTAGGAAAGTCTGTGAGACTCTGACCTCCAACTAACCGCCAGGAAACTGCACGTGGTGCTGTGACTCAAAGTGGTAGAGCACTGGCCTTGAGCGGGAAAAGAACAGCACCCAGGCCTCAAGTTCAATCCCCACGATCACCACCACCAGCAAAATATAATATTCACCCGTGTATACGCCTATGTATAACATACAGAAAACAATATCATGGAGTACTCAGATATGAAAGAATGTGTATCAACCTAGAATGATTATTAGAACAGCTTCGGTTTCCCAACTGAACTTGACTTTGCCCTCTTGGAATTTTTTTTAAAGATATTTCACATTTATTTTTCAGAAATGTATACCACACTGAGGTTCATCTAAAATGTCACTGTTTAAAACAGGTATCTATTTATTTGATAGCTCTCTGTTTCCATTCCCACATCAAGAGTAGTTAGTACACAGTGAAATGCTCCGCACAAAGCAAGCACTTGGTAACTTTCTGCTCACTAACAAGCTAAGGGGCAAAGGGATTCACAATACAATTCTCTAAACCAAACACCTGGAGTCCTACAATCATGTTTTAGAAATAGGGTTGTGGAAAAGGCCACTCCCCCAAATCATTCTGAGGTATTAAAATTACAGTAAAAACATTTTAGAAATGAAAAGCCTGAAAACAAACTTCTAAGTCAGTCCCACTATACTTCCTTGTGTGTCAAATTATTTTAAAATATATTTTTAAAAAGATATCAGATACAGATCCCTAAGAGAGGACAGTATCTATTCAATATCATCAAAATCATGACATTTTATATTCTGGCATTCAATGTCATCCCAAATGCAACAATCACACAGAGTCAGAGTGTGGGTCTATACTGTTTTCAAAATAGTATGGAAGGTATTTGAAATGTTTAATAACCACTAAAAATAAAGTTAACTAAAAAATTTAAACTATACTTATTCCTTTATCTCTAAATGAAGGTGTTTAAACTTTTATCAGTGATTTAAGTTGTAGCACCAATAATTTGCAAGAAATCACTGAAACAATTTCTAAAGCATTTTTAAAATGTTACTTTTCTATTTTATTTATAGCTGTTCTTGCTATATAACAGTTTGAGCCAATACCAGCTAGGGAAATCACAATGCGTTTTTCCAATAACTTGTTCATTATACTGATCAAATGAGACCAGTTCTCTTCAATGATATTGCTCAGTAATAATTCTGCTTCTGAAGGTGTCGGTCGGAGTTACAGGATTGCCAGATCTGCTGCAGTGAGAAGAGCCCTCTGCAGCCTCAAAGCTAACCAGCCTCAGCTTCCCGGCAGCTGACCCTGTCGTGCACATAGGATGAGAAGCAGGACTGGCAGGATTGTGCGTTGATACTGAGCAGAATGAATTGAAGGCAGAATCTAAACTTTGTTTGATAACAAGATAGATAACAGAATAAAAACATTTAACCTAATGTATAAAATTTTTGGAACTAATTATAGTTTTAGTTTTTTGCGCAAAAAAATAATTCTGCTTCTGAAGAGCACTTCAAAATTTGCATAGACTTTAAAAACATTGAATGTTTTATATAGTCAATATTTCCATTATTGACTAAGCCACACAAACTACCAGAATGTCAACTGGCTTATTTTTGTTTGGATTTAAATGACTTTTTCTTTTGTGATAGCCCTGGGGCTTGAAATCAGGGCCTGGGTGCTATTCCTGAACTATTTTGCTCAAGGTTAGTGCTCTCTACTGCTTGAATCAAAGCTCCACTTTGACATTTCACAGACTTTCCTGCCTGCGTTTGGCTTCAAACCACGATCCTCAGATCTCAGCCTCCTGAGCAGCAAGGATGACAGGTATAAGCCACCAGTGCCAGGTCATTTCATTTAAGATTTCATCACATCTCCTAAAACATACCGCATGCAGGAGGCTGCAGAGGAAGCAGAGGCAGTGAAGGGAGAAGGGACACTTACACCGGGTCGCTGGAGGAAGGAACGGCTTGTTGGGTGAGCGACTTGAAGGGTGACCGCAAGAGCCAGGCAGGGAGCCAGGAGGCTTGGGAAAATGGGAAAAAAATAATATGGAGGGGTCACAGAGATCAGCTCCTGTGGGGGGTTTTCAATCATCTTTGTTGTTCAGGATAAAAAGAAAGTTGGTTATGAACAAGGGGAAAGCAATTCCAAGGATACAAACCACAGCGGGGCAGGGCTGATGACGTGCAGGGCAACTCTTTCCAGTACTCATTTATATTCATTCATCTACCTTTTCCTTCATCTAGACATTTCCGCAAAATGAAATTCTCTCTCTTTAAATTTTCCATCTCTATTTGTAGATTCCACATAAGTGCAAGTCACCTTTCTTGCTGGTGTATGAAATCTTTACTAATCTCGAGCATTAATTCATCAGGGTTTTTTGGGGGTTTGTTTTCAACATAAGTGATAATATTATAACCAAATAGACATTTTGTTTTTCCTGTGTAAACTGCCCTGTTCTTCTGATATTTCACTGCATGTTCCTCCAATATATTACTGAGTAGAGGAAGATACAGTCTTGGCACTAACCTTAGTGAGAAATACTCACTTTTTTACCTTTAAGTATGATGTTCTTATTTTTGTTTTGTTTTGTTTTTATAAATGCTGCTTGTCAATTTGAAAAAAGTTTTCTATTTCTACTTTGCTAATATCCTTAGAAATGAATTTTATCAAATACTTATTCTGTATATATTAAATGATGATATGTTTCTATGTTTAGGCTGCTATTATAGGAAATTACATTGTGTGTGTGTGTGTGTGTGTGTGTGTGTGTGTGTGTGTGTGTGTGTGTGTGTGTGTGTACCAGTCCTAGGGCTGGAACTCAGGGCCTAGACTCTGTTCCTGAGCTTTGTTTGCTCAAGGCTAGCATTCTACTTCTTGAAACACAGCTCCACTTCTGGTTTTTTGGTGGTTAATTGGAGATAGGAATCTCATGGACTTTCCTACCCAGACTGGTTTTGAACTGCTATCCTCCAGTCTAGGTAGGGTTGAAGGCATGAGCTACTGGCACCCAACTACACTATCATTTTTTAAAGTTGACTTTTCATTCCTAATATCAGATTGACTTGTTTGTGATGTCATAACACACAGGGACATCATTGGTCACATTACTCTTTCTGTACATTATGAGATTACTTTCTAAAATTTTATTCATTTTTATGTGTATTCTTGTGAGGGAAATTTGTCACTTCCTTTCTATAATGTGTTTGGTTGGTTAGTTTGTTGGTTGTTTTTTATTTGACTTGATTTTCAGTGATCAAGCTCGAACTCAGGGCCTTGTGAATGCTAGACAAATTCTCTACCAGAAAGCTACATCCCTTATTCAGGGTCTTCTTTCCTTTGATTGCTTTCATTCAATTTAAAAATCTTTGCCTTTTAATCAGTACTCGTTAGACCATTTGTGTTTCATGTGTTTATTAGTATATTTGGATTGTAAACTAAAATGCTGAAAATTGCTATTTGTCATGTGTTCTTCCTTCACATTTTATCTTGTGGAGAAATTATATTCTACATTTTCATCTTCTCTCCTTTGTTGGCATGTTAGCGTTACCTCTTTGTGTTTGGTTTGGTTTGTTTATGTTGTATATTGTTGTCCATTGTCCATGTACTTTGTGTGTTTTTACTGAGGAGTGTGCATCCTGCATTGTTCCACCTGGCGATAAGGAGAAAAGACAGGGCATGGTAGCACACACCTGGAATCCTAGCTGTGACAGGGACCATAGCGCAATCACGGTCCCAGAGGGATAGAGCAAAAAGTGAGACCGTACCTCAAAAAGTTAACAGAGCAAGAGTGCCGGAGGCATGGATCAAGTGGTAGAGCACCTGCCCAGCAAGCTTGAGCCCAAATCCTCCACCCATGTCCCCCCAAATGTCAACAAAACACCAACCTCAGTGCATACTGTCTGGAGCCCCCCGAGAGCGCTGCACTGATCTGCAACGGTACCAGAGCCGGGAGACTCTTCTCTCACTACAGCTAAACAGCCTTGCTGACTTTGCAGCTGTCTTGCGATCGAGGTTTGTCTCGCTTCATTTCTTTGACGACTACTGATGGGCATGCTCATTGAGCATAAAGAAATGCAGATGGAGCAGCGGACACACAGGACAGAGGAGAGAGCAGAGAGACGTCATCAGGCGGCCTTCTCCCTGAGGTCTGGGCATCTGTGACCTTCCCTGACACCCAGTCCACCCATCAAGGGCCCCAGGATGTCCCCAGGATAGCTGTGAATGGCGGCCCTGCAGCCTGTCTTTCCTCACGCCTGCAGCGCGGGGAAGGACTCCCTGTGTGCTGGTGGCCTTCTCTCTGAGCCTCCAGAGTCAGGCTTCCCAGATGGGGGGATTTCTACCAGCCCCCCCCTCCTTGATGCTGCAAAGACAGCTCCCTGGAGCTCTGGTTTTCTTAGAGATTCGGAATCATTCATTCATTTATTCACTCACCGATGGATCTTTACCAGTGCTAACCTAATTTCCCACAAGAATCACAAGACACTGCAGTCCTACTGCAGACCTTACTCACGGGATTGCTTATAGATGTGACAGGAAGTTAGGAAAATGTGGCAAATAGAACCTGTTGTCATCAACAGCCAAGAGGGGAGTGGACACAGAGACTGGAGGACAGCTTGGAGGAGAAGCGCCTGATGAGAGCTGTGTGCCCGGGAAGAAGCTGCAGGATTCAGGCGGTCCAGCTCGGGGACATGGTGGCACATAGCTCCTGAGCTGGCTCTCCTGCCCCCCCCCGCCCCTCTAGACTCAGAGATGCTCAGTGGGTTCAGGGGGACACATGGCAGCCTTTCTTCCCATGTGGATGCGGCTCCCTGAGCTGCCAGGCACAGCCAGGGTCTTGTCCGGAGCACTCGGGGTTGTGGTGCTGAGCCTTCCCTTTCTCTAATGAGGAGATGCCTTCGAGGGGCAGAGCAGAGTGTTCTGGACTGCAGCGGGAGTGGGGGGGCACTGTCCCTTCTTCTGGCCTGAATTTTCTCTGGAGACACCATTGTTCCCCAGTCAGGGGGAGCCCGAGGCCCCCGAGACCTCACAGCACCCATGGGAGCTGATTTTCCTGTTAGGGGTCTTTTCAGTATGTGCATGTCCTCTTCTGTGAATTATTCTTTCTTCTTTTCATTGTTTTTCTTGGAAACTGAAACCCAATTGTTGTTATTGTCCTTATTTTTTTACCTATCTTAAATATTATTCTGTCGTGTTTGATTAAAATCATTTTCACAGTCTGAGTTTTTCCCTCTTAATGCTCATCATGTTATTTTGTGCTGCATGGATATTTTTTGAAATTTTCCTATTCAAACCTGTCATTTGCCAAGTCTTTTCTGTTTAAAGCGTTTGGGCTTCTGTGTAGCCGAGAACATTAATATTTCTTTGTAGAGCTACAAACATTTTATTCTACCTTCCGCTAGACTTCATGTAATTTTGAATTATTTAGAACTCCTAAACTATGTTGAGAATGAATTTTCATGTTATTTAATGGGAAGGCATAAATTAACCCTTCCCTACACTATTAGAGTATTTTATGAACGTTCTAATTTGCTGGTAAAATTTGCAGAGAAGTGGAGAGCCAGTTCTACCACCCAGCTTGCTAGAAGCTTCCTTTGGGGCAAAATTAACTCACTGATCGGTAGCCTTGTGGATCTCTCTATAGGGCTCATTGTGTGTGTCCTCCGTGGTTCTTCTCTGGTCCCTCCACAGATGGTAAACTTCACATCCTACCACTTGCTAGACTGTCTCACACATGTGTGCACGGGTGTGTGTCTGTGGGTCTGGGTCTGTGCCTCTGTGTGTGTGTCTGGCCTAGGGCTTGAACTCTGAGCTTGTTTTGCCCACCTTAGCCACATCTCCACCTCCAGCCTTTTGGTGGTGAATTACAGATAAGAGTCTCACAGACTTTCCTACCCTGGCTGGCTTTGGACTGCAATCCTTAGGTCTCAGCCTCCTGAATAGTTAAGATTACTAGTGCCAGGCTCACGTCACTGTACTTGGCACCATAAACATTTGTAGAAAAAAAGAAAAAGAGGAAGGAAGGAAGGAAGGAAGGAAGGAAGGAAGGAAGGAAGGAGGGAAGGAAAGAAGAGAGGGAGGGAGGAAGGGAGGGAAGGGAGAAGGAGGGGGAGAAGGAGGGGAGGAGGAAGGAAAGGGGAACAGACAGAAAATGAAAGAGAGAAAGAAGAGAGGAAGGAAATGAAAGATGGAGAGATGAAGGAACAAAAGATGGAGGAAGAGAGATGGGCCCCTTCCGTGGCTCAGTCTTCCCTATTTTATTATTCGCCTTCCTCTAATCCACAGGGATCGTATGAAAGACTTTGCGAGGCTCCTTAGGCCCCCTGCCTTCCATTATGTCCTCCATCTACTGGTCTAGGAACCTTATCAAGGGAGACGATCATGTCAGGCTCAGAGCTGTGCCTTGCGGGCTCCCACAGGCTTCTAATAATCTTGTCTATTGTATGTTCTCGAGCCATCCTCTGGACAGCTGATAATCCTCCTAGATGGTCTGGAATCCTTAGAAAGCCACAGGTTTCCTTGCCCACCCCCACCTTGCCCACATCCCATGTTGAAAATGAGCTCAGGGACATACCTTATCTCACTCCCTATCTTCTTTGAGGAAGAATGTCCCAGAAAAGGAAAAGCAGTAGCTTAATGATGTTAAATACATGCATAACTAAAAGAGAAATAACTGAGTATTATCCAAACAGATCTCCAGGACAGTGAAAATAGAATTGTCCAACTAGAAGAGGGACTCGGGTTATCGTCCACCGACAGAAATCAGCTGTGGTACATGTCCTGTCCAGATAAATAGCCTGGAAGGAACTCACTGCTTTGTGAGGGGCCCACAATAAGACAAAAGCAACGAATGAGTTCCGTAAAGGTGTCTGATGTGGGGGAACTGTAGATCCCCAAATTTAGGCCCTTGGAGGAAGACATGGCCTGGGCCTGAGAATGTTTGCTGAGATAGAACTTTCACATTGATTTGCTTTGGTAGAAAGCTTTCTTATTTTTTTTTTATTTCTTTGTCATTCAAACAAGCCAGCAAGAAAGTTGTGCGTGCCTCGATGCATTCTCAGGTCTGACTGCTTGTGCACAGGTTCAGATTGAATCACCTGTCTTTGGAGTTCAGAAAGAATATTTTTTAAATAAAATACTTGCCTTTGTATCTGCCTCTGGAAATCAAACTTAGTTTTTCATCAAATGGAGCAAAGCTGTTCTTACTGAAGGCCAGGCCCCAAGTCCCCTCCCCATTTAGTGAAGCAGCGATGTGGACATTGGTGTTAGGACGTTGGTCCACGAGGAGGACTGAGTTCTAAGTAAAGTTGATCGGTCCCTCCTGTTGTCCCCTGCACCTGTAGGGACGGGGGTGGGGGTGCACTTAGTAAGCCCCCTTCCCCCTCCACACTCTGTAGATGACCAGCATCGGGGTCATGACAAACCCCAGACTTCCCGGCAGAACCCACGCCTCTGAGCCCGTCTTGCTCACGGCCAGAGCCCCGCCCTTTCTGTTTACAGCCCTGAGTCTCCTCTCTCAGAACTCTCAGGAGTGAGGCGCTCAAGGTCATGGTGCCCTTCATCACTCCTCTCCTGAGAACACTCCTGGGCTTTCTCTGGCAGATACATGACCCTCCTCAGAGCCATGTCATCCTTACCCTTGCTCTCACCAGAGTCAAAGGTGGACTCACTGCTCTGGTCCTTGCTCTGCCCTGAAGGACCTCCCCACCCCCCTCCCCAGCCCGCTCCCTTCCTCCTGACCACCATCCCTGACCTCACCGCTGTGGTCTTCAAAGCCATATTATTAGTCACAGGATTTCAAGAACCAGACCTTACCAACATCCTGGGCCTGCAGCCCCTCATCTCTGTTCTCCAGCGGCCTCGTCCTCCCCACAGCTCACTCCACGGACTTGCTTCGGACTTTTACACTATTCTTCACTTCACTATCTCCCAAACCTTAATTTTGGATATTTCCCTGCCTTTCCACAAGCCTTTATCATTTGAGTCCATCTCCTCTGGTCTCCCAACATCAACGACTCTATACCGACAGGACTTTGATGGTCCATTCATTTTTTCGGTGGCTCATTCTGCTTGCTTGCTCTCAGCTGTGCTTTTTTCCACATGAGCCCTGCCTCCGGCCCATCTTTTTGTTGGTTATTTTGGAGATGAAATCTTATGGTCTTTTCTGTCCAGGCTGACTTTAAACTGTCATCCTCCAGATCGTAGCCTCCTGAGCAGCTGAGGTCACAAGTGTGAGCCATCAGTGCCAGCCGGTAGGCCTTAATCCTGCAGTCTCACCAGCTTCTTCCTGTGCCATGCCCTGCCAGCCTCTCTTTGTCTCCTGTCCAGCTTGCGTCCTGCCGTTGTCACCATTCCCCTGGCAGGCAGCCTTACATTCTTACCTCCTTCTCACTTACACTGCTAGGCTTCACCAAAGCCTTAGCCAAATCTCAAATGCCTGCTGGTGAACTGTTTCCTCTCTGCTATGATTCTTAGTGGGCATGCATGTTCTTCTCCCCTTGGGGAAAAACAAAACAACATCAAAACCTTCTCCTGACACTGTCCCCTCTTACCTCTTTCTCTTCACAGCAAATCTTAGGGGAAGAACTTGTGTGCTGTTAGCAATTCCTGCTCACTCATTCCCATGCCTCCACTCCACCAGAGAAGCTCTGGGCATCACCAGTGACACCCCCCTCCCGTGCCCCTCCCCTGCTCCAGGGCAGTCTTGGTCCTCCTTTGGTTGACATCTCAGGCCTCACTCTACCTCCACATGCCTGGAGACTGTAGTACCAGCAATCCTGACCATGGAAATGGAGTTCTGGTTACATGAACTCTGATGCAGGCTCAGAGGAAACCAATCTATAAGAGTATGTCTTACAACATCTCACTCTTCTGCCTTGTTTGCGCTGTGGCTACCGATTCTGTTCTAACTGAACACAATTCCATTCTCCTCTCTGTCACAGAACAGTTAGACTTGGACTAGATCTTACTCTTATGAGATGGTGAGTCAGATCTGTTATTTGACAGAGAAGGTCACAGAGCCCAGCTCTGCCCGTTCACTTCCTCAACAATCATCCCAATGACCACAGACTCTCGTGGTACTCTTGCTTGTTTTGGTTTGGTTTTGGTGATGGTACTGGGGCTTGAACTCAGTACCTGGGTGCTGTCTGTTAGGATTTTGCTCAAGGCTTGCTCTTTACCACTTGAACCACAGCTTCACTTCTGGCTTTTGGGTGGTTGACTGGGGATAAGAGTCTCATCAATGTTCTTACCCAAGAAGACTTTGAACCAGGATCCTCAGATCTCAGCCTTCTGAATAGCTAGGATTATAGGTGTGAACCATTGGCACCTGGCTTTCTAGTAATACTCTGAATCTGCTCTTCAATGAATTATTTCATTCTCCTCAGGTCTTCATCACCACCGTGCTTTCAACATGCTTGAGGCTGGTAGGCATTGCAAACACAGTTCTTTTGCTTGGTTGCCTGTATGCAAGTGGACTTTCTTCCTGCAGTCTTACCATGGTCCTAGATAGTTTGGCTCCACCAAAGAAGAACATAATTTCACTTATCAAGGCTAAATCTGAGAGTAGCTTTGATTTGTTGCTTTGCTCCCAAGTTGGAGGAGAGATATACATGGCGGAATTCCAGGGCCAAATACTTGAAGATGTTCTTGATTGCACAACATTTATTTGAACATGCAATTTCTGTGCTCTGGCTCCTACTTCAGGGGCGCCTTCCGGCCTCTGGCCCTGCTGGTTCTGTGAGTGTTGTCTGAGTCTTGTGGCTGTCGCTCTGTAGTGCAGTTGTCTCAGGATTTACGGGTAGAGTCAGGAGAAGGAATTCCTTTTCTTTTTTCCCCAGAGCACAAATGACAGATCTCAGAACAATGGGCCCCTTCTCTTTTATGGGGCCACTTGCCTGAGCTCAGATGGATGTGGTAAAAGCAGCGCAGTTGAATGTTTCCTTCTTGATGAATCTGGAGCTGTGCACACACCCAGGACACCATTCCCGCCCTCCAGCCCTCCCAGAATTCCCCGCCACTCCCTTTGTTGTCCTGATTGCGTGGGTTTGGTAAGGGCATTTAATGTAAGCAGGACTCCCCTGGAAAATTTTGAGTACACAGTACTGCATTGTAAACTCTAAACTATCTCTTACAGTAGGATTTGCAAAAAAGACCCCTTAATGAGACGAATGCATTCCAAGAACAGCATAAAACTTGCTGAAGGCTATTAGCATACCTAAAGAATGAGTCTGTGTCAACTTAAAAGGGAGTCCTTAATAGCAGCTACAATGATAACTAACACTTAACTATGTGACAAATGCTGCTCTGGACCCTTTATATGTATTACATTTAATCCCCTCAATTCTATAAAATAGGTACAATTATGGATGAGAAACCAGAGGCCCTGAGAGATTAACTAGCTGCCTTGGGTCACACAGTGAGGGCAGCAGGGGGACAAGTTTGAACCAGGGTTAGCCCTTGCATACCCTGCTTCTCAGAAGCCCAGGAGAGCAGCCTCTGCTCTTGCTTGTGCCGCCTGGGGACTGGGGATACGAGGCAAGGGCCACCTCTTCAGGGAAGGAGCTGTTTCCACAAACTATCTCAAGAGCAGAGAAAAACATTTAGACAGGCTCCCACTATGTAAAAACCCCCAATGGGAGATCATCTTACCAGAGTCCCCTGGGCTGGGTGACAGCTGTGCCTAGCCATGCCCAGCTTGAGGAATATTGCTTTTCTCTCCTTTCTTTCTTCTTCCTTTTGCTTTGTTTCTTTCCTCTTTCATTGTCAGTACTGGAATTTTGAACTTATGGCCTCATTTTTGTTAGCTAAGCATTTCTACCATCGAGTCATGGCTCCACTCTGTGCTGGTTATATTATTATTATTATTATTATTATTATTATTATTATTGCCAGTATTGGTACTTGAACTTTGGGTACTGTCCCTGAGTTTTGATGCTCCAGGTTAGTGTTCTACCTGATCTACACCTCTACTTCTGGCTTTTTAGGGTTAATTGATGAGAACTCTCATGAGCTATCCTCCTGGCTTTGGACTGAAACCCTCAGATCTCAGCCTTCTACGTATCTAGAATGACAGGCCTATGTGTTACCAGCTCCCAGATGTGCTAGTTATTTTAAGCGAGGGTCTTGTTTCCTACCCAGGCAAGAATCTGGGCCACAATCCACCTGTTTTGGCCGAGACAGCCAGGGGTATGCTACCATGCTGTTTCTGGTGAACTTTTTTCTGCCTTGGGTCACCTGGAACCTCAGTCCTCCTGACCCCAGCCTCCCGTGTAGCTAGGGAGATGGGCAGAGGTCAGTGTGCCCAGCTGCTGGTTGGGAAGTTTCAAGGACTTTTCTTCCTGGGATAGCCTTGAACCTCCATCGTCTTGATCTCAGTCTCCCAAGCAACTAGGACTCTAGGGCAATGAGCCATCAGTGTTAAACTGGGGGAGCAAATTTTAATAGCCCCTGTTTTGCTGAGTCTCCCCCTTATACATCTAGTTTCACATTCTGATTTGTTCTTCTGTGGGGCTGTGCCTCCAGGAGGAGACTGCTGATCCTGTGGGGTGTGTGGGGCTCTGTGCAGACCCTGTGAGTCTTGGTCAGTATGTGTCTACACCTCCCACATGTGGGTAGATGGGAGGCGGGGCCCAGCGCCAGAGCCCCGGACACAGTAAGTTCCACCCTGAAGAGATCCAGGGGCTGATTTCTCCATGAAGCTGCAGACATCTTGGCATCACAAGCCTTTCCCTTTGAAGCCTCCACTGTCTTATCTTCTTTACTAGAGTGCCGACTCCATGGTGGAGCTACCAGGCTTTAGATGTCTGTCATTGCCTTGCCTACATCCTGGGATGTTTCCATACGATCCCTCCGGCCTCCTGGCTGGGCCTGCATGAGTCAGGCTGACCCCGACCCCAGAAGCCAAGACCATACTGGGAGCCCAAGTTGCCTGGCAGCTCCTCTGCTTCCCTCTTGTTTTCTTTCCTGTGATTCTAGTAGGGTTTGAACTTGGGGCTTTGTGATCTCACTTGGTCTTTCTGCTCATGCTGTGCCTCGACTGATTAAGCCACAGTCCACTTGAGGCTTTATGCTGGTTGATTGGAGATAAGAGTCTCATGCATTTTTTTGCCTGGGCTGGCTTTGAACTGTGATCTCAGCCCCCTGAGTAGCTAAGCTTACAGATGTGAGCCACCAGTACCCAGTTCTGCTCCCTCTTTGTGGCTTTCACCGATTAATCTTTTTTTTTTCAGGAGGGATAGATGAAACACTGTCATTCCTCCATCGCCCTGCAAGGCCAAACTCCACCCATCACCCCACTGGGATCTGGCAAATAGCACTGCTTCCTGGCTGGCTCTCAGCTCAGTCTGGTTTCTTAGTCCCATCAGCCTGTCTGTTTCAAGTGCTCCTTGTCTCTGGGTCCTCTGTGGAAAGCAGGAGAGAAACACCCCACATCTGATACAGAGATGGCTGAGCCTAGCCTTGTGCTGGGATCCATGCATGGATGGGTGACCTTGAACCCTCACCACAGCCATAGTAGAAAGACAGCTGTTTTGCACGTGAGAAATTGGACATGCACAACAATGGCCGAATTGTCATGGCCACACCATGGTTCAGCAGCCACTGCAGTGTGTGCCACCGTCATCGTCCTTGGTCTCCCGGCCATACTGCCTCTTCCCAACTCTGTGCAGAAGGCTACGCCTTCCTGCTCTGGTCCAGGGTCTCAGGAGCATGGATGGAACACCCGAGGGAATGTTTCTGAAATAACCTGGGAGAAAGCAGCTATGATAACACATTTATCAACCACAGTGAGTGTTTTCAAAACATCTTTCCTCCTCTGCTCCATGTCTCTCATGGAGATAGAGTTGGTGCCAAAGTTGAGCAGAGAGCAGGCACGACTTGTTAACAGCCTGCCAGCCAGGCTGCTCTGTGCATCTCTCACGTGCCAGCCGGAGGAGCCCAGCAGAGGTGGCAAGATGGTGTCCGCACCTGTGCGTCTGGTTTTACTCCTGCAGAAACTGTTTCTAAGCTCTTGTGTACACACAGCCCCCACTCGAGAGAGACAGATGGCTGGGGGAAAGCTTCATGCCTTCTCGTACTTAGCAAATAGGCAACCAGATTATTTTATTATTATTTTTTTTCACCTCCGAGGAGAACTATCACTGTTGTGCTCTTTTTCAAACATTTGTTGAGCATTAGTCAGCCATCAACGAGCGGGCTGGAATACAAACAGAATGGCAAGTCATTAGCCTTAGAACAGTCCAAGATTAGTGAGCCAGGCCTCTCTGTGGAGGGTTCCCTGTCCCCCATGTCACAGAACGGAAGGTGATGTCCCCAGATTCCCAGCACAGAGCACCGCCCATCACATAAGTACCCAAGTTCTAGCTAGGAAGCAAAGGATGTGCCAAGAGCTCAGACTGATGGTGGGGGAAGGAAACTTCATCCTCACATGACTAGAGAGCTGGCCTGCACAAGAGGGGCCCTCAGTGCTCTGTGCGGGGAAACTTGCACCTGTCAGCCACACCCCGACGGCTTTTCATCTTCCTATAAATTCTCCTTTTCCTGGGATTGTATATCAAGCTAGAGGCTTCCTTATCTGACAGGTCTCTGTCATGAGGGTCAATCTGGGAACTTCTGAGCTATTTTCACGTCCAATCTCCCTTCCCACATCAGCTCCACACCTGCTGACATCACCGTCACTGGCAAGAACCTGGAGCTGGAAGCAGCCACGTAACGAGTCGTTAAGTGTCCTGTCAGCCGCCAGCAATGTGTCATCTTCTGCTTCTGGCATCGCTAGTCCATCACAAATCTAGCCTGGAGAGAGGAGGATGTCGGAAATAGCAAAGCAATAAGCAAATCTTTGAAAGACACTAAAACCGTACCTGGGTAAAAGGAGTTAAAAGAGAAACTATCAGCACAATTTTGAGGCAAACGTGAGCCTGTAAATCCCTTCATCCTAGACGTCTCCCAAGTTCCGATGCAGTTCTGATGCAGGCATCTTCCATGAACCACAAACAACCTGGCTGTTTCTGACTGGAGGATGGAGTTGTTTGCTTCAGGTCCCAGGAAACATCTGTGCCAATGACCCAAGTTAGCAGAAGAGCACAACTTGAAGAGACCTCCATTCTTCATTCCCAGATTGGTCATGAGAGATTCGGTGATCATTTAGTTTCTAATATGTTCTGATTAAAAATAAAGTGACTCATACCTCTAATCCTAGCTATTCTAAATACCTGGAGGATTGAGATTTTGAAATCAGCCTGGACAGAAAGGTCCAGGAGACCCCATGTCCAATTATCAGCAAAACGCTGGACTAGAGTCAGAGCTCAAATGGTAGAGTACCATCAGTGAACAAGAAAGCTGAGAGCTGAGCACATTACAGAGGCTGGGTTCACGTCCTGGTACCAGTGGCAGGGAAAACACCTAGCTGACATTAATCTTGAAGGAAAAATTCCCCATAAAGCTTTGTTTATTTAAAGACACAAACACTGAAATTTCAGAATAATTTAGCATGGCTTTAACAACAGCCAGATAGTTTTCAAAGTGTCGTGGATTATAATATGGCTATAATCTGGAATAGAAAAGGCAGAATTATTTTCAAGAAGTAAATAATGAAGAAAAACTATTTAACTATTAAAGCTATTTGATTCTTGGGAAGCAATCAAAGCAGTGATAGGTTTATGCAATGCGTTTTGTCTATCATTTAACTTCTTTCATTCCCCAACACTCTATCAAGGTGATACCTATTTTTAGACTTTGTTCAAAGATTTTGCACCAAATTAATGACTGATACACCTGCAGAGCCTTACCTGTCAAATTGAGTTAGCATGAACTAGTTCACAATTGCAATGAAACTTACAAGTTCAAAGAAACTCAGATTGCTCCATGAAAATACAAGAGCTGAGATTTGATTTTTTTAAAAAATGGGTGACATTTTTCTATCTCCACAATTTGAGACAATGTTTATCATGTAGAAATAGCAACTATGCATGCTGGATGTTCAGAAAACAAATATGGCAGGAAGCATTTTCTGCATCATTTAGAATTACATTTAAATAGTTATCTGACTATAAATTAAAGGACAGAGTAATTATGTGCCTTAGCTTTAATGACTGTCATACACTAAATTTCTAGAAATTAATAAATACAAATCAAGTACACTTTATCTTTCTCTCATTAAATAAGACAGTCATTCAGCAAATGCAATCGAGAGTTACAGACCCTAGCACATTATTAAAGAGAACAAGGATGCCATGTTTGCAGAAGTATTTGTAACACTTTAGCTAGCTGTGATGCCTCAGATGGATGGGAATAAATTACAATACCATGTAGAGTTTATGACGTAGTGATAGTTTTTCTAGCTTTATCCACCCCCTTCTTTTTCAGAGATTAATGATTCTTGGGTGAGGGGAGCTACCGGCTCATGGCACAAACCAGTTCTGAAGGGGTGCAATTATAAGTAAATCAGGGCAATGGACAACAGGAATGTTTACAGATTGGAGCGAGAACAAGGAAGAAGGCTAGATTCTCTTCATGTAACCCTACTTCCTGTTTTGAGTGGTCTGGATGAGGGGGCTATGTGTGGTGGGGGTTTGTAATGACAGTTCCCTCAGCTCTGAGACCTCATTCAACCCAACTAAAGAGAAAGACTGGAAAGAGGCAGAGAAGAAGATTTTCTTTATTTAAAATAAAATAAAATAACACTTACCCTGGCCAGGCACCAGTGGTGTCACGCCTGTAGCCTCAGCCACTGGGACTGATCTGAGAATCAGATCTGAGAATCAGATCTGAGGATCAAGGTTTCCAAGCTGGTTCCAGCAGACAGATCCATGACATGTTTATCTTCAATCAACCAGCAAAGCGCTCAAGTGGTGCGATGGTTCAAATGACACATAGCCACCCTTGAGTGAAAAAGTTAAGGGACAGCATCGGGCACTGAGTTCAAGCTCCAGAACCAGCGCGCACACACACGTGCATACACACACACATGTGTGCACACATGCACACACATGCACACATATCTCTAAAACGGTTTTTGTAACAGGTTGCTGGGGAGTACACAGTGGCTGTTTTCCTACAGGTTCCAGGTTTCAGGTTGCAGGTTTCTTACTGTTGGTTTTTCTTCTTGGGCCAATTTCAAGGCCTGTCACTTGATGTCACTTCTTTCCCATTTTTCTCCATCTTCTGCTGCAAACTGGATTTCCATGAGTCCCTGACTGATGAGAGAGCTTGGCCCATAGGCCGTACTGGGAGATCAGAGGATGGGAGGAAGAGAGGAAAGAGCCATTCCTTGGACCCTGGCAGTGGCTGTCCCTTCTGGGGGCACCAGCTGTCATTGCATAGCTTCTTCTCAGGATCCTCACAACTCTGAGCCTCTGCAGCAAGCCCAGATGCTAGGGGAGCCTTGGGGCTCACCCTGCAGCAATCTGTCTTCTTTGTCCTTCCAGCCCTAGGAGGGGCAAGGCTCTCCCCTCATGACTAAGCTGAAGATTGCTTCACCACTGGTGTGTCTTTAACTTTGAACTTCTTCTTTTGCAATGACTCCTGTATTAAATTCCTTGCTGGGAACTCCTTGAAGACACTTTGTTTTCCCGGCTGGACCTGGGTCATCTTGATAGCTCATATTCTAGAAGGTTGCCTACCTCTTTGGGTTTCCTAGGTTATTACATACAGAAGAAAAATGTTGGCACAATATTCAAGGAGGCTATTTAGAAGCTGTACTATATTTATTACTGGTTTGTTATATGGAATATTACAAACCAGTCCCCTCCTGCTCTTTCTGTCCCAGTGTCTCTGTAGAGCTCTCGTCTGTCTGTCTGTCTGTACCTGCTTTAAAGAAAAATCTCAGCTCTGGAAATGTGGCTTAGTGGTAGCGGGCTTGCCTAGCACCCATGAAGCCTTGGTTCCTCAGTACCACATACACAGAAAAATCCAGAAGTGGAGTTGTGGCAGGTTGCTGGCCTTCAGCAAAAGAAGCTCAGGAACAGTGCCCAGGCCTTGAGTTCAAGCCCCAGGACTGGCTAAATAAATAAAGAATGTGAAAATGCATCCAAAGTTAACACTTAACGCTAAAAATGGAGGAAAGGACATGTATATTTCTTTTATATAAAAAATTTTGCCTTCTTTCTGGTGAATATAATGTAGGGTAGCTATATATCTTGAAAGGGGCACAGACCTTGATTTGCAGGAGACGCGTGGTGGAAGGAGGCTGCAGCCCATGGCAAAGCTTCAGCTGTGTGTATGCCGAGGCCCCAGGAGCCTTCCCCAAGATACAATGTGGCCAGGAGACAGTGGCTCAGCCCTTCATCCTAACTCCCGGAGCTGAGGTCTGAGGACAGAGGTTGAAGCCAGCCTAGACAGGAAAGCCTAGGAGATTCTGACCTCTAATTAAACACTGCAAATGCTAGAAGTAGAGCTGTGGAAAGCACCAACCTCGAATGTAAAAGCTCAAGGACAGGGCCCAGGCCCTAAGTTCAAGCCCCAGGACTGGCATACACACACACACATACACACACACACACACACACACAGAATGGAAAAAATAAGACTCATCACTTTTGAGTAGCATGATTATGTACTAGAAAGTACTAAGAAATCCATTGCTGGGGTCAGGTATCAGTGGCTCGTTGTGCAATCTTCACTCAGTAGGCTGAGATGTACAGCGTTGTGGTTTGAAGCCAGCCCAGGCGGACAATTCTATGACAATCCATATCCAATTAAGCAGCTAAAGGCTGGACTGACACTGGTTCAAGTGCAGAGTGTAGGCTGTAAACAAGCTGAGAACTCAAGATCCTGAGTTTAAGCCTTGATAACAGCATGAAAAAAGCAGTTGTGATAGTCATTTGAATTTTAACTTTATCGTCCCAGTTATGTAAACATAAGTCTTAATGTATGTATATAATATAGACAGATATTTTAAAATCACAAATGCAAGAACAATTTTTGAATGAGCTCTGTGTATCATCTTTTAAAATAATCCCAGTCTGTAGGAGGCAGAAATAAAACTTGGACAATAAAATTTCCTCTACTTCAAAAATACAGCAGATTAGTAGCTTTCTTTACTAAGTAGGTTTTATTTTATAATTATTTATTCTATCCAGTGACTTATTAGTGAGATATATATTTCTACTGTCTTTATTTGCTTTCTTTTAACCATCCTCTTTCTTTCTGTAATTTCTCTTTTTCTTATCTAGCTTTCTGCTAACTTGATGAATATTTTTATTCCATTTTTAATTTCCTCTGTGCTTTGGAAACTATAAATTACATGTCTTATTATTTTTATGTTTATATTTAATATATAAATAACTCTTCCTTTCTTCTTTCTCCCCCCCCCGGGGTGGGGGCAGGATCTTACTATGTAGCCCAGGCTGACCTCAAACTCTCAGTCTTGCTAGCTCAGCTTAAGTGCTGAGATTACAGATATGTGCTACCACACCTGGGTACAAACTATTCTTTATTGGCATTTTCCTAATAAACACTGAAGGTCTGGGTGTGATTTAGTCACAGAACCTTGATCTATTATTGTGTTTTGGGTTTTCCTCTGTTTTAGTATAAAAAGTGATTTTTTACAGTCAGTAGTTAACTAAAACATCCCTGCACATTTTATCAACATCTTTGCTTGCTATCATTTCATTCACCCAGTCTTCTAACCTTCCTGGTGCAAAGCCTGGTTCAAGCTAGCACTGAGATCTTCACTTTGTGCATCTCAGTTTTTATCTTGTCTTTTTCTGTAAAATGAGATGAAAGCATCTGCCTTACAGGGCTGTGGCTATGTTAGCTCTTGTTATTAGTAAGCAGTGGCATCAGACTAGTTCCCTTTTATTGAACTTAATCATTGACTTGATCTCTGAGGGTAGTTTCCCCATGTGAAGTGTCTCTAATTTGTCTTTTAGTGATAGTTTAATTTTTCCATGACAATGTAGCTAGACTGAAAATTGGTCCTCTTTGGCAGGTTGAATAATTATTTCATCTATCACTCTGTTGCAAGACCAATTGTTATTCTTTTGTTCATGACCTATCTTTGCTCCCTGTAGCTTTTGGGATTCTATTTGCCCTTAATACTAGTTTGTTTGTTTTACAGTTTCTCTACAATATAGATTGCTCCGAGGGCTTGAACTCAGGGCCACTCTGTGCTCAATGTTAGCACTCTACAACTTGAGTCATAGTACCATTTCTGGCTTTTTCTGAATAGTTTATTGTAGATAAGTGTCTCCTGGACTTTCTTGTCCAGGCTGGCTTTGAACCAACCTCCTCAGATCTCAGCCTCCTGAGTAGCTAGGATTATAGGCGTGAACCACTGGCATCTAGCTATGCATTTTTTTTATTATTGCTTAGAATTTATTGTGATCTTTTAGTCTGAGGATATATGTCTTAAATCCTCTAAAATTCTCACCCCTTATTTCTCTAAATGTTGATCCTTCATTTTTATTTCATTGTTTTTCCTTTGAGTTTTCTACAGATTTGCTTTGGGGCCTCTTAATATGTTATTTATGAATTATAACTTCTTTCTCCAGGTTTTGTAAGCTTGTGCGGCCTTGGTGGTGTATTCCTCATCACTGTTTTTTAAATTCTTTCATTGGTTCCAGAGTAGAGTTCATCCCATTAACAGCTTTCTTTCAAATAATGCATTTGTTTTCAAAATTTCTAATTGGTTCTCTTAAATATCCACTTCTTTTGAAGAATGTGTACATTTTTATTACAGTTTATGAATAATGTACTCAGTTGTGTAAATACCTGCAGTCATGTACTGAGGTGGAAACTTCAAGACTTCAGGTTTTCAAGAGAATCATACTTTAAACTCACTTT
Organism: Megascapheus bottae; assembly: GCF_031878675.1. Classification (NCBI taxonomy): domain Eukaryota; kingdom Metazoa; phylum Chordata; class Mammalia; order Rodentia; family Geomyidae; genus Megascapheus; species Megascapheus bottae. The sequence continues at coordinate 27,257,383 of NC_143531.1, forward strand.
ATCTTGGGATACTCATCAACTGAAAAGACGTCTTATGTAGCCATTACTTCTCTGTAATAGTAAAGGTTCTCAAAGGTCTTATCGTTTGTTAAACTTTCTATTTTTGTCAATCTCAGGGTATCAGCTATGCATCAAACATATAAATGTCACACCCAGTCTACGGAAAATCATGATGAAAGTTAACAGACATGCAAAAAATCCAATGATACTACTCTCCCAATTTCTCCTCTTGCTGGGTGGAGGTGCAGGGTTCGTTTGCATGACTCCTAGAATATGGCTTGCAGCAACTCTGGGAATGAAGATCACAACTGGTTCAACCCCAACCCTGACACACTCTTCCATCTTCCCTTCAAAACACACCTCAAAATCTGTAGACACTCAGCTAAGGGTCTAAAAGAATGTTCCAGAACATTCCTCAAGGGCCTCCTTCAATCTGTAAAACCTGCCGTGTGTCCTCTGTGACCTCCCCAAGGTGACCTGGTGATTCGGTTTTAAAATAGGCACTTCACTGATGTCTTTTTCATCGGGGTCTCAGGCTGGAGGAAGGCGTCCCCCTTCTTCAGAGGATCCTGAGTCCTTCGGAAGGCCCGTGCCATGTGTTCTGAAGGCTGCCACCTGTGAAGCGCGGTTTGGATGGGATCTTTATCAATTCTAATGAAATGGTCCGGACGTGGCCTGGGCCTGGGGGTGTGAAGGGCAAAGGAGGAAAGCCTCCCAGCCTATCTACCTGGTGTCAGATACTGTAAAGCCTAGATACTCTCCTCTCTCTCTCTGTCTCTCTCTGTCTCTCTCTCTCTCTCTCTCTCTCTCTGTCTCTCTCTCTTTCTCTGTCTCTCTGTCTCTGTCTCTGTCTCTCTCTCTCTCTCTCTCTCTCTCTCTCTCTCTCTCTCTCTCTCTCTCTCTCCTCTCTCTCTCTCTCTCCCTCTCTCTCTGTCTCTCTCTCTCTCTCTTCCTTCCTTTCTTTCTCTCTCCATTTATTGTTTGTTTATTATTTACCCCTGATACTAAGGCTTCAACTCAGAACCCGAGTGGTATCTCTTATCACTCAAGGCTGACACTCCACCACTTCAGCCATACGTTTACTTCTGAATTTTTGCTGATTAACTGGAGATAGGAATTGTGCAGGTTTTTCTTCCTCATCTGACCTTGAACCTCTGTCCTGGTCATTCAGCCTACTAAGTGAGGAGGTTGACATGCAGGAGCGCTGGTGTGGGTGGCCTCTTCCCATAGCGTTTACTGCGGTACCTGGGGTTCCTGGAGAATCACGTAGCTCTTGTGCACCATCATCCTTCTGTTTTCCACGAAGTGTAAGTCTTCTCACCTTAACCCCTTTCCTCTCTGGTGTGGATATACGCGCCACCATCTTCCACATAGCATGGAAGAGCCCCGGGCTCACCTGCCCCCGTAACTCACTGTCTCCTCCCATTCAGTTCCACACCTATGGGGATGCATCTCTTGTTGGCTAGATTTACTTACAAACAGTAATCAGATTTTGAAGCTGGAAGATCATAGTGATGTTGACCTGCTAATGTAGATGCTGAATTTACAAAACACTTGGAAGTTAAGGTAAAATGGTTAACAATATTGAGCCAAGGATTTGAAATTATATCTCCTAACTCTTGGTTTAAAGCATATGAAAAAAGGGTGCCTATGGGTAGATAAATTGAATACTTGGTGTTCACAAACCACCTGAGATACCCCATACTTTGTAATGAGCCTATTAGTAGTGTAGAAATTGTTACTTCTGACATGTTCTAAAGAAAATCAACAACCTCACAGACCCATTACAGGGTACTTAAGACCTTGGTTTGGAGCATTTGAAAAGCACAGGAAGACTGCCAAAGGAGCTATAAGCAAGTGGGCAGCTTTCCCAGCAAGCCCCACAAGGAAAAAGAAGCAACAAATTAGTGAATCAGAGTTCTTATAATAGTTCTATTATGATGTCTCATTGAGTGGAGGCCCTGTGACGCCATCACCGCTGCGCGTTCTGGTGGAAAAAACATTGACTCAATTTGCGTGCTTTCAGAACACTGAAAATTTGAACAAGCCCTTGACCCTTAGAAGAAGCTCCACTTACAAGAGTCTAACTTCACTGTGTGGAGACAATTCAAAATCACAAACACTTGATAAGCCCAACCTCACCATCAGAGTGTATTTTTGCATCTCCCTGGAGACCGTCCAGCCTCATAACAGGAACTTTAGAGATGGGTTTGAACTCAAGACGTTCTCATTGTCCATGAGCTCGACATCACTATGACCTGTAACTCCATTTCCTCATAGGTGATGGTGAGAAGGCATGTCTACACATAGTAGGAAAAAAAGTAGTGGGGTTTCTGGGTACATTTTAAAGGCGGACTTGGGTTGGATTTTCCATGTAAGGGGAAGAGAAGAGTCAAGAGTGACCCCAAGATGCTGATACTGTGGCCTTGATGGATCAATGTTGCTTCTGGAGAAAGAGGATGTATATATAGTTCAGGGCTCCCTAGAAGGGCGGGGGGAGTACTGTGCCTGTGTGTGTGTGTGTGTGTGTGTGTGTGTGTGTGTGTGTAGGCTAGATGATTTTTGCAAGGTGAGTTGGCAAGCTTGGACCTATGAAAGCCAATGATTTGGTTTCAGTCTGAAGCTGTCTTAAAACAGGAGCCAGTATTTCCATTCAAGTTCAAGGGCACAAGAAAGCCAATGTCAGAACACTAAGGAAGTGAGGAGAAATGGGTCTTACTTAGGCAGGGATCTGCCTTTTTGTTATTTTCAGGCTTTGCTGCGGGGGACCTGAATCATATGAGCAATTTGCTTTACTCAGTTTACCAATTCAGAGATTGCTCTGATTTCAAAAAGCAAATACTCTCTCTTAACAACACCTAGGACAATGTGTGACCAAATGGCCAGGTCACATTGGCATGGCGCAGAAGAGGAGGGAACTTGGAGAGGAAGAGGAAATCTACTTCTGACTTGCTAGGTCGCTGATATTCATCCAAGGGGAGATGTGGCCCAGCAATTGTGTCCTAGTGACACAGTGCCTTTTCTTTTCCTTGTGCATTCTGCACACACTCCGATGTGAAGTTCCTTGTGCCAACATTGTCTTTAATTGACTCTGCTTTAGTCATTGGGAGTAACTGCGGATCCACTGCCACTTAGTTACACAGAACAACTTACTCGCGGCACCATGGTTTCTCACATTTCTGGGCCTTCTGCATTCCTCCTGTTGGATGTGCCCTCTCCTTGCTCCCCTCTGGGGGTCCTGCCCCAAAACCCTGAGGTTCAGCTCCTCCTCATTGGATTCTACTTGAATTCCATCATGTAAGCAAACTCTGCCTGCAGATATTTCCAGTCTCCCATCCATTCAGATTCCCTTTCCCATTTTGTCTGCTTTTCTTCCTTTCTAGAAAGTTCTCATTTTATTTTTAAACTACACACACACACACACACACACACACACACACGTATATATATGCATACCATCATAACACGATAGAAAAGAATATGATACTGAAAACGTCTAAAGTCCCACAATAATGATTGTACAACTAGGTTTCTAAAGGTTGCTAGAATCATATACACATACTGACACAATTTGATGAAATAGGCTTGTTTGATGCACTGATTTGGTAAACCATAAACATAGCTGTGGTAGAAAGCTTAATGCTTGAGAATATGTGTACATTATGGAATGGTGAAATCACGTCAGTTAACACAGGCCTACTGAATGCTTCATTATTTATATAATAAAAACTAGTTCCTAAATAACGACTATTTCAGTTTTCACACACACACACACACACACACGCACACACACAAACACACACACACACACACGCACACACACACAAACACTTACTTGCTTGACGTAATGAAAAGAAGGAAAGGGAGAAAGTGGAGAGAAAATGAGGAATTATTGGTGTGTGTCTTATCAAGTTGGCTTTAGGGTGCTTCACCCTCACTCCATCTCAAGATTCCCTGAGGGAAAATGTCCCTTTTCTGGTAGTTCAGCAATATTCCCAGTGGGCCAGTCTGAGTTCCATGTTCATCCAGGAACTGTGGTCAAGAAGACTGTGCCAGGGGCTATGCGGAAAGTGACAGCTTCACGCAGGAGTCCCCGTACCACAAGACCTGGGGAAGCTTATTAGGGAGCCCAAAACAACAGTCCTCAAGGCAGGCAAACATATTTAAATATCTTAAACAATAACCACAACAGGGCAGACGTCCATTTTTTGAAACCATTGTAAACAATATTTGCAATTTCTTAAACCAATATTTATGACACTGTTTCTACCCTCTATTGATCCTTGCCAACCAGATTTGTCTGTTTTTGTTGTTGTTGTTGTGTTTTGTTTTGGAGGTACCAGGTTTTGAACTCCGGTCCTTGTGCTGTCTAGGCAGTCACCCTACCACATGAGTCACCCATCTCCCCTTTTTTAAGCTTCGTTATTTTTCTAACAGGGTCTCAGGTCTTCCTGCAGGTAGGCCTGGCCCAGTCTCCTGGAGAGCAGATGTGGGTTCTGTGACAGGTAGGCATCCTTGGATCTGCCAGATCTCAGCCTCGCAGGCAGTTACTACTCCAGGTGAGACTTGTCTTTTATAAGGTCTGTCAGTTTTCCATGGTGGATGCAGAGCAGAGCCAGCTCATGAGCCTCCATTGCCCGAGCAGCCAAGCTGACCCTGTCCAGGTCAGCTCTAGTAGAACTGCAAATGCCCCAGGAGCGCAGCCAAGCAGGCTGTCCTTCTGAGCATGTGTGGGTCACACCACACACACACACACACACACACACACACACACACACACACACACTCCCCACCCTGCTGAGTGGTAAATAGTTTCCTCTCCCTCTCTCATCCTGGCTTCTCTGGACTATCCTTTAAACCTGTCCTGATGGGAAAGAAGAGAGATCTGAGGGACCCAATTTTACGCAAATGGATGAGGAAGCTTTGGAGTGAACACCGAGCCATGGGGAGACGATGAGGTCACGAAAGAATGCGATGGTCAGCGTGCGTGATGGACAGCAGGAGCTGGACTGGAGAGAGAGAGTTTGCTGGTGAAAACAAACGGTGAACACAGCGGCGTCCAAACACTTTGTAAGCTGCAGTCTCTTATTCACAGGCGATCTTGCTCTTCTTGAAGAAAGAAAAAAGGCAACCAAGCTGAAGAGGAGCCAGTCCTGCCTGTCCCCCTCCCCCAGGGCCCCTTCCGGGGAATTCTCAGGGCTCAACACAGCCTAAAATCCGCTGACCTAGGCCATCTACCCGTGTCCACGTGAAGCATGTGGCTGGAGCAGAGGCAGACAGGCATCGCCCAGGCTTTGTTCCAGTTTGTAAAAGGGAGTGCAGAGAGGAGGTCTGATTCTGTGTGGAGCCCACAGAATCAAACCATTACACAGATACCCCTGGGCCAGTGTTCACCAGACAATGCGTCATGCCAGTGCCTTCTGAAACTATTGTAGCTTCTTTGTAACCTTTTTGAAAGGTAAACCTTTCCTTGGTGGTATGTGTAATTCTAACTCAGCATAGGTTATTCTTTTTCTTTCTTTCTTTCTTTCTTCCTTCCTTCCTTCCTTCCTTCCTTCCTTCCTTCCTTCCTTCCTTTTTTAAAGCCAGCCTTTTCCCAGTTTTAAGTGTGACAAGCCTTTTCTTGGTCGTCAGTGGGCTCTGGCCAGAGGAGAGCTGGCTAAGGCTCTCGTGCTTACCGGTGTATTATTTACATTTCCTTCACACCATTCGGTTGTTATGCCTCCTTAAGGAGAAAAATGGTTCCTTTCAAGGACACATGCCTTCAAGTTGAGTATGCTGGGTGTCAGGAGGCAGAGGCAGGAAGATCACTAGCTCCAGGTCAATGCACTTAGCCAGACCTTATGTCACAAACCAAATACAAAGGAACGGCCTGGGAGTGTGGTTCAAGCCAATCCCTAGCAGCACTAAGAGAATAGTGTTGGCTGTATGAATGGCGCTAGCAGAGACAGGATGGCTATGTGGCTTCTCTGGCCACCATGGCCAAGGAAAATTGAGGCATCGTGAAGGTATTCTAACAGAGGCTTTGAACCCCATGTGAGGGCACGTTTTGTCTGTTTGTTTTGGAGGTGCTGCAGAAAGGACTTGGGGTCTCTGGCACAGCAGGGAGGCAGGCTCTTGTATGAACTCCTTCTGCTCCACTTTTGCCTCTGTAAAACTGAAGTCTCTCATGGTGTGGTCACCTCTTTCTCACCACTCCTAATGCTGTAGCTTAGACTGCATCAAGGAAATCACCATAGACTGGGTGGCTTATAAAATAGACATCATTTCTCACCCTTCTGAAGGCTGGGAAGTGGAGAATTCAGGTGAGGGTTCTGTTTATTGAGTTCTTGGTGAGAGGCCTTCTGGCTTACAGGTAATAGGCTTCTTTCAGGAAAGAAAGAAAGGAGAGAGGAGGAGAGGAAGGAAGTAGAAGAGAAGGAGAGGAGAAGCAAGTAGCGTCTGTCAGAGGGTTACGATTCAGCATGTGCCTGCGGGGCTGCATTTTGACTTACATCGTCCCTGAAGCGAAGTAGCACCCTGGCTTAGTCTATTCCTTTATTGGCTGCTGTAATTCCCTTTTGTCCAGACGAGGTAGAGTGGATCCACGGAACTCATTTGGAGATGGGCCTAGCACACAGGGGCCATGTTTTGTTAGGTTGTGCAGTCAAGCCCTTTCCTACGTGGGAAAGGCCTGGCCCTGTAGCTGATACTAGCCATGAGAACACCAAATGGATGCACTGAGGACACTCTCAGGGGCTGGCGCCTTGTGCTTCAGTCATTCTTCCCTGTGCCTCATTCTCCCCTGCTCCTTTCCAAGGCTGCTTGTAGCATTCCTGACACCTCTAAGAAACAGCCTTTTGAGAAGCAAATCCTACCTTCCTCTGATAGGTTGCTTCCAGCACATTTCTACAGGGAGCTAGTGCTCCTCAGGGCATTTTCTACCCTGGCCACGGCTCCTTTTCGGATCTGGAGTCTTTGGGCAATCGCGTTCTGCCTGGTTGATTGTCATGGCTCAAGTCTCTCATCCTAACTACCTGGGAGAGATAGAATTCTGGGGTCAGCCTGAACTCCCATCTCAACCTGTGACTGGTGAGAGCAAGCCAAGAGAAGAAGCACAGGAAGGACCAGCACAGCCTGGGCCCACCCCAGCTTCTTCCAAAAGAACCCATGCTAAAAAGGGACTGGAGGTGTGGCTCGAGTGGTATAGCACAGGCTCAGGCCCCAGTTCAAACCCTTGTATCCCCTTCCCCCCAAATATATGTTCTATGGACTGTCGCATTTTTGTATGCCTTACACTTGTAGAGCTCTGTCATGTCCTGGCTCTGTATTAGGTACAAAGACTAAAACTACAAGTCAGAAATAGACGGTAAATGGAATGTAATCTGATTATGTAAACAGTAGGAGAGGAATGCCTAGATTCTAGACTCTGAGAAGGTGACAGGACCAGAACAGGAGCTGAGGGATGCATGGCTAGAGGCAGCTTTACACAGAAACAAGGCGTCCGTGTTAAGCTCTCTGCTGCTCAGACTTCGCAGGCGGGGAGGGGGGCACCTCCACTTAGAAGGAAGCTCGGGGACCTCCTTACAGCTTTCTTTCAGTGCTGTATGTTCTGGAGTCGCAGGGCCTGAATTCAAAATTGGTCTCTAGCACATTCAACTATGTGGTTAAAGGAAGTTCCTGAGGTTTTCAGTTCCTCAGTGACTTGTCCAGTGAAGGACTAGGACTAGGATATGTTTTCAGTTGACAGTTGGTGGTTAAAATGAACAATTCAGCTGATTATAAGCCTTCTATAAATAATAAAATGTATGTTTCAAAAGTCTTCAATATCCAACATAAAGGGCAGATTGTGCTCTGGTCAGATGTTGAACTGTATCAGATAATTCATAATGAAAGGCTTTTCCATTTTTCCCCTGCCATTGTCTTTAACCTTTCCCCTAGTGACCTTAAAACTATTATATACATCTGACAACACACGAACAAAACAATAAACCCACTAATTCATACTCCTTTCAAAACTCTGACATGAAACCCACAGCTCAGGAAACCCTTTCTTAACAAAAGGACCCAACTGGTAGCATTTTAACTATCAAGGAAACATTGGTAGAAAGACCCCTAGCCCGTGGTGAATGTGAGCACATTACAGTGTCTTATTGGTAGGCAGAAACCATTGAAATGCCCACCTGCAAACAGCCAGTGTTTGTGAAGGTAGGAGAAATGAAGGCTTCAAAAGCAGCACAGCTCTGCAACTTAAAGGATACCATGTAATTAAGATGTTCGGTTAAATAAAGTTGACCTTTCCCCTAATAAGAAGGTTTTGTTATGTAGAGATAGATATTAATATAATATACTCAGAGGGCTCACGCTGGAAAAGGCACATCTAATTCTCCCTTTGGGGTTTCTGCCTTGTGTAGTTAGCTACTCCCTTCTAGGTAAGGATCAGAACTGCACACATCCAGCCAGGGTTACTGACGGGCCGGGAACCCTGGGTTTTAGGTTACTCATAGAGCAGGCGTTGACAAGAGTGTGGTCATGGATTCCTGCTCCCTGCCAAGACCACTGCTGCCAGCGGAAGTGGGTGAGCTCTGCCCTCCTCTGGCGGAGTCTTCCAGAGTGTGTGCCCTGCTGTGGGACCCTCCTGGACTGGGGAACTGCTGGGGTGAAGTCCAGCTCACTTTGTGGTGAGATTTCTTGGAACCTTGCGGGGGTGGGGGGTGATGAGTCTTCCAGCGGGTCACCCGCCGACCTCTCTTCAACTTACTTAGCTCACAAGCTTTTCCAGGAAAGCATCTGATGGAACCAGGTTTTTCAGAATACTGTTTTCCAAAACCACCACACTAAGGCTCCAGGTGCATTGCCAAGGTTGAGAGAGTCCCTCAGCTTCAAGCCCTGGCCCCAAGGCCGCAGTCTGAACTTCCAGGCGGCCTTGAACGTCTGGCTCCTGCTGCAGCTTCAGCTCTCATCACACACTCTTACATTTGCAATCTCTTGAGAAAGAGATTTGTTTTTCTTCCATCCCCAGCTTTGTAGTCATTTCGCTCATATCCATACCCTTGCCACCTGCATTCTATCAGAGTCCATTGCTCTGACCATCTAGGCTGAGATGTGTTCTGTGGACGCTTGTTGTCTGTCACACTGCCTGGAGCATTGATGGCCCTCTGTGCATTTGTGAGATCACTAACGGGATAGCTCTTGTTGGACGGTGGCTTGGTACTTCAGGAATGCCTGGACTCCACTCTGTGAAAAGATAAAGGTTTGTTTACTTGTACTTGCGCAGCAGAGTTCCTGTTGTGCCTTAGTCACGCTTTTAGGGTACAGTGGTCAAGCCAGTGCTAACTGATCATAAGAATAAGGGAGCAGGAGGGGTCCTGAAATGAAATTTGCTCACCAAGATCACTTTCTTGTCACTGGGACACTGGATTCCTTTTGGATGGATCTGGGAATATGGCAGAATTAGCTAAAATAAAGTCTTCTTCCATTCTCACAGCTGTCAGCGGTGGCTCATCAGGCTCAGACAGGCGGGGGCGGGGGGCATAAGTGACCAAGTTCCCTCCTGCCACCCAGAGAGGAAGTCAGCCATAGCAATTTCTGTCTTCCCAAGGCTTCTCAGATTTACTCTCCCCCTTTGAAGAGCCACTGGCATGGACAATGTGTCTGAAGTTTTACTTTGCAGCAGGCTCATACAGAACACACTACACATGTTTCAGCACTGGTAGTGGGGAAAGACTAACGTTCTTTTCTCAGATTCTGGATTTCTTTGTGACGGTGGAGGAATTGTGTAGGATGGGGACCAAGAAAGATGGCAGCCTTACACAGGCATGCATGTTGAGCAGCCAGAAATGGCTGGCGCAAAGACTTCTGTTTCTTAGATTTGCTGGAGATCTCTGGTTGGGAGAGTCAAGTCTGTGGTACTGAAGACTCTGGTCTCAGGCATTTCCTGCATCAGCCACACACAACTAGAATGGGGTGCAGACTGAAGCATGCAGAATGGAGTATGATGCAAAGATTTGTCCCCTCTCACCATCACACAGTATCGTGCTTACTCCTTTTCCTCATGGCTGTGTGTCACTGTGTGTGTGTGTGTGTGTGTGTGTACATATTTCACGTGGTTGATTTTTCAATTTTGCTTCTGCGTCTAGTCCACTCACACTCTAAAATCAGCAAGTAAAGAATGCTGCAGTTGGACAAGAACAGCTAGCTCTGTTTCTGATTGGGGAACTCGGCTACAAGGTGTGTTTTTCCACTTGCTGATCCTTCAAAGCCAACGATACAAATTCCTGTATAATTTTTTTCCTTGTCAGGCAACATAATGAAGCTGATGAGAAACCATACTTTACTATTGTTATTTCCTCTCCCCCAACCAGATTGTGAAACCCTCAGGGAAAAAATTAATTTTGAGTCACAAGAGAATGATAGAATGAAAACTCATATCTCACGACTGAAGACCCAGTGTTCTAGACCCTCTTTTGTTGTAGTGGAGTGCCATGAGCAGGCAAGTGGGCTAAGAGGAGAAAAATAAAACTTTTGAGGAGAGCAAAATGAGTGCAGAGAGTGAGCTTCTGCAGAGTGGCAAGCCATGTGCCTCTGGAGCTAGTATACTGTCTCTTGGAAATGTGAAAAAGACAGAGGGCTACCTCGGTTCCTCTGTTATTATAAGTGTATATCATTTCTCTGCATGTTTTTGAGAAAGTGAATGCATTTATTTTCCACAGAGCTATTTCAGTTTAACTTTTCTGACCAAGATCAAGAGTCAGCTTATGAACTAAATAAACAGCCTTCAGTGGGAAAACAAGTATGACAACATGGACAAGACATCTCTCTTCGCGGTGGCTTTTACTACTTAGAGGTAGACTCACACCATGGCAAATAGTATTTTGTTGTCCATTTTACCATGCAATGCAGCATGTGTTCAAGATATAGTTCGCCATATAGACCTGATTAATGGAAGAAAAATATAGCATCTGATGGCTGGCATTATGAGGTTAGAAATAGCATCCTATGCTAATCTGCAGTGCCAAGAAATGGAGATGGTATAAATCAGATCTCATGACTAATGCATACGTTTCAAAGTTCTTTTATTTCTAACTATTTTAGAAAAACTAGGGTGTATTTTTACTCGAAACACTAATTCCCTATGATTTATTGAGATAATATAAAATGCATTATAGTTAACATCTCACAATCAAAATCTATGGTCTATTGATAATCACATAAATGCTAGCAATTTCTCCATTTTTTTCTTTCACATTTGTCAATAAGCAATGGATTCAAGTCAGAGACTGGTAGCTCATACCTGTAATTCTAGCTACACAGGAGGCTGAGATCTGAGGATCCTGACTAGAAGCCAGCTAGGGGAAAGTCTATGAGACTCTTAGGTCTAATTATGAAAATGTTGGAAATGGAGCTGTGGTTCAAGTGGTAGAGTGTTAACCTTGAGCAAAATAGCGAAGGGATGAAGCCCAGGCGCTGAGTTCAAGCCTTAGTACTAGCACCAAACAAACAGATATTCTTGTCCAGAGGCAAGACTATTTGGTCTTTATTGTTCTTATACCGTGTCAGGAGAGATAATTTGCCATAATCTAATGAAAAGTTTAGAGTTGCTATTCCATTTTCATTATACTTAACTGTGAATTCATTGAAATAGAAATACATTCAGCAATAAAGTCAGCCAGTTATTTCTGCTTGTTTTTGTTTTGGTCATGACAAACTGTGAAATGCTGTGTTTTTCTATAGCGCTAGTCCATGAAATCTACAATCTTTCCACTTGATTTACGAAGGACCCTTAATTACTGCTGTCATTAGCACCTAGTGTTTCAAACAGTCTGTTAAAATGCACTGTTAGCCTCACCTCCAAGTCCCTGCTAGCTTTATTTTCATTGTTTCCGAGGGTAAACAATCATTGCCTTAATAACAATAATCATTACCTACAGCGAATTAAATAATATTCTAATATTCCAAGGAGGGTGGTTTTTTTTGGGGGGGGGTCGTTTTTTACTGCTTGCTTTTATTTATTAAGCATCAGATAATGGTGTGAAGACTGTTCCAGAGTTTGGCTACCTGGCTTCTGAGGAGGAGCCTCTGGCCTGCCTCTTCCTCCCGCCGAGAGGGCCTGGCCAGGCACAAGTCTGCGATATAATGCACTCATGTGTGACAGCAAGTCGGGCTCCCTGACAATCCAGACAGGCGCGTCCCCGCGGCCGGCTCTCAGGAGCGCGCGCCGTCGTGCGCGCGCGCGCGCCCTCGTGAAAAGTTGATTCATCCTCGCGATCCCGCCCTCCTCTGCCCCCCATCCCTCTCTCCTCGGGTCCCGGCCGCCAGGGCCCCCCTTCCCCCGAGCCCCGGTTGGAGGTTAGGCTGGGAGCCCGGCGGGAGGCGCCGCGCGCGCCGCGCCCGCTCCTGCGGGGCGCGAGTCCGGGCCGGGTTTTGCGCCCGGTCCCCGGCTCGGCTCCGGGCTCCAGCCGCGGCTGCCGTGTTTACTGAGCTCGCGCGTCCTGATATCACTCCGCTGGCATGGAGGAGGAGGAGGCCGCGGAGGAGCGCGAGGAGGAGGCGGCGGGGCGCGGGGAGGCGGCGGCGGCGGCGGCGGCGAGCGGCGGATCATTGTGATGGTGCAGGAGCGGCGGCGGCGGCGGCCCGGCCGAGCGTCCGCGGCGGCCTCGGGCAGAGGACTTCGGAGATCTACTTTTGCAGCCGCCCCCTCCTCCTCCTCCTCCTCCGGCTTCTCCTCCTCCTCCTCCTGCCAGGACTGCCCCCGTGTTTACTTCCCCCGGCCCGGGGACTCGGTACCTAGGCTCCCGTGAAATGCAGCCGCGCCGCCAAAGTACTTTGAGAACGCGGGGCGGCGTACACACCAAAACTTTTCTGTGGACGGAAAACGCCATGAGCGAGCTGGCCGCGTCCCGCTGCGGCGTGGAGTGAGTGCGCGCCGCGCGTCCGCGCCGGGGCACGGGCTGGCGTGCGGACGCGGGCCGCGCCGCCCGGGACGTGGGGCGGGCGGGGAGGAGGATGCTTGCCAGCCGCCGGAACCCTCTCGGAATGGACTAGGAAATCATGGATTGCGGGGCGCAGGCGGGCGCGGCGCGGGGCTCCCCTCCAGTCGCCAGACGATCTGCGCCCGGCTCAGTTTGTTGCGATTCTTTTTGTGGATAGGTGTCTGATGGTATTTTCGATAACAACCTCCCCCCCCTTTTCCCTCGAGCTTTACAGTTTATAAAAGGAAACAACAACAACAACAACAGAAACCCACCCCCAAATCTCTCCCCCCTCTTTTTTTTTTCCGCCCCGTCAGGATCGCTGTTTCCATCCATGTGCTCGCATCTCCCCCGCGTTCCACTTAAACTATTTTAATCCTTGGACCCAAGGAGGAGGCTGATAGGGGAGGAGAAGGGGGGGTGTGGATAAAAAAAGTTCTTCCAAAATAGTGTGCCCGGGGAGCCGGATGGGGGATTTCGCGGCCCCCGCCGCCGCCGCCGCCGCGGCGAATGGCAGCAGCGTCTGCCTGAGCGGCAGCCTGGGCGGCCTCGGCGGGGCGGCGGTCGGCGGGGCCGGGGTCGGCGCGGGGACTCCCGGCGGCGGCGGCGGCCCGGCGGGGGGCGTCCCCAAGCACAGCACGGTGGTCGAGCGGCTCCGCCAGCGCATCGAGGGCTGCCGGCGGCACCACGTCCACTGCGAGAACAGGTACCAGCAGGCTCAGGTGGAGCAGCTGGAGCTGGAGCGCCGGGACACCGTCAGCCTCTACCAGCGGACCCTGGAGCAGAGGGCCAAGAAATCGGGCGCCGGCGCCGGCAAGCAGCAGCACCCCAACAAACCCCAGCAAGATGCGGAGGCCGGCTCGGCGGAGCAGAGGAACCACACGCTGATCATGGTGAGGGCGCGCGGGGCCGGGGCGCGCGTGGGGGGCGTGGAGCCGCGCGCGCGGGGGGCCGGGGGGCTCGTCTGCACGCGGCGGGGTTGGATCGGAAGGGTTAACGGCAACTTTTCCCGGGGAGGGGAAAAAAAATGAAATACAAGCAGCCGTGGTCGCTACCTGTTAATCTGTCAGGATTGTCAGGCGGGGGAGGAGGGGGCGAGCGCGGGAGAAGCCAGTCACGACTGCCGGGGGCGGGGGAGCCGCCGAGTGAGGAGCCCGAAAACTTTCCCCCTCCCCGGCTCAGCAGCCGATTGAAAGGAGAGCGAGTCCCGCAGTCGGGTCTTCGCTCCTCCTCCCCGCGCCCCGCCGCGCCCCGCGCCGCGCCTCCGGGGCTCGGGCCGAGGGTCGCCCGACCCCGCTCGGCACCTCCGCGGGGGGCGGCGGGAATCGCCGGGCGGACCCCGGGAGGGAGGGCGGGGAGGAGGGGGGCGCGGAGCGTCTCCGGGAA